>NW_013533657.1:5748901-6241621 GCF_000836235.2 Papilio xuthus
ACCTTTAATCGACGGAGGAGAGGATGCACAGAAAGAAAATATTTTCTCTTTCCATGCATCCTCTCATCCGGAAAGTCCACTTCCACTTCCCATCCTTTCCTTATAAGAAAAAGGGTGGGAAGGGAAAGGGGACTAATTTTGGCCTCCGGGACGCACACTCATCAGACGAAACGCGGAATTGCTTCCACTTCACGCCTGTCTTCTGTGTGGTCGTGGTATTTCGCCGGGCGAGCCGGGACGATTCGTGCGAAGATGTTAAAGCGGGCTCTACCACTGTTAAAATATTGCGTGTGCAATCTTGTACTTTGTGCTATAAATCGAATAAATTAAAAAAAAAAACAACAAAGTGATCCTATAAGGGATCCTTTTTTTCTGTCAGGTACGGAACCCTAAAAAAGAAATGTACTCGCTTCGGATTTTGTCGTGACAAATTATGTAATTATTGACTCTCTTACCTCACCTTTCCGGTGCCTGTTAAGCCAGTTCAGCCTGAAAGTAAATTGTACCATTAATCAAGGGCATTTGTACTTACGGTAACTAACCGTGGATTAAGTAAATGGATAGTGATTACATTTGTATTACAATGATCTTTTATAAGTTGTAATAGAAGATGAACGTGACTAGTTGTTAATTAAAAAAAAACTAATCAGTATGCTACTACGCGGTGAAATAAGAATGAAATAAAACGTATTTAAATTTGTAAAGGCGCTGTTTCATTGGTCGTTACCACCGCATGCGTGGTCCGAAAGATTTCTTGTTCACGCATGCTATGGCCTTCGCATACGAGAACCGTCTTTATTAGTTGTTGGCTCCCGCATGCGTTACGCAATAGTCCTTAGTTCTCCTTACCGTGTATTATACTCGTCAACTGAATACGCCCACGACGCGAACGATAATTTTCTATTCGTTAGCCCGTATTCGGGGACTCCCCGCATGCCGTATTACGACTGAGTGGATCGATGTAATTGCTCCCTAACCGGTTTTAGCTTTTCACAATGGAATTGACACATCTTACTTATCTTACCTGTATAAATGCGAATGTTTAGATGGATGGATGTTTATTTGAAGGTATCTCCAGAACGGCTCTACATAGTTCGAAAACATAATTAGTAGCCTATGTGTTTGCTACTAATTCTTTTTTAGTTTTGCGCGGACAGAGTCGCAGGCGACAGCTAGTAAATCCATATATATTTTCCTCCGTCGAGCAAAAATAAAAGACGATTTTGGTTTGTATGTTTCTAAGTTACTAAAGAAATCATAACTAACTTATGTTAGATTCTATGTTAACTTCGATGTTATTCACAAGTGAAAAAAATCAGTCTGCCAGATAAACGTCTGCGTCATACTCTCTGACATTGGTTTCCGATCGACGAACCGCGTGACGCATCGAAGTATTGTGATAAATTATTTATCAAAGGATATGACGTAGCTGAAATATTTTTAGCCTTAGTTATTGTTTTTAAAACTTTTTAATCTTATATATGAATTCCCTTGTCAATGTTAGTTACCATACTCAAAAATGACTTGACCGATTTTTATGAAATTTTATTTACTTATTTAGTAGGTCTGTGAATCGGTTACTATCTATTTTTTAAACCGCACAGAGTCGTGAGCGGCAGCTAGTATTTATAAATATGTATACACAAATTGCATTGTATTTCTTAACTAGATACTAACTTTAGTTAAACTAAACTAAACTGACTAAACTCATTTATTTCTAATTTAGACGTATAAACCTATAATAATATTATAAAAAAAGTATTTATGTATATAAGGAATAAACTCAAAAACTACTGTAGCAATATCAACGATTCTTTTGTCATTTAAAAACTACATTATTACTGAGAAATATAGGACATTAGTAGTGCTTACAGTACAACTTATGACATGTATACAGGATTCGTCGGCACACAAGCTAAGAGGGTAAAGACGAGAAACTCCGAGAAAAAGGGAGTTTTCATTGTTACATATAATTTTACAACAGACTTCATTCTTTTAGTTTCTTCAGAAGTAACAAAACTTGTAAAATGTCAATAAATCTATGTTAATAAAATATACTTACTTAATATAATATTTAATTTGTATTTATTTCTTTAAAGACTCAAAAACTATTAAACTACTTTTTTTAAATAAAAAAAAATTAAAGTAGTTAAAAAGTTGTCATTGAAAGACAAAGACGCCAATTGAGCCGAGTTTGAGTTGGGTTTCACATAGCTTTTTGTTAAAACTCTAAATTATTATTTGTTAAGTACACTTATTTAGTTCTTAGTCAACAGAAGTCTATTCTTTGAGTCATAATGTTGAACAAAGAACTTCGCATACAATAGACGCAGTCAAGCCAGAAGCTCATTACATGATGTCTTTACAATTACAGGACATAGGACTATTTCTTTTCGTCATTATTTTAAAAAGAAATTGTTCTAAAGCCAGACATAATGTTTGAATATAGACTAGGTTTAATTCATAGTATACGCTTCGCTTAAAATGTCTAGAAACACACACAAAAAGCTTTTTATTAGCTTTTTATGATATATTTGCTTCAACTATAATATAAGTTAAACTTTTGTAGTGTTAGACTTAATGGTAATAAATACGACAAAAATGGGTTTCTGACACCGAAACATCTGTATTTAACATATTGCCATCCCTGTTTTTGTCTTTGACAACACAGAGATAACAATATGTTTTAAGCGGAGATTTTGGACTCGGAAACCCAACGTTAGTCGTTCAATGTGCTAAGTTATTCGTCGCGTCGCATAACTTAACGGTGTGAATTTATGTACACCTGAACATCATCTACTTCCATCACAAACACCTCAAGACTCATGCACTCATGAATATTTACTAATACCGACCTACCACAATTTCCCTAGCCTAGATGGAATCGAAAAAAGTACCATAGGTTACACCCAGATACAAAAAAAACTTTCTATCAGCCTGTCAAATTTTTAATTTGTTTTAAAAAGAAATAAAATTCAAATGATCTTTGTTATCTATGGCTTGTTCTGATGGGGTTAGACAAAGTGCATTCGCTCTGACGCGATTCCATAACGAACTTCAAAATTTTATAGAACAATGACAAAAACTTTCGATAAGTGATTGTCGCGTGTTAATAATATCCCTTTCAGTATTTTCCTTCGCCCTCTTCAAACATATGCGGTCTGAGAGATACTTAACATGCATACGTAGACATGTTTTGAGACGCATTCACCCTTTTGAGCGCTCCTAATAAAGTCTTGTACAGCTTTTGTACATGGAGCTATTCGGATGAGTGGTATACGGAACTACTGCGTTTGTTTGTAGTACATTTCTACGATATTACGCGTTATTTGCACTAAAGATTGTGAGCCAACGATTGAAAAGTAAATTAAAAGGCTATAATTATAGATTGAATACCAAGCTATTATATTGTATTAGCCGTTTCACGCTACTCCGTCATAATTAAAAATATACTTAATTAGTAGCCTATGTGTTATTCCAGACTATGTTCTACATCTATGCCAAAATTTTAGCGAGATTCGTTGAGCCTTTCAGCAGACCTTCTAATAAACATCCACCAATCCAAAAATTCGAATTTATATTGTAAGTAAAATAGTGACATAACACATTCAATGCCACCGACTCGTCAATTCACTATCATATAAACATTCTAGTGGCATGGAACGTGTTAAATTATTAAATTATCTGAAAAAGCTGCAATATGATGGTAAAGATTTTGACGTTAAAGTCTCGGATAACGATCTAGCTATCCTGGTGAATTAAATATGACATCCCTGAGGGCTGGCAGCGCCCTCTCGACCCCTATCTATTGTTTGCGGAATATGAACGAGGTCTTTCGCACTACAATGTTCTCTTTTCAAGCGTTTTATTAAATCAACACAAAAATGAAGAAAGTGATTTTAATGAGCGTTGCCCTACAAACAGAAAGATTAAAGTTTTATTTTAGGTTTTGTACTGTATTGCTACATTTGGTGGCTTAAAGTTTAGAAACTCTAGTTTTTAAGACCAATATAACTTTAGGTCCCCACTGAGGGGCTAAGAGCCTACTCTAAGTTAGGGGTGATTAGGCCACACCGGATCAGTGCGGGTTGACTTCACACATATCTTTAAATCTCTCCTTATATATGTGAAGGTTGCATCACGATGTTTTTCTTTAGCATAAGAACGTCTGACGTCACCGTAAACTTCTACGTAAGCGTACACTTATAAACTGTGAATTCTTTCTCTGTTAAATATGGAAAATCACAAAAATACTAATAGGAAATATTATTTTATTTTGTATAACATACGAAATACATTATATGCAATGCATTACTAAATACATCAGGCCACATGTGTGCGCGTTATACTATTTCAAAACGTACATTTGTGCTCCAAACATAACTAGGTCTGGAAAGTAATAACTTTGCAAGAAATATGAAATGAAGCAGAAATAGACTAAAAATGTATTTTTCGACAGAAATGCAGTAAATACTTCGCAGAAAATTTTTATGTTAGTTTTTTAAATATCTAGCTGTATTGATGGATGGATGTTTGTGACTAGGTATCTCCGAATTGGCTCCACGGATCTTGATAAAATTTAGCACAGATGAAAGCGTAGTCTGGAAGATCATATAGGCTACTAATAGGGTATTTTTTCTCTGCGCAGACGGAGTCGCGTGTTGTCACACGCCTAACTTCCTAGTTGTCACACGCCTAACTTCCTAGTTGTCACAAGGAAGTTATAAAGCTTAGTAACTTAATCTAACTTATAGCTGACACTAGAAAAAAAATCTAAATGAATACAGAATTTGTGTTTACAATTAAACTCGCTTATATTTTGGCGTTCCCTGGAAATTTCTCCATAATATCTAAATTCCCGAAGAACTGCGGCTTTGAGTCGTATTTTGTTTCTCCCTAGACGTTTGCGTTCGAATTCTGGATGTAACAAATTGAAAAAGTCCTTTGGGATATCTTTTATTCGAGGAATTAGGAGCCCAATTCTGTATCAAATAAAATAAATGAATTATTGATATTGGAAATCCAAATGATGAACAAAGATAGCATAATTTATTTGTTTCTTTATGTTTTCTTGTTTATGTACCTTGCTATCGACCTCGACGCCGTCGGCGTGGATTTAATTGTTTTTTGGTAGCCGATGTGTTCTTTCACACTGCTCTACATCTATGCCAAATTTCATTAAGATGTTGAGTCGTTCCGGAGATACCTTCTATTAAATATCCAACCATCCATCCAACCATTCGTCCATTCAACTAAACTGTCGTATTTATATATTATAAATATTAGGAAATTTTAAAACAGTCATGAAATCTGCAGTACATCTACTCGTATATGGTCAGAAAGCGTTTTTGATTTTATACCTAAGAAATTTAATAATTATATTCTAAGTTGAATCGTTAAACCTAATGAGGTGATGTTACAAGGTCGCAAGTTTTTCTTTATAAATGCTAGTGAAAATTGGGCTTAAACCAACTAACATTTTGTTGCGGAGTTTCTAAATGTTAATTCCAAATTCGTAGTGAATTACATTTAATAATTAGGTATATTAATTCATCAAGTCGACATTGTATTAATCACGCTTGGCGACACAATCTGTTTATAGAGACAGCTTTGTTGAGCATAATGTAATTCCCACGACGCTAAGCCATTTAATAATTTCGCCTCCGAAGTTTATTTCCAAAGCGAGAATTAAATTTAGAAATTCAATATTCGATAACTGGAATATAATTATAATAGCTTGTTATTTTTACATTTTTACAACACTAATGTTATAAAAAGATATTAAAAGATCGCATCTTTGTAGCCAATAAACTCAAACACTACTGAAACAGTTTCAAAAATTCTTTCATCTTGTGAAGGCAACATACATCCCTGGGTAAAATTAGCTATATGTCATACTAATAATTGCTCGCGGCTTCGTCCGGGCCGAATTATAAAACCTAGCAATCTACTTATAGTCTATTTTATCCGAGGACAGTGTAGCTTCTCAACATTTCAAGATTTTTAATATCGGTTCATTAGTTTTGGAGCATATTCAAATCTTTCCTCTTTATAATATTAGGTACAGATTGAGGTAAAATTTAAAAAATTAAGCGAAGCTTAGTCAAGTCCCTAGTTAAATTATATCGGAATAGAGACGGGTCAGGTTTACAATACACATGTAACGCAAACACACACACACAATGAATTTGGTTTGATAGTGGCGGGTGATAACTATAGTAAATTTATAATAGCTAAAGAAATTTTGTTACTTTTAATTATAAAAAGGTTTTCTTATCAATCCATCGTAAACCAAAGCAGACCGCCCTCAGGCTTATCTTTGAAATTATTCAAAGACTTGAAATAAATGTGAATTATGAAAATTAAGACATTCATCTTTGAGAAACTTATTTACTTTAAGAGTTTTTTACATTAAGTTGTGATTTTCATTAATTAATCTACAATCTAAGTTTTTTAAAGATTCCTTTAGTAGCCGTTTCGAGATTGAATGTAGCAATCAGGTTACTCGTACACCATCTTTTATCACTTATGAAATGTAAAACTTATCTTACTTAAATTATAAATAAGAAAGTTAAGATGGATGTATGTTGGAAGGTACAAGTATTTCCAGAACAGCTGCATATATGTCACTGTAATTTGATACATGTGATAGATGTGAACATAGTCTCGAAGAACACATAGGCTACTTAAATTGTTTTAATTCTCCGCGGACGGAGTTGCGGGCGACAGCTAGTGCATGAACAAGGCTTGAAAAAATCTTTAAATTGATATTGAAGTAAAAATCATCGATGTAAAGACGATGTGGGTGTAGAAATAAATGGACCAACGTCCCTCTCGACCGCCTAAGCGCTTAGTCGACCCGTTGATCTATTGTTTGCTGAAAATGTATAAATCCAAAGCGCTCGGGGTCTTTTGTGAGCGATCCATAACGCGAAAGACGAAATGCATGAGGGCAATATGTAGGATTTTTACACTGACAATATTAAAATAATTTTTATGTGAGAGTAACGTCGGATCCTTAATTCAGAGTATTTTTTTCATAAAAAATTAAAAGTATTCATTTTCACAAGAAAAATACTGATAAATTTAAGTTTTTTTACTCTAGAAAAAAGTGTCAAACGAGCTAGTCGACATTTGAATTCGCCAAAGTAGCGAAGTGACCGTTGGCCATATAGATATTTGCAGATGCATGCGTAATTTACACGTAAAGTACGTTAAAATCTCAATCTTATATCTTTAAATGAGCAATTCTTGTATATATATATATATATATATATATATATATATATATATATATATATTCCTTATATATATAAGGAATCTCGGAATCGGCTCCAACGATTTTCTTAAAATTTAGTATATAGCGGGTTTCGGCGGCGATAAATCGATCTAGCTAGGAATCGTTTTTAGAAAATGTCATTTTATTCGTGTTTTATCGATAATCAACTTAAACATAAACTTGGAAGAAAAATAACAAAAAGGAGGCGTTTGAGTAATCTCAACTGAAAAATATGACTCTTCCTGACATCATGACACTTAAATATAATTTCCAAAAAACACAATTTTAAAAAAAAGTACCGAGCAAAGCTCGGTCATCCAGTTACTTAATTATTAAGCGAAAATTATCGAAGTTTTATGTACGTTGTTTATTATATTACTTCTTACTAATATTATAAATACGAATGTTTAGATGAATGGATGTTTGAAGCTATTTTTAAATCCGCGCGGACGGAGTCGCGGGCGACAGCTGGTTAAGAATAATATAATTACTAATTACCAGTTTAAGCTTATCACTGTTTACGTAATTAATAAAAAAAAGATTATAATTAATTTTTTACTTCCCTTTTCCTTTGTGAGTATATTTTTCTTCTTATTTTCCTCTATAAATACTCAATTCCTATATGATTCGATGTTAACGTAATTCAATGTAGCGCAGTGCTGTCTTTGGCAAAATATCAAAATGCAGTCTCTCAGCTTTGTTTGCTTTCTATACTAACAATAATTGTTCGGGTTTTCCGATACACGGTAATTGGTGGGTACTTTTTATGTCAATTAGAAACATCGACCGTTTAATATTTTTTGGCTTCAATCCAAAAAATCTTATCAAGATAATACGATGAATTTTTTTGTCTTTATTTGAAAAAAATAACTATGTAAAATATAGACAAAATGATACACTCCCTTGTATGCTTTTTTGTAAAATTTACAAATGTATATGTTACACTAGTTGTCGCCAGCGACTTCGTCCGTTAGGAATTAAAGCAAAACTAAATTATAGCCTATGTGTTCTTCCAGGATATGTACTACATCTGTCCCAAATTTCGTGAAACCTTCAAACACACATCCATCCATCCAAACTTTCGTATTTATAATATTAGTAAGATTAGTAAAACAGATATTTCTGAAGAATTTTTTTTTAATTTTCAGGAATGTTCATAATTATACGTGAAATTAAAATTATTTGAAAACATTTGATATAAAATACATTCTAAAGGTAATAAATACGTTACTGTTCCTTTTCAAGATTATTTTCATATAAACACGAAAGTAGCTTCAATTTGTAAGGATCTTTTGACGGACGCCCGCTTTGATCATTGGTTTTACTGGCTTTGATATAAATTGAATGCGCTTTATACCTCGCAGGTTTATATTTCCCTTCTCAATATAAGCAAAGCTTTATCTTTACAAAAAGCACAATCAATGCGACGTACCTTTCCTATTTATTTATAATACATGAACACGCTTAAATTATGCAACATTAATAAAAGTACAATATACAACACAATAAAACTGATAATTTATCCAATAACAGGAGTACAATATTGATAAATAACAAACAAGAAGTATAAAACACAAAAAAAATGAACAAACCAAAGAAAAAAAAAATGTAACGATATATTAAAGTCTGTGCCTCTGGAGGTGTAGATTTTTTTTATATCATAAGGTGGCAAACGAGCGAACGTCCACCTGAAATCGCTGAAATAGCGAAGTGACCGTTGCCCATAGATATACGCAATTGCATACGCGTTGCCTACCTTTAATCGACGGAGGAGAGGATGCACAGAAAGAAAATATCATCCCTTTCCATGCATCCTCTCATCCGGAAAGTCCACTTCCACTTCCCATTCTTTCCTTATAAAAAAAGGATGGGAAGGGAAAGAGGACTAAATGATACTAGGATAACTAATGATATCTTCTATATGTATAAAAGAAAGTCGTGTAAGTTACACTATTTACAACTCAAGAACGGCTTTACCGATATGGCTGTAAATTGGTGAGGAGGTAGCTTAGAGCCAGGAGACGGACATAGGATATTTATTCAATTTTTTTTTATGTCTTGTAGAGCTGCTTTTTATTTAACTTACTAATATTATAAATGCGAATGTTTAGATGGATGTGATGTGGATGGATGGGTGTTTGAAGATATATAATTACGTTTTTTATATAGCCACGCGGACGGAGTCGCGGGCGATAGCTAGTATATAATAAATAACTAATGATAGAGGGAAGAAGTTAAAGCGGGCTCTACCACTGTTAAATTTGTGTAAGGAGGTGCAGAAAATGTCATTCGTTTCAACATCGTAATAAAATATAGTTGAAACAATAACCTAACGTCGGAATGTTATTTAGCCAATGTTTAAAATGTGTTGGACTTTCTTATTTTCATTGTATGTTATATCTTTCTTTTCTTTCTTTTTTTTAGCATATTTTAACGTTTAATGTCCTTTTAATATCATTCCAGTCCAGAGAACGTATCTAGTACTGGCCACTGAAACTGAATCTGGCTGGGAACTGGAAACAATATGAATAAAAGCGTTCAAAACATAAACTTTACTATAATAAGGTCAAAAACACACCATGCAAACTGTGACTTTCTCTCCATCTCGTTTTCCTGTTAGAAAAGTAAAGTCGGTAACTTGAAGTATGCACAAACATTCTTATTTACTGTGTGTTCTACGCTTTAACATAAAGAAAGGCCTTCAAGCAATAAAACTATCGTAAAATACGAGTGAAGGGAAGAAAACTGACACACACTAAGTTTAGTTAAGAAGTACACATTTTCCCTACTCTCCTCGTATTTTCATCCTTAATGGCCCGATCTGACCCTTTAGAATAGAATTGTGTATACCAGTCTTATTTCTTCCAATGATTTTTTGTTTCTTTTCTTTCTTCTGTTTTTGTCTTAAGCTTATAATATTGAAAGTGTTTTTATAAAACTAGTAGCTATCGCCCGTGACTCCCTCAGCATTTAAGAAATGGATAGCCCATTCTCTGACTCACTGAATATGTATATAAAATTTCATAAAAATCTGTCAAGCCGTTTCGTTGGAGTATGGTAACTAACATTGTGACAGGACAATTTTATATATAAGATTATTTTAATGTATTAGATGATTAATAATAATATATATACTTAATAGACATTATTTTATTTACGCGAGCATATCGTTTCCACTAATAAACATATACAAAAGCATGTAGTCATCCTTCACATTTTCTTAAAACACGGAGGTATTTTTGTAAATGTTTCAGCAGTGGAAACTTACTGTTAGTCTAACATAATATAACGCCAGTCACGTCCACAACAATAGTGACGTTACACTGACATGTAATAATTCCATCAGTACTAACAAAGCTGGTGCCTGATGGATACAGAATTAATTATGAAGATAGTAAGAGTGAACATCATTTTGATGATTAAATGATATTGTCCCGAATTTCTGGGATAAAATTATGGAATTCGTAGTCACCACATTCCTGTTTACGTAACAATACATATTAGTCTGGAATTTTAAGGCAAAAAAATTGATTATCTTTATATTAAAACCAATAAAAGACAATCTTTATAGTAATAACTATTTTGTTTACGTGTGGAACAAATTATTTGACTAACCTTTGGTTTCTGAGACCTAAATCTCTGTGTACATATCGTCATCCCTGTAATTATCTTTGAAAAAGCAGAGATAACAATATCTTTTAAACAGGAATCTTAGTTTTAGAAACCCACGGTTATAACATTGTATAACTCTGTAATCAATTAGTAGCATCGTCACGTCTGTTACAAATAGGGCCCTTGCCATTAGCGTGTAAGTAAGCACATTCTCCCTGCTCTCTCACACCCCTAACACAATTCACAACGAAGCACTTCCTAAAAGCTTACACATCCTGTATTTATGTTCCCCAAATAAATGAGTAGTGTCTTTCAGAAGTAAGGGCTGGCACTCACTATAAACACTTAGTATTGACAGATTCAATAGGTCGGCAGGTTCGTCATACACGGATCGCAGTTTGCAGATGTCGTAATAGACTAAGAGCCCCCGTACACTAGAGCCTAGAGACGTAGTATGGGCATGTCGGTGTATGTGCGCACCTCGATACATGCTTATACTGATCAAGCGCACGATTAGACTATAGGACGACTAAAAGTCTCTAGTGTGCGGGAGCCCTTACAGTTTACAGCGGCATGTATTTGATTCTCAGTCTCTTTGAATTAATATTTCAATAATGTAATTTTAATGAAAACAAAAAATACGCCGAAGAAAAAATGAACTTGACTCCACGATCGTTATCTGTTTACGCCGTACACTAACGCTGTTTAATGTTGAAATCCAGCAGTAAGTCAAATATAAGCTGTTTGTTCTCAGTAAATTTAATCTGTGACCTTCACAGACTCGTTGTATTTACCCTAATTCTGTAAAGCACAGTACAAACAAAAGTTTGACATAGAGCAGTGTTTCCACGCTACAAAGGAGTACACCCACGTGAAGTTTGCACCGAAGCGTGAGTAGAGTTAGTCTAACTTAGGTCTTAACAGGCAGCACAACTAAATTAAATTAGTTAGTGGTTATTTATTTGTCGATAATGTGCAAATAAATTCGCCTTTAAAATGTACAAATTCTTCAAGTCACTGTTTTGTAAATGTTGGATTAAAATAAACAAGTCATTCGCTTAATTTACTTTTCTCCCCTATAATGACGTAGTAAGGAACTAGGTAAAGACAGGAAAAACATAAAGAACACTTCGTACATTGTCCTTAAATAAATCTTTACTGGGGATTACCCTGATAAGAAATCATCTCACAACAAGGAAACCAGATCGTATTGTACACTTATTGTTCTATACTTGTATCTCGAATAATAAACAATCGGACAACGTAACCTCTTCAAAGTCATATAGCCTCTCTCCCGCTCTTCAAAGAGATTGAGAAGGTTGGCGATATGCTTTAATATGAGTATAACAATACAATAAAATATTTATTGGTAATGTTTAGATTATAGGTCAAAGAGCGATTTACAAAAAAAAAAATTAAACTGAAAAAAAATCATAAGAATACAGTGCCATCTCGACAAGCACTGATTTCAATATATTTTTGAATGATGTGAGGCCGGGTGCCGCTGTCACGTGGTCCGGCAGCCGGTTGTAGACTGCAGGCCCCATGACGTGCGTCGATTTCTCCATCCTGGCTAATCGGTGTGCCTGCCAGCTTATCCATAGCGGTAACCCATTATAATTGGTAGATACAACTAGAAATCTGTTATTATATTACCCGGGCAAAGTTAGGTCGATTGCTAGTATTTTTCTCATAAGCCGGTATTTAATGATAACTGGTTTATATAGTATATAATGTGTATGTGATAATATAATATCGCGCATTATATGTCGTTGTCAACATATTAAGACCGATATTAACACATTAATTAAACCGAGTATGACATACTTGTATATTATAGATCGCTTTATATCACAAATACATTATAAGGCCGTAAACACACTTGTATTATAAATTAATTAAAACAGCAATGTATCCGTATCGTTTGACTTGACTTGATATTTTAATTTACCTTATCTTGGTCTTGAAATGTTCGTGGAGGTTTAGGGAAGGATTAAAAGGTTTGAAAAATTAAAATAATTTCCGGGAACTAATTAAGTTTTTTTTTATTCGACGAGGACGGAGTCGCGGGCGACGGCTAGTAGATAAATAAATATTGTTCAATACCATACTCCTACTTATGGTATCGTGTCTTGTGTTCAAGCAATACCTGCGAGATATTGAGTGAAAGAGCAAGTTATAACCTAAGTCGTTTAATCCGTAATAAAGAAATTCAAAGATTTAATAATGAAGACTCGTTATGTTATTTCTTAGGAAAAACGCAAATAAAGAAATGAGCGTTTATAGTTAATTAAATCGCTACAAAGTCAAAGTATGACAAAGTTAAAGTGAAGTTACGTAAAAAGTGCCATTAAAGACTAGAGCTTTGTAAGCTGAACTATTTTTTCCTCCGCCTCAGTTCACTGAAGACAATTAGTATTAAATTACTTTACAACGACGTTCAAATAGCAAGGCTATAAATTGTCTCGGTACAGAAATCTCCAGGGAGGAGATTGCAGTTTTTGTATTATAAAATTTATATTTTTAAAGTCATTAACAATTATTCTTTGTGACTTACTAAGAGTCGCTTGATGAAGAGAATATATATATGCTGTTTTGATTGAAAGCCTAACCGTGGGTTTCTGAGTGCGAAATCTCCGTTTGAAATGTAAGGTTATCTTTGGTTTGTTTAAAGATAATGACAAGGATGACGATATGTTTTATACAGAGATTTTTAAGTTAGAAATCATTTCTTTTCAGATTTTTTTTAATTGTGATAAGAAGTTATTGTTTTTTTTTTTGGAGAAAAGAGTTTGCATAGGTATAATATTTCGCAGTTTTCTGAATTATACCTTTTCTGCAATAAAAAGCTATTATAATAGTCATTTTATGAATTTAGTAAATACTCTTTTGCCTACTTCTTGATAGAACCAACAAATATTTGGCTGGTATTTTGTAACAACATTGTAATAGTTAATACAACTTTTCCTCTACTTTCGTTGAAAGCTTCAACCTGAACGCAACTTGTTCACGAGTTTCGAACTTTGTGAAGTGCAGCTCAAATTGTAAATTTCCATCGCTATCACGATATCGTCTTTCGATTGCAACTTTGTATCGCTAAATTGTCGGAATCGATCGCTTTGTAGTTCTCCTTTAGTTGAAAATGCATCGACTTCAGTCTTGTTATTTAAGTTTATAATTTCAATATAGTAGACTTAAAACAGAAATTAATGTTCAATCTCAAATCATTTTTTCTTATCTGTGGTATTTTTAATTAAAGTTTTTAATCTGTTGTAAGTTGTTTCAAATTTTAATCTCGGGATAGGTAAAATTATTGCACGCGATCTGCAGAATTATTTTCTACAAGATGTCGCGAGCGACTCAGAAAATTATTAAGAAAAAAAAATAATTAGTAGTCTATGTGTTCTTCCAGACCAACCAACATCCATGTTCTTCAAACAAACATCCATCCATCCAAACATACGCATTTATATTAGTAAGATATGGACGTTGCTTAGTTTTACTTCATAAAAAGTTAAAACATCTAAGATTTTCACAATTTAACATTTTCTATATTATGTAAATTAACTTTAAAAATATCACAAAGTACTTTCGCGGTTATTTTATGAAGTCATATTCAAATTATAGCAACCTCTAACGAGTTGGATTAGTGAGATCGGTAGTAAAATAACAGTATCGTTTTATAACTGTTCTTGTTGTTAGAAATGTTAAGTGCTCTCTCTAATTACTTAGACCTCTGACCCGAAGCTTGAAACAATTAAACTAAACGACATGATCTTTTTAAGTAATTGTATAACCCAAAAGATTGCGTAGATCCTCGTTTGTTTTTGACAGATAAAAGGGTATTTCCACTGCCGAAACACATCACTAAAATATATTGTTGCCTCTATTCTTTTTGAAGCGACTGAAAGAATTGACAATAAGTATTTGTACTACTGTTTTGTGGAAACTTATGGAACATTTCGGTTGGTGATTATACAGCGTGGGTTGACATTCAAATATTCTTCCTCTAATTGGCGTAGCAATAATGGCTCTTGGGCTTCTAGTTTGTTTTAATTATTATTCTATTATAATAAATTCTTTCAGTTTATCCACTTTCTTCAAGCTGACCCATATTTATGAACCTTTCATATAACTTAGTCCTTTTAATCATTTAACAAGCTTGTCATGTTCACGACTACAATCTCATTAGTGTAGAAATAGTACCAAAGCCGATTAAAATAGTTTGTTATGATTCAAAGGGAATGTTATTTACGATTCCTTTATTTTAAACGGACACCTTCACACACTTTTGACACTTAATTATATTCTTTAGTGTAGATAAAGAATGAAAAATCAGCACTAAGGAACTGCTAACTGTTAAGAAACTTTAATCGTTGGTTTCTGAGACCCAAATTCCTGTATAAAACATATATTATCGGCATCCATTTAATTATCTTTAACAAAAAACAACAAAAAAGGTATTTTAGTCTCAGAAACCAACGATAAAATCAAGATTATAAAAGACTAAAGACATAAAAGCAAGAAAACTAGATGTATAGACGTATCCAAGCTTGCTGCTCTCGTTTATTTGACAACATCTATAAATTAATTCATCCAGTTTAAATGAAATTTAAATACACAGAAGCACTTGAATATATCTTGTTAAAGATAGCTGACTGGCGGCCATAACTTTGTTCTTGTAGTTCAGCGTAGCGCAGTTTCCCTATAAATCTCATTAAGAGCCTCGCACGCGAGACTTCGTTAAGCAAAAGGTGCTTCAGCATCATAAATCTATTACCTTTCATTACCAGAACATAACTAAAATTAGTTAGAAATATAGACCTGTAATCTAAAGTTTAATGATCGGTATTTTCTAAAACCAAAATGTCTGGACAAAACATATCCCTATCATTATCTTTGAAAAATAGAGGAAATTGGGGTGTATTGACTTCCGTCTTAGTTGTCTCATGAGTCCACTTCCTGTGTCATACTAAATCAGTTGCATTCCGATAGCCAAGTGAAGCGGTAGTGTACCACAGTCGAAGGCCTATAGTGATATCGAAACTAACTATAGTGAATTCAAAACTATCTGTGCCAAGGTGGGATATAACGATAACATTCACTTGCTTAAACCTGAATTTCTCCGTCAATCTAAAATTGAAATATATCCTCAATATGTTGATACCATCTGTAGTATATTTTCGAGGAAAAATCGTTGCTTGCGGCGAAGTTAACCGCAGCACTTCGTCAGATTATATCGGCATCCTGTAGCCCTAAATAAATAATCAGCTGCCAAGACTTTAATCAAAATCGAAGGGTAGTACATAAATATCAGATCGTCAATCTGGTTTTATGATCGGGGTTTTCACAGTGAAATTCACTAAAATCGTGACTTAATTTTTTTTTCGCTACTAGCTGTCGCCCAAGATTCCGCCTGCACGGAATAAAAAAAAACATTATTGGTAGCCTATGTGTACTTTCAGACTATGTTCTATATATTTGCCAAATTTCAGAAAGATCCATGCAGCCGTTCTGGAGATACCTTCTAACAAAAATCTATCCATCTAAACATTCGCATTTATAATATTAGCAAGATATTGCTAAGATAGTTTAAGGTGGTAATCAACTTAAGGTCACCTCATTTACCCAAAATGAGGTCCATTTCGTTGCTTTCCTTAAAGTGACAGTGAAGATGATGTACAAAAAAAAGTTTCCTTTCCTATTAAATCACGTATCCACCCTACGTCGTATAAGACGTCGTCGCAGATTACCATAGCACAATAAATATTACCTTGCGACATGAATATTACCATAGTACTAGAAGCTATTACCATAGCACATATATGTATTACCATAGCATAAGAAAAACTTCCACATCTATCATACCGGTAGCAGTTCTAATAACATAAGTTGGCAAAGTCCCCCGCCGCCGCCGCCTCCGCCGCCGTCGCCTTGCAGCTCGAATGTAACATGATCTGGCGCAATGCCAACGCTGTCTAACGAGATATTGATTGCATTCACTTGTTTACCTTAAATATACTTAGTTTTCCATGCATTTAAACTAGATAAAACATTGAAATTTTCAATTTAAAGGCCTGCGCTGACTCCAGTCTGATCTCTAGATGAGACTATCGGGCGACAAGACAAGTCTCTATTGTGCTGGAGCTCTAAGAATTCTTTAACCCTTATGTTCATTTTGTATAGTATACCATACATACAAATTTATAAAAATATACGATCACTATAAAATAATAACTAATAAATAATAATATAGACTAATAAAAATAATTTTTAATTTAGCTTTTTTTCACCTTTGTGTTTTGCTTTTCTTCAAAAAAGAAATCTTGCCATAATAAGGGATAATATCGACTGGTTTGCTTTTATTCAAATTGTCTATGATATTCCAAAGAGTATAAACATAATATAACCTACAGTTATAAAATCGTTTAGATTACAAAAGCGTTCTACAATAGAGTACGTCTCAATAACAAAAGGATTTAGACGACCTCGAGATAAGGTTTATTTTTTATCTATGGTATTCCTCCATTGAATCTGTTGTATAAAAATATTCTTAACATTCATGCTCTTTGAAAACACCATAGACAAAAACATTTTAATACAAATGTAAAGATGGTGGAATTCCACGAACGTGGATACATCGAAATGTATTACTAGTATTATTTAGTGTTATCATATTTCATACTATACAAATACTTACACTTATCTTACTAATATTATAAATGTGAATGTTTAGATGGATGGAAGGATGTTTGTTTGAAGGTATCTCCAGAACGGCTGAAAGGATCTCGATGATGAAGGTAGGCAACGCATATGCAATTGTGAATGTCTATGGGCAACGTTCACTTTGCTATTTCAGCGATTTTAGGTGACCGTTTGCTCGTTTGCCACCTTAACATTTAAAAAAAAAAATTGGAATAAATATAGATCATTGTCTGGAAGAACAAATAAGCTAATAATGTTGTTTTTCATTTAGCGCAGACGACAGCTAGTAATATTATAAATGCCAATGTTTGAATGGATGGATGGATGTTTGTTTAAAGGTATCTCCGGAACAGTTGCATGTATCTCGCTGAAATTTGGCGTAGATGTAGAACATAGTCTGGAAGAACACATAGGCTACTAATTAAGTTTTTTTTTAGTTCTGTGCGGACGGAGTCGCGTCGGCAGCTAGTAGTCATTAAATATGAAAATAGGATGAAAAACGCGCCAAATTTATAACGGCTAGCTACTATAATAGTGTGCAAATTATCGCAATAATTGTCCCCTACTTGGCAAATGGCAAATGCGTTGCTTGTTTAATAACATGATGTGTCTCATAACTGACATGAGGCATGCAACTCCCAGCTCTGACGCTCTGCGGACAGACTAATTAATTTCAAGTTGATTACGTATAGACACCGTTTAAGTCGACGCAAATGTTCATGCTATTAAATTACTCTATGATTAATCAATATTCTATAAAACTTTGCTTATTATTTTTATATTAAGACTAGCTGTTGCCCGCGACTCCGTCTGCGCGGATTTGAAAAACGTAATAAGTCTAAGCCTATCTGTTATTTCAGATTATGTTCTACATCTTTGCCAAATTTCATCACAAACCGTTGGGCCGGTCCGGAGATATCTTCAAACAAACATCCATCCATCTAAAGTTTCGCATTTATAATATTAGTAAGATTAAAATATTCTTAACATTAGCTCGTACTATACTCCAGCCTTAGTCTACTTAGTATTCTTTCAAATGGTAACTAAATTTATAAAATACGAACGTTTATTTGTCGTGCTATTTCCTTAGGAATTTTGCCTGCATATTGTTGAGGTCAATGAACTATGACCGACTTCTAAAATGTGACGCATTTTCCATCGCCGGTCTAGAAAGTAAACATTTATGTATGTTCATATCAATTTACAGTTGAGGAATTAAATTCGCTGTCCACTTAGTATCGTGTTCAGCGAACTGTGACCATAAGTTTACACGTATTTATGTCTGTTATAAGTTTTTGATTTAGTTACATTGTGAACGCCAAATGATATTTCACTTAAGTGGGTAGGAAATAAACGTCCTACACTGAAGTCTAGACCTACGAGGGCGTAGCATCGATCTCCAAATGTTTATAAATGTCAACAGCCGTAGTAAAGATGAGTTCACACGCGTGAATACTGCCTCGAAGTAGATGATATTTGTAATTTCATATTTGCCATCTAAATGACCCGACAATCTATCTCACAAAAATATTATAAATGCGAATGATTGCATAGATGGATGGATGGACGGATGGATGGAAAAAATGGCTCAACGGATCTTGATGAAATTTGGCATGGTTGTAGAGCATAGTGTGGAAGAACAGTTAGGCTTATTATTAAGTGTTTTTTATTACTTCTCCGCATACACATTCGCGGTGACAGCTAGTAATCGTTTTATTAATATAATAAAGAAGAAAATTCTTAAAGCTTTTCAATGTAAAATGTAGTAACTATGTTGATCGATATTAATAACGTCCACATAATCCTTAGCAATCACTGCATGCTGTATTGAGGGTGGAAATGGGATGGGCCGTGCAAATTGTTTCGCAGATCCCGGAGATTAGTTCTCGTACATAATAGAGACAGCGCTTGATGTAGCGTCCGTACCGGTAATAACGATTAAATAGCGCACACGTTTGACACAATTTCGAAAAGGTCTAAATCGATTTTTTTTTATCAACGTTCTTTATTCAAAAAAATACAAAGCAAGCTAAAAGTTTTCTTTAAATAAAAAGTATTGTAGAGTTTTTGGTACACAAAACTTTTCCAGATTCTACAGGAAAGCTACTAAAGTTTTATCAAACTTAATTTTTATTTATCAATTTTAAGTTAAAACTTTCGTAAAACTTCTAACTGGTCGTTATCACTGGATTATCTATAGTTAAATGTAACTGTTTGTATTTAGTTTATAATTGATGAAAACTTTAACTAAAAGCATATATAAGCAAGTTTCCAATCTCCATTAATTGCCATCAGTTTTTGTTTGTTATAAACAGAGCTGCCGAACGTGGGTCAACTACATCAAACGGACGATCCTTTGTCGGGAGAATCCACTCCCGCTCGGTTCAACAAATATTGGCTTCTGTTAAACGAACTTTTGTTTACAATCCAGATTATAGTTTAGAATTGTTAAATGTATTCAAGGATAGAGTAGAGCGACTTATAATCTCACAGATTATAAATTGAACAGCCATGATATTGAAAATTTTTATTTTAATGAATTTTTAAAAAAATGATTTTTGACAATGTTTTGGCGTGGCTTAGTAAAACATATGATTAATAAATGACCATTAAACAATTCTGATTTTGACATTTAATATTTTTTTAATCCCTTGTAGCGGAAAATATTCGTATGCATTTTTATTATTTGAGTAAAAAACATTAGCGGGTTGTCAATTTACTAATGTTTCTTATACCATTCATAGTAAGCTCTAGGTTTGTGATAGGGTATGGTTTACGACAATAATCGAATTGCGGGATTCAAACTCTCGACCACGTGGTCGGAAATCCGTACCCTTAACCATTAGGGTATTGGCGCTCTTTGTTTGTATTATTGGATAATTTAACTCTTGTTATTTGTTTCAGGTAAACAAATCATCTTCAGAATGTATTATTAAAACAATTTAACTGACGGTAAGAAAACATCCTTTGATTTTGTATAATGTATAAAATAAACAACAATCTATCATCATCAGCTCACTATACCTCCCCACCGAGGGGCTCGGAGCCTACCCTAAGTTAAGGTGATTAGGCCATAGTCAAACACGCTGGCCAAGTGCGGGTTGGTTGACTTCACACATATCTTTGAATTTCTTCTCAGATATGTGCAGGTTGCATCACAATGTTTTCCTTCACCGTACGAACGTCGGATAAATGTACATATGTAAATCGGAAATCGAAAAACACATTGGTACATGGCGGGATTCGAACCCAGGAGCTGCAGATTGCAAGTCAAGTGCTTGACCACTGAGCCATCGACGTTACCAATCTATACTAGATTATAAATATTCACTAATATTATGAGGACAAAAAAAAATATTACAAAAAAAAACTAGTGAACTGATTTTAGAAAAATCTTTCACAAATAAAATGCTAAATCTTACTAATATTATAAATGCGAATGTTTGGATGTTTGTTTGAAGGTATCTCCAGAATGGCTGCATGGATCTCGCTGAAATTTGGTATCTATGCCAGTAGAACATAGTTTGGAAGTACATAGGCTACTAACTAAGTTATTTTTTAAGTTTGGACGGATGGAGTTGCGGGTATTTTTTATCCATAAATAACAAATGCTAATTTAATATTGTTATAAAAATATGGATATAGCTACCCGTGTAAAACCGGGACGAGTCGCTAGTAACCAAAATAAAGTACTTAAAAGGTTTTTCGATATTTCACAATTTTTTTTTAATAAATAATACTTTAGAGAAGACAACAATGGTCCTTAAAATTGTCGACATTGACAGTTTTTGTTCAAATGTTTCCATTATTTCTGTATTCCTTTGTTTGAATGATTTTCTCATTGTTTTGGGCAACTTAAATATTTTGGTTACTGTTTTTTGACAAGACTTTACAATAACTGATTCATCAAGAATAGTATCTGTTCAGTGATTATGGAAATTGTTTTTAAATATGCTTTATTTTATTTATCGTACGTTTTGTTACAGTAGGGGACGTCCACAAATTATGTGAGGTGTTTAAGGGAGGAGGAGGTCGAGTCAAATCTCATATAATCTTACGTTGGAGAGAGGGTCACGGCAAATATCACGTAATTTTGTTTTCTGATTTAAACAAACAAAATATACTATTTTGGTCCATTTAATCTAATATAATAATAGGTAAGAAACTCACATTTTGAAAAATCTCACGTGAGATTGGGGGATGGGGGAGAGGGTTGAATAAAATCTCACAACATCTCACCAGGGGGAGGGAGGGGCAGAAAATTAAAAAAAAGACCTCACGTAATTTATGGACGCCCCCTTACGGCGTACGTTTGCTGAATATTTTGATTTTAATTTTAACAGAAATATTGATAGTTCATTAGTCGCTATAACCTCTCGCAGACAAAAATAATTTATAGAACTACTAACAATTACTAGCTTAAACGTTTTTAAATATAAATGTGAAAAATTTCGATATACATTTTCCATCAAAGAACATTTCGCATCAATTCGAGACGGTGAAGGAATCGGTCGCAGATATTTTAACGTTTGCCCGAGCGCGTTCCTGAATAAACTACCGTGTTATTGGAAATTTGCTGTTTGAGAAACATTTCCATGCTTTGAGAAAAATAAATATGTGAAACTTTTAAAAGGAAATGTAGAAATATGCTAACATTTGTATTGCAATTGGGCTTTTGTTTTGAATTACCGGCTACGTATGGACATTTTTTGATGTCTATCTTACTAATATTATAAATGCGAATGTTTAGATAGATGGATGTTTGTGTGAAAGTATCTCCAGAACGGCTGTATGGATCTCGTCGAAATTTGGCATAGATGTAGATAGTCTGGAAGAACACATAGACTTATTAAGTTGTTATTTAATTTAACGCGAACGGAGTCGCGAACGACAGCTAGTATCCAGTAAACTCGGAAAAAAGGTTATGTTTTTTGTCTATACGTTTCTCCTCTTGTAACAATTGTACCAAAAACATATTGTTATCCCGCTCATTAGCTTTGAAAAAATAGAGAGAATATTCTTTCTATAGATGTTAGAGAGGAGGACACCCACGGTAGCTTGTACGATTTTTTTTAGGGAAGTATCGTTGGATTTGAATTCTTTCCTGGACTTAAGTCAGTAGAGTGAATTTATTTGTTTAATTAACATCTCTTCGTAGTTTACGTATTCAGATTTGTCGTTGTTTAGTTGTTTTTATTACCACAATAACGCAAACCGCAATAGGAAACACTTTTAAATTAAACCCTTTGAAGTAAAAGTTAGTAGCAAAGTCCGTGTTCGATACAGCTGCGGACAAAGCACAGCCGTGCGTTGGAACGAGCATTTGAATTGGAAACGAGCCGCGGATCGGATTACTGCGGGCCTGTGTTTGCGGTTTGTTTAAAATATTTAACGTATCCTTGTCTAATATTACATTGTTACAATATTTAATCGACCATTTTGATGGAACTGGAATTATTGTAATCTGTGCCGCTTATGAATTGTTTGATTTGTTTAAATTGTGATTTAATCTGTATTAAAATGATATTGGGTTTTTAGACGGTTTAAACACGATGCCACGACATTTTTTTTTGCTTTCGCAACTTTCGTTGGCACTGAAGGTGGTTTCAACAGTGGTAGAGCCCGCTTTAACATCTTCGCACGAATCGGCCCGGCTCGCCCGGTGAAATACTACGACCACACAGAAGATAGGCGTGAAGTGGAAGCAATTCCGCATTTCGCCTGATGAGTGTGCGTCCCGGACCTAATTTAGTCCTCTTTCCCTTTTCACCCTTTTTCTTATAAGGGAAGGATGGGAAGTGGAAGTGGTCTTTCCGGATGAGAGGATGCATGGAAATGTTTTCTCTCTGTGCATCCTTTCCTCCGTCGATTAAAGGTAAGGCAACGCATATGCAATTGCGTATGTCTATGGGAAACGGTCACTTCGCTATATCAGCGATTTCAGGTGGTCGCTTGCCACCTTATGATATAAAAAATGTGTCTATGTGTGTAGATATACACACATACCAGAATGATAATTCTGGATTGCTATTTCATTCAAATTGACAATATTAGTCGCGTGCAGGTTTGACGATGTCTCTTTCCCACTCACGTCAGTTCACGCGTTACGTCATGACATCGGCAAAGCTTCTACGCACGAGTTTAATAGTTGAAAGTCGAGTAAAAGTTTATGAGAAATTATAATCGTTTGTAATAAAATAGAAATGCATTCCTTAAGAATCATAACGCGTGGTTTTTATTGTAATTACGACGACTTATTTTACACTACGAAGATATATACAACTTATAAGAATGTTTACCAACAAATTGTGAATATTTTATGTTCATAAACATGTTAATACTTCTTACAAAAACATTAGTGCCGAAATCAATAATCGATCTCGACATAAACATGTTAATACTTCTTACAAAAACATTAGTGCCGAAATCAATAATCGATCTCGAAACATTTTTATATTTTAAATCTTTCGATTTAAAGATCGCTATAAATTTCGAAAATTCACGCGCAAAATGGATCGATAGAGTTTAAGTATTGAATATTTATTGTACTTTAATAAAAAGTATTTAGTAATTCACATCGATTTAAGAGTTTCCATATTGATTACAACGATTACTCGGCAAAAAAGGGAATCAATTTTAAAACTCTACTATAAAGTATCAGTTCGTGGCAAAATTCAATACTAACAAAAATATCTGAAAACGCAAACAACTTTAGTATCTAGTAAAATGTCGATAACTCTCCATTCGGGAGATCGCTTCGGGCTTTAATATGAGATATTCAACATTTTTCTATTTCAGTTCGTTTCAATTTTCCATCGCTTATTATATTTTCATTTCACACGAACACTATTTCACGGATTGAATTTAATATCCATATTTTATCTAGTGTAAAAGTATCCAATTTAAGCTTTAATCTTACTGCTTACTATCTTACTAATATTATAAATGCGAATGTTTAGATGGATGGATGTTTGTTAGAAGGTATCTCCAGAACGGCTGCATAGATGTCGCTGAAATTTGGTATAGATTTAAGACATAGTCTGGAAGAACTTAATTAAATTTTCTTTTAATTCCGCACGGATGGAATCGCGGGCGAAAAATAGCTTTAAGAACCTATAGAGAATCAATACTTACAATAACGAACAAAATTGGTAAGCATTCGAAATAGATATAAACACGCGATTCCGCACTAAAGCTAGCTCTATGCTTAATTAGATAGATAATATCTCGTGAAAAAGATAGATTTCCGTTTCTACCTTAATGTTATTTATCCATTAAATATTGCGTAAAAAGCCTAATCTGATAAAAGCGATACAAAATTTCTTAATTTAACAACACAACTCCTGTAACTCAAAGGGGTTGGCAGAGATTACGGTTTTTAATTTGGAGTGATATATAAAAGCGTATAAGCATTTCTGTTCTAGTTGTTTTTAGCACCTCTACCTTAGAATATCAAATAAACACCTAAATTAGAATTAAACTAAATGATTTAAAGTAATTGAATTCGACTATACTGGCTTATAACTTATAACCACAGACTAATGATATGTTAAATATAGTGATTGTTGTTTTGTTTCTGACTCGATAGCGTTGAGAATATTTTCCGATCGTCGATACGCGGAATGCTATCTTAATTGAGGCCGTAGTTAACTCAATACACTGTGCATTGAATATAAAATAGTTTTCTTTCTGATTGAGGTTTCCTTGAACTAATAGCCAACCGCTAAATAATAATTGCTCTTTAGTATTATTCTAATAAAATTCTTTGATGCTTATTTTCTCGATAAAGATTGAAAATGATACAAACCGGGTGATTGCGTGTTTGTACGTGTTTGTCAAATTATTTGACGTTTTTCTCAATTTGAGAAGTTTGATTAATAATATTCAAATACTGTTCCTATATTTAAGTGTCATTAAATGTAAGACATAAGAAATTCAAGTTATAACTCTTGTTAAAACCCGGCCAAGTATAATCTTGATGGACATTATGAGATTCAACTTTATTAACTTTCTAAGCGTAACATTTACATCAAAAGCAGGGTTTAACGAAATAACCACATTAAAGTTAACAAGAAAAGGATATCAGTAAAGAAAATCATGTAATGTAGAAATAACACGACAAAAAGATTAAGAAAAACCAATCTTTATTTTATTGACAAACTAAGTTTAAACTAGCTGTCGCCCGCGACTCCGTCCGCGCGGAATTAAAAACAAACTTAATAAGTAGCCTATGTGTTCCTCCAGACTATGTTCTATCTATGCCAAATTTAAGCGAGACGATAGCTTCAAACAAACATCCATCCATCCATCTGAACATTCGCATTTATAATATTAGTAAGATTAGTAAGAAGTAAGATTGTATAAACCCTTAATACAAAATAGAGATACCATGTAACATACAGCATATTTTGCTCCAAAGGCTTTGAAGCCTTTGATATTTTCCAGAAGTAAGGCATCTACCAAATTAAAACCTCTTTTCCACTTCGCGACTAACCACGAGCTGTCAGTGGCGCTCGGATAAAGTAGAACGATAAGTACCAATTCCACTGGCGCATTTGTTCATAGAAACATCAGTCTCAATTACTCCCGGCCTGTCGTTTAGTGGAAAAGGGTCTTAAACTGCGGCGCCGGGTTTGCCCGGGGCTTTGGCCCATATTAATCACTCCATATTTCTCCTAAAGCACTACTAATTTTCAGTCTCACCTAAAATCTCCTACTTTGAATAATGAAGTATTTTCGCAAGCCGTTACTCGAATATAATTTGAAACAATTATTTAAATGATTACAGTTAATAGCTGGACTTGGTTATTTGCCTTTAGTGACTTTCAATTTGACTTCAAATCTAAACCCTAGTTTGACCCTAGGTCATAAATTTAATAGTAGTAAAATAATTTAATATACAAAATTAAACTAGCAATTGTTTTAAAAATAAGAGTCTGATTTTACTCGTACTTAGGACATATGCTACATATGCGAAACAAATTTACTAAGGATTTCGCTTCTCTTGGTCTATTTTTTAGCCAACTTTAAAAAGGAGGAGGTTATCAATTCGTCTGTGTGTTACCGCGCAACTCCGGCCCTGGTGCTCCGATTTAATTTTTTTTATCAAAAGGTTTTGCTTGCAAGTGGGTCCAATTTTTTTTATTAAATTAAAGTCAAAGCTAAAAGTCCTTGGAAGGCGATAATTTTGTTTTCAAAGTTTTTCCTTGAGGAATTATAAATTATATTTAAAATTCAATAGATCGTGTGATAGAATACAATTGAAATATTACTTGGTTATTATTTAATATAGTTTGTATATGTTCAATGAAATCGTAATTATAAATATTAAGATTTTAAAACTATTCCAAGCTTGCAAGACTTCAATAACTAACCTTGACTTATGTGAATCACAATGAACGCGAAATAACTTTTCGTAATAATGTTATGATTTACGGACTTTAATAAACCTTGTCTTGTAAATGGCATATGATTTAATAGTTAAGAATTTATAAGGTATTGTAGAATCTTTATCCATGATTATTGATGTGGTTCAGGTGGACCCACTCAGGTCCACGGATTACACACTGGGGGTGTATGATGGCAGAAATATACAGGGTGTTGATCGTAACAAGCAACATTTTGAAATAGTCTACGGTCTTCGTTATATTGTTGACCATTAAAGTTTTCTAAAAAGATAAAAGATTAGCTAGAATCACTTAAAATGTTGCGTTAATGTACTTATCCAAATTATTTTTATTTGCTGTAGGTTTGATATCGTAGTACTCTGTGACATCCCATAGCTTATGCCCAGGGTCGCTGTGCAGCACGGTACATTTGACAGTTGAATAGCTGCCGCGGGCCGCGAGTGACGTAACAGTATGATGGCCCGATGTCTGGCGTAACTCCGTCTAGTGGAACGGGAATTCACTCAGTGAGATTCGCGCGTCCGAGCGAAGTGGTCGTATTCTCTCCGATTAATTAATTTTCTTTTCGTTATTTCATGTAAAGTGTTTTAATAAACATTACTATTGAAGTACTACATTGATTGACGATTGTTTTTTTTAATATTGTATCAAATAGAATCAGTGAGAGTGAATTGTTTAGTGTATTGTGTTGTTTTCTTCGATCTAACTCAATTAGCATACGGTAAGATTCCATTGAGTTTAAAATTACATCCTAGTTTTTTTTTTATTTGAGAATTTGCAATTTTAAATTGCATAAGATTGAATTCGAATTGCGTAGTTGTTCTTCTATGATTTCCGTTTCATCGACACATTTTTTTTATACTCAAGGCAAAGCCTTCTTTGTCGTTTCTTGCGACATGGAATAGAAACTTAATATAATTTGCATAAAACATATTTTTTTGTATTATTAAGATTCACATAGTTTAAAATATAAAACCAAAAAGAACATTATTATTCTATGTCCACAATCCAATTCTGTCTAACGTACCTAATTGCTTTTAAAAATGCAAGAACTAACAACAAAATATATTTTTTAATTTACTCGATAACGCCGCAATAATTCAACAAATCTTATTGGAATTTTGCACAGGTACAAAACATATACTAGAGTACAACATGAAATAACTTGCCAACCTTTTTTTAATTCAATCAGACAAAGTCGCGGACAAGAACTAGTGTCATAATACAGAGTGACATTTTCTCATGAGTTGGATTTGTTTTGACTTATTGTATAAGTGCTCGTGTTTTTACATGACTATGTTTTTTATATTTATGATATTGGTTATGGGGCACCACAGAAACCTTGTGGTTAATTATATTATGAACGATAATATGACAAGCAGTGCACTTATTTACATATTATATTCCATGACGTAGGTTTCCACTGCCGAAAGTGTGATACAAAAAACACATTGTACTCGCACAATCTCTTTAATAAAAAAGAGATAACAATATGTTTTGTACCGGTCTTTCCGCAGTGAAAACAGTTAAATTGTACAATTAAAACTGTTTAGGTTAAACTGCAGTTAAAACTGTAGGTCTGTAGCTGGCTTTAGGCAAGACAGGGAAGGTCTATTTATATTAAATCAGTGACCTGTTATTGTTTTTATCGCACTAAATATATTATTAACTGTCAACAAATTATAAACTTGACTCATTAAAAAGTCCACGTACACACGGAGGTTTTAAGGTTGATTACGATACATTATAAATCTTTATTATGGCACTAGAAACAGTGGTAGAGCCCGCTTTAACATCTTCGCGCGAATTGGCACGACTCGCCCGGTGAAATACCACGACCACACAGAAGACAGGCGTGAAGTGGAATCAATTCCGCGTTTCGTCTGATGAGTGTGCGTCCCGGAGGCCTAATTTACTCCACTTTCCCTTCCCACCCGTTTTCTTATAAGGAAAGGATGGGAAGCGGAAGTAGACTTTCCGGATGGAATGCATGGAAAGGGAAAATGTTTTTTCTTTCTATGCATCCTCTCCTCCGTCGATTAAAGGTAGGCAACGCATATGCAATTGCGTATGTCTATGGGCAACGGTCACTTCGCTATTTCAGCGATTTTAGGTGGCCGCTCGCTCGTTTGTCTTTTTCTGTTAAAAAAATTATTTTCCTGGAGTCAAGCTAGAAGCTCACTGCTGTAAGTCCTGGTGTGTTCAATTGGAGATCCCGGGAGCCTCGTAGTCGCACTTGGCCACCGAGGAGTTTTAGTGAGTAGGAATCTTACAAAACAGTTTATAAGTTACACATTGTTTCTTAAACCAAATAACGTGACGTGTGAGATAATGAAAACAGTTATAAGGTATGTTTTTATTGACGAAACATGTTAGCCTGTTTATAAATGTTACGTGTGTGGATCTGTGTAATAATTCTCGTCATATATCTTCTGATACACATGGAAATATCATTAAATAAACAATGTGTCACGTTATATTGTGTCAAAGATAAAAATGTCTACGATTTTGTATTGTAGAGAAACGCTGTTGTTTCAATGAACTGAGGCATTGAAATATTCTGATTATTTCTCGTTCCATCTAGAATTTTAGTTTACATTATGCCTTTTATTTTCGATAAAAATAAGAATATTATGACCGCCATCTTCCAAAGTAACGTTTGTATATTTTCCTTAGGGTACTTTTTGGAATCTTACTCTTACTAAAATGCGAATGTTTGCATACATGGATGGTTGTTTTTTAAAAGGTATCTCCAGAACAGCTTGTGCAGCTGTCAGGAAGAACACATAGGCCACTAATTACGTTTTTTTATCCCGCGCAAATGGAGTCACGGACAACAATGGGACAATATTTCCGTATTTCTACTTAAATACTTGTTTACTTTACCTTGCTGAATAACTTCATTTTTCCATAAAATATAAATAATTGTGAAGTACAATATTTATTTGTTAAAGAGACGTAATATTGAGTTACAGTAAAGTACATACATAATTTGTTATGAACATATTTTCTGTGTTTTACGAACATACATAGATACAATGCTCTATATTTCATAGTTTATTTTTTTTATTGCTTTTGAATATAAATCAATATGTAAATGTATCAAGTCATCTCGTAAAATAATGTTCGATTTAGCTCAGTAATTGAGCACCGTAGCGTACTAAACTCTGCCATAAATATAAATAAATTGTCGTATTCAATTTTTATGTCTGGCTTTTTGCCTAAATGATATCTGTTTCGAAATATTTCGAGTGGTTCATAATATTTTTTATTTATTGTTAATAATTTTATCTTAATTGTTTTTAGGTTAGAATATTTTATTTGATTTCAATTAATACAATTTTAAATTCCATAAAAGAATTATGAATGGATGGATGAAAGATGGTTTCCTTTATAATTGTGAGAGAGATGACATTTTTTTAGTATTTTGATAAACCTATTATAAATTGGATTGTCGGTGGCTCAGTGGTCAAGCACTTGACTTGCAATCTGCAGGTTCTGGGTTCGAATCCCGCCATGTACCAATGTGTTTTTCGATTTCCGATTTACATATGTACATTTGCCCGACGTTCTTACAGTGAAGGAAAACATCGTGATGCAACCTGCACATATCTGAGAAGAAATTCAAAGATATGTGTGAAATCAACCAACCCGCACTTGGCCAGCGTGGTTGACTATGGCTTTATCACCCTTAACTTATGGTAGGCTCCGAGCCCCTCGGTAGGGACGAATAGTGAGCTGATGATGATGATGATGATGATTATAAATTGCTTTGTATATGTCAAACCATGTGAATCTTACTAATATTATAAGAGCAAATGTTTGGATCGATGGATCGATGAATGGACGTTTGTTTGAAGGTATCTCCAGAACGGCTGAACGGATCCGGCTGAAATTTGGCATAGACGTAGAACATAATCTGGAAGAACACATACACAATACGAACGTACGTACGTCTTAACACGCATACTAGTTGTTACCTTTCTGTGAATTGTGGAAACTTACAGGAAGGGAATAACACTCTATGCGTGCACTATTGTCAAGTACAATATGAATTTGGACGAGATCGACATGTATGGGTTGCGAATGATTGGTTGAGGCGATATTGATGACTGCGTCCTTCAAACAAGCACCAAGCATACATTCCTTGCTATATTGCACATTCCATTGTGCATCACTAAAGCTATGCTCAGTAATACCCTTGCATTCTATGTTAAGCAACTTTATAATCAAGTCGGACATTTAAATGGCTTCAGTGTAGTTCAAATTAGATAAATATATGTTTTATGCGCCTTAATAAGTCATCGTCTGTTAATAAAATTGTCTACGTGAACTATGAAAAAAAAAACAAATTTCTTTCATATGATGTATTTAATTGTCTGTCTGTCTGTCTATCTGCCTGCAAGTCCGCGTTTGTTCTGGATAATTTCCGATCGATTTTTATTAAAAGATAGGCGATAAGTGCAGGAAGAACACAGGCTATACCCAATTTCAGGGAGATCTATAAAGCCGTTCTGGAGATACCTTCAAACAAACATCCATCCAAACATGCGTATTTATAATATTAGTAAGAAGTAAGAGAGTAAGATAATACTAGTAAGATTAGTTATCTTTAATTGTGTCAAAAAACTTTAAAAAAAATGCTGTTTGTTATCTGCAATATATTCTAACTGGAATTTATAACATTTTTATATTTTTTACCTGTTTTTTATCCTTTAAGATACATTTAATTACTCCGATTAAAATACGTAATTATTTAATTATGTCGAATTTATTACAAAACTATCATCACTATCAGTGGTATACTAATTTCTTGAAACATTTAACTTGCAAATTAATTTCAAAAACATTATTTTTCCCTATAAGGCAAAACAAGTTTTTCCTTGTAATGAAACTACGCAAGTGCTACTTCTCATATAACTCGTTTCTCAGTAAGTAATGTGGGCCTATCATGAATTGTTGTCGTCGATTATGTCAAAATTAGCAGTCACCAGCGAGGAATTAAAAAAAACAATAACTATGTGTTATTACAGACTATATTCTATGTCTGTGCCAAATTTCATCGAGATCCGTTCAGCCGTTCCGGAGATACTTTCTATCAAATATCCGTCCATCTAAACATTCGCATTTGTAATGTTAGCATGAGATTTTTGGTGTACTTTATGCCCGCTGCAAAACTTTTAAAACAAAGTTTATAGATGATACGATGGCGCTTTTCACAAATATTCGTGATAGGCCCGCTATTGAGTCCGAACGTCTTTCAATCTCATATTTACGAGTATGTCACCGGCAAATCGTTCACATCGCCCGTTTATAATTTGCCCCGGTAAAGACACCGTAAAAACGACTATCGTGCATAACAGATTTAGTTGTCTTGCTTCCAATGCTTACATAATTTATAATGTTTTTGTTACTTTCAAGTGATTGAAGGAATGAATAACTTCATTTGTATAACATTAAAACAATGTTCTTCGTGATGTAGATTTCTATAACTCATACAGAACATACTGAGTACGTACTTACATACAAGTACGAACGTTTTGTTATTATATCACGTTTTAAAATCTAACTAGCGATTCGAAAATGACTACAAGGTAACCAAGTAACCTTGTATTAACATCTGTTATTGACAGTTTGAATTCATTCAGTCATACGTCAGGAGAAAACATTGCGTTAGATAATCACGCAACACTTTTTGCCACTTGCGATGTCTCAACAACAATATAGTAATACTAACTGCTGCGACTTCGTCCGCGTCTAATTACAAAAACATAATTAATAGCCTATGCGTTCTTCCTGACTATGCTCTATTTCATACCTACAAACATCCATCCATCTAAACATTCACATTTATAATACAAGTAAGATAATAATGCACTTGTGTGTTCTATACATAGCACCCTTCGATCTGTCTATATAGACAGATAGATAGAGAAGACATTTCGAAGACACGCGTTGCATAGTCACGCCCCACTTCTTGCCACTTTTGTCGCCTCAGCAACAGTATATCAATATAATACGTCATTATGTTTATTCTATACGTAGTATAATTAAATGTTACTACGCAAGCAACCAACCAACAAACCCGCACTGGACCAGCGTGGTTGACTATAGCCTAATCACCTCTAATTTAGGGTAGGCTCCGAGCCCCTTGGCCGCGGACGAGAGCCGCGGCCAAGGGGCTCGAGAGGGCCGTGGCCCCGTCCCGATGCGTTGGAGGAACAGAGGGGCTTAGTGGGTATGCCTCCGCTATGGAGGAGAATCCCACATAACTACCGCGTCCCCCCGGGGCGCGGAGTATGCATAAAGCATTCCCCTCTGAACAAAAAAAAGGCTCCGAGCCCCTTGGTGGGGACGTATAGCGAGCTGATAATGATGACGCAAGCAACACAAAATAGAGCGTTAATGGCTTAGGGGTTAAGCACTTGACTTGTATGCAGGTCCTGGGTTCAAATCCCGCCATGTACCAATTTCGATTTATATATGTAGATGTGATATGTGATTTGCCTAGTAATTCCTAACTTAGGGTAGGCTGCGAGCCTTTCAGTGGGTACTGAATGGGTAATTGAGGCGTCGTAAGTTATAAAAATTGTCACTAAGTTTATGTTCTCTAGATCGAGTTGTCATTTGTCGACTTCACTGCATTCTTAATCATTACACAATGCCAAGTTTGCCAATCCAATCTTGTGCAGATTTTATCTTCAGAATATTGTGTTATAACAATTTATCGATATACTTTTCCGGTTCCTTACAATTCTTGTTCTTATCATTGACCTTAATCCTATCATTACAAAATAAATATCATTACAATGACCGATAAAACAATATGATAACAATTATCTTTTAAGACAATTAGAAGTTATCTGTACTTAAATCCACTATAATTGAATGTATGTGATGGTTGGATATTAATCTAAGTTGGTTAATACTAATCTAAGTTATATATACAATTAATATTAAACGTGGGTTTCGAAAAATGTTACATTTTTTAATAACATTTCTTGTACCATACCAAGTAAGCTTGTGATATGATAAGGTTTACAATAAACTGATATATAAACACGGCTAAACACTCACGTATATTCGTCCGGTGGCGGCACCGACTAGTTTCGAGCCTATCGGGGGCCCTTCATCAGGATGAGTGGTACTGATATTATTTCGCGGACGCGGCCCGTCGCTCATTGAGTGGATAATACTGGGTGCCGCCACTGGACGAATATACGTGAGTGTTTAGCCGTGTTTATATATCAGTTTAGTATAATGTCTCACGAAAGTTTGAATAATTTAATAGTTGTGACTTATTATCAATTATTTACATAATATAAACATATCTGTTTAATGATTGGTTACAAAACCATATGTGCATATTCATCTGACATGTTGATAAATAACATACCAATGCATCAAATAACAAGAGTCATAATATGATAAACTCGGTTGAATAAACTTGATTAAGAATTAAAAATAACCAAGCTGTAGTTCATTTCATAAACCAATGATGCCTATAAAACTATAAGAATATAATATAATCTGATAATACTGCAGTCTTCAATCGATTAATCCATTAATCGTGGGTTTCTGAGATCAAAGTATCCGTTTAAAACATATTGTTGACGATATGTTTTATACAGATGTTTAGGGTCTCAGAAACCAGTAAGTAGGAGGTGAAAATATAACGGATAAATGATATACACTACCTCCTTTTCAGACAATAACCTTTTCAAGTTTATTGCATACTAACGTCATAAAAATTATCATATAAATAGACAATTTCTGGTTTCAGCGTATGAAAAATGTATAACCACTTCCGTTCCGGACTAGTCTCACACTGAAATTATAATTTCAGTGAAACCGGAAACCTGAAATGCTACGTTGACTACTTAAATGTTACATTTATGAACATGGTACATTTTAACAGTGGTAGAGCCCGCTTTAACATATTCCTACGAATTGGCCCGACTCGCCCGGTGAAATCCCACGACCGCACAGAAGACAGGCGTCAAGTGGAAGCAATTCCGCATTTCGTGTGATGAGTGTGCGTCCCGGTTAATTATTTTATATGCACACTTATGATATTTTAAATGTTTAGATGGATGGATGGATTTTTGTTTGAAGGTATCTCCGGACCGGCTGAATGGTTCTCGCTGAAATTTGTCATAGATTTAGAACATAGTCTGGAAAAACATAAGCTTCTGATTAAATTATTAAAAAAAAACTAATGTTATGAAGAGAAGAGAGCCAGAGTACATATTAGTATGCAGAAATACATTGTAACAATTTGTAACACATTCAAGATTTGCAATTCACGTTTCCATTCGTGACATTTGCTTTAAACCACAATTTATCTTCCCATTCCCGAGTTCAAATTAACACATTTGTAATCCGGGAGCGTGGTAATCCTTTCCCTGTCATCCCGTCGTCCCCTCCCTGTGGGAAGTGCGAAAATGTTCTTATCTAAGATGGACCTTACATTAATTACAACAGGAATTATGTTCGTAAGAGGAAACGTTGATCCTTTAGCACAATAGTCTAAATGTATAAAACGTCTTCTATATAAAATTCTCGTGTCACAATTTTCATTCCAATACTCCTCCGAAACGGCTTGACCGATTCTCATGAAATTTTTTGAGCATATTGAGTAGGTCTGACAATCGGCCAACATATATTTTTAATCCCGCGCGGACAGAGTCGCGTGCGACAGCTAGTCTTATATATAAAATTCTCGTGCCACAATGTTAGTTACAAGAATCCTTCGAAACGGCTTGATCGATTTTTATGAAATTTTATTTGCATATTCAGTAGGTCTGAGAATCGGCTACTATCTAATATTTCATTCAGTACGTTAGTAGCATTATGGATTCAGGACTACCGATCTAGTAGTCATGGGCTCAACTCTAGTTACATCTACTAAATATTAGTGAATCATGTTAATACTAGCGGTCGCACGGGACTTTGTCAATCCAGCATTTAAAAAAAGTTGTAGCGTATAATATGGCCCGTGGAGCTACCTTCCCGTTCAAGTCCCATCAAAATCGGTCCAGCCGTTCCGGTGATTACCCGGAACAAACGCGGCACCCACGTAAATATATTACTTGTAATAATGACATTTTTGGACGTGACATACAGACATACCAATTTTAATAATGTGTATAGATGCATAGATAAACAAACTAAACGACCTTTATGAATGTTTTTCTTATTAAAGTATTAAATATCGCCTTCTACTTGTATTCAGAGGCCTTGAGTTAATTTTCCTTCAAGAACAATGTTTCTTAACTCTATAATTGTGAGAAGTAATAAAAAATATCTCAGTAGTGTGTTGTTTTATTAATAATAAGACATTTAATCCGTTCAAAAACATAACAACACCTATAACACAATCAAAAAGAGAAAAAAGAAAAAAACAAAGAAGTTACAATGAAGCGTTGCAATGCAGAACAGATAGGGCCTTTGCTCAGCTGTATGTTTATTATTATTATGTATGATACTAATATTATAAATGCGAATGTTTGTATGGATGGATGGTTATTTGAAGGTTTGGCGTACAACAGAACATAGTCTGGAAGAACACATAGGCTACTAATTATGTTTTTTTCTTAATTCCGCACGAACGTAGTCGCGGACGACAGCTAGTTTCCATATAAAAGATGTCTAAGAACTTTTAATATATACAATATTGCGTTATAACAGAGAAAATGTTTTATAGATAATGCAGTAGTCGGTAGGGGACGCTACTGCAGTATCGATCGCTCTCTCGACTCTAACCTTCGGCCGTTCGCTGGTCAGATATAAACATAAATGAAACAATGCCACCACTCTTCGTTTCCCGAGAGTATTTCATGATTAAACACTGCGTTAAAAATCGTCACTAACAGCCACACTCAGAATTAGTAATAGAACGCTAAGAGAGACATTTTACTGTAGATTTCTTTATTAAATCTACAATTAGATACTTCCATAGCGATCAAATTACTTTGAGCATAGCATTAAGAGCATTGAGACGTCGGTGGCTCAGTGGCCAAGCACTTGACTTGCAATCTGCAGGTCCTGGGTTCGAATACCGCCATGTACCAATGTGTTTTTCGATTTCCGATTTCCGATTTACATATGTACATTTATCCGAAGTTCTGACGGTGAAGGAAAACATCGTGGTGCAACCTGCACATATCTGAGAAGAAATTCAAAGATATGTGTGAAGTCAACCAACCCGCACTTGGCCAGCGTGGTTGACTATGGCCTAATCACCCTTAACTTAGGGTAGGCTCCGAGCCCCTCGGTGGGGACGTATAGTGAGCTGATGATGATGATAGCATTAAGATAATTTGTCGTTAATTCCAAAAACAATAACAGATTTTTGATGTCTTTTTTTTTCTTTGCAAGGAAAGACCATAACTGGATCGGTTACCCTCTAAATGCTATATTATACATCTGGTTACTTTCTTTCTATAGGTTAAGTCTGAAGCCCAATGCGAAAATAATATTTTGATGATCCTACCATCGATGATCAAAGATGATATAATATAAGGTTTGCGTCTCAAATTAGCAAGTTTTTATACGTTACAAAAGTCTTTATAAAACGGTAATTGCTGGCGGAACTGAACAAACGTGCGTTTATTCTAACCTTTTTATGCATATGTCATAACGAATGGCTGAACCATCGGAACTTATTGATGCGTGTGAAAAGGGCAAAGGTGAGCGCCACATCGAAGTTTAACAATCACAAGGCAATCATAATGTTCTTTGATCCTTACTTTGGGTAATGTAAATATTTAATCTGTAGGATTTTCATTCGGTTTTACTTACTATAGACATGTCTTTGAGAATCAAACGCGAGACATGTATTCTTACCTTTTTTGAATGGTCTTTAGGTATATTGGTGTCTATTGCCGAAATACTTCTACAAATTCATAATGTCATCCCTCTTATACCCCTTAAAAAATAGAGAGAGAAATATGTTTTATACAAAAATTTAAGCCTTGGAAATTCTAGTTTACTATTTTCAACGTCTTAATTCAACGATAATATAACCTCTTTTCCAATTAGATATTGTTTTAATTCTTTTTTTGTGACCACAAAATTAAAATATAATTAATTGTCGTTTAACAGATTTCAGCAAAATATGTGCAGTTTTTTTTTCTAGAAAAAGTCTACGCTTTCAATTTCGTTACGAAAGCAAGGCACGTTTTCTAGTTGCGGTACAAAGAATATAATTTAAAAAAGAACCCCGAGCATATTTTATCCGCCTTTTCGATGTTACTTTGCCTTATTTGTATGAAAAAAAAAACTCACAGAAACTAAACGAAATCGTGCACACAATGCTGTACAATAACTTTGTAAGCCGCAAACGTAAAAAGAACTCTTTCAGTTTACATTTCTGTTTACATATGAAAGGGTTGCTGGATATTTTTTATTCTACTTTACTTTGCAGTTAATGTAGTCGGAAGTTGAAGTTTAAATACAAAAATATATTTTATATGGATGTTCCGGCACTGAAAATCTACCGTTCTGTCTGTTTCGAAATATTTTATCCGCGGGACAGTTTTATAATGCGCCAGTAATTTCTTGAAATGTAGTTTTACTAGAAAAAAGATGAGAAGGGGAAGTGAATTTGACGAAAAGGTTACGCAAAGATAGAGAACATTTACCTCTTTCTGTGCGTCCTTTCTTCTTTCGATAAAAGGTAGACAATGCATCTGCAATTGCGGATGTCTAAGGGCAGCGATCGCTTCGCTATTTCAGCGAATTCGGGTGGCCGTTTGCTCTTTTGCCACCGCATGATATAAAAAAAATGAATGAAGGTGTCACCTGCCAACATCTGTACGAAAATATATTGTCAACCCTCTCATTTTGTTTGAAAAAAACAGAGACAACAAGTTTTTTACCGCTCCGGCTGTGCATGACCAGTAGGAAACGTCATCGTAGACAAATAAAATATTGCTGAAAAAGGTAGACAAAACCTATCTTGTGAAGGGAGTAATATTTATATTTATTATTTAGTTGCTTTTATTATTTCGCGTTGATGCAAGAAATCATAATTATATGCATGTAGCCGTTGTTTCTGAAGATTCCTGTTCACTCTTTATTACGTTCCTTTGTTAATTTTTTTAGAAATGAATTTCATAAAGTTATAGAATTTTTTTGGTTCAATTTATAAAATTGTCGTAACTTTTTAATGCCGTAGAATTCTTCATACATCAATTTATAACAAAAGTTTCGGTAATATGAATAATATTAAACGCACATTTGCGATTAACCTTTCAACCGAGAGGAAGCGGAGTGAGCGATTTTTTTTTTATTTGAAATAGATTGTAATTGGAATATTTTTTTAAGTGTGCCAGTTATAACATAAAAAATACTACGATAAGTTCATATCCTGCAAATGGATAGATAATTACAACATGATTTAAGAATTAGACAAAATTAATATTGCATTAAAATTTCAAAGGTAAAGGAAACAACAATTAAGAAACGTATCTGCAATTGCGTATGTCTATGGGCAACGGTCGCTTCGCTATTTCAGCGATTTCATGTGGCCTTTCGAACATTTGCCACCTTAATAAAAAAAAATAAACAAAAACATTTAAAAAAAATTGGTTGTTTGATCATTTTGTCATTAGGTTTTTGTTTTTCTATTTCAAATACGAAGTTTGCTTCTTGATGTCATTACTTTTACCGTGGATTTTCACTCCCGAAAAAATATACAAAAGCATATTGTGATCCCATTATTATAAAGAATAACAATATGTTTTCGTGTTAACATTTCGGCAGCAGAATCCTACGGCTAGGCTTGTCGTACACAAGGAAACGTAAATCTTCGAAAGTAATAAATACTTGAGTTCCGAGAATCGTCGACGCTAGTCGTCTATTCGGTCAGTATTGGCATAGCAACAAAATGTCAATTTTAAATTTGTCTTTGCCATCTTGAATATCGCAGCGACTTTTCTCACGGTGAGCTTGACAAATGGATTGTGAGCGACTGGCTTAGGCGACTAAAGAACAGTGGTACTACATTTTGTCGCCGACGATGCATTCCAGACATGATCCATGCTTTATGACATTTAAAAAATCTTTATAGGGAAAAAAATCATTTTTCGCAAAATTTGAGGACTCTGTCTCCTATACTAGTTGAAGCTGTGTTTCAGGAGACGCCTTCTCTTATCTATTGCTTAAAGTTATTAATAGTCTCTTAACATAGTATCTGTATTGAAACATATCTGTGCATTATATTGCGTTAGCCGCTTAGCGACTAAAATCACCTAGTTTCGAAGATTTACGTCGCGTTGTGTACGAAGGGCCTTATATGACTTGCTTGCGGTGTCATAAACTTTTTACTATATATTTCTATTCTTAGAGTTGTAGTAAGACATGAAAAATATAGTTTACATAATATATTTTCCAATAGTGAGTTTAACAGAACATTTTATCAGTAAATGCTAAATCATTAGTGATTCTTTTCATTAAATGTGTGCGATATTTTTTTACTTATGAATTATTAACAGGTTTTCTGTTCTTTTGCAGATGTAACCATGAAAAGTGCGCTAAATAGGAAAAATCAATGTCTTCACTGAAGATAATGGGATATTTCCACAGAGCACCTTGTTTGAATAGGTTGTCATCAAAGGTAAGGAATAACTTAAGATTATTTACAACTTACATTAACAGAAGTAATCATAACATTACAAGAGCGTCTGTGGCTCAGGGGTCAAGCGAGTTTTTCAATTTCCGATTTACATATGTGCATTTATCCGACGTTCTTACGGTGAAGGAAAACATGATGCAACCTGCACTATTGGAGAAGAAATTCAAAGATATGTGTGAAGTCAACCAACCCGCACTTGGCCAGCGTGGTTGACCTTATCACCCTTAACTTAGGGTAGGCTCCGAGCCCCTCGGTGGGGACGTATAGTGAGCTGAAGATGATAACATTACATTAAAAACACTCCCCATGACGCATTTATTATTATCTTGATAATCAAAAGAACTAAATAATAAAAAGAAACGATCGTTAAAACGATTCAAATGATCCCAAACTCGATTAGGTTGCGTTGTTTTATTGCGAAATTCCACCTTCCAGCTCCATCATCAGATCACACCGGATCATAATATTTCATTGTCACGCGATTTACATATTTAACAGCTTAATTAGTACCCGGGTTACGATTTATGTTTAGTTTGAAAGATTTGATAACAAACATCTAGACAGTTTAACTAAGTAAGTTTTTAAAAACACTTTGCACAAATTACACATTGCTAAACTTAAATCTTCATCAGCTTTATACGTCACCACTGAAGAGCTCGGAGCTTATCCTAAGTTATGGGTGGCTACTAAACTTAAATAAAATAATAAAAATCTTGTAAAACAACACGTATTTTTTACATCTTTCTAACACATGAGTTTAAAGCATAGCCTGTATTTAATGCAAAACGTTTTAATCAATCATTAAATTGAGTTCACATTAACGACCGTTTTTCAATTATTTTTAATGAGTTCAAATAGTAATGAAACATTATATTGCTTTGCATTTTATTGCACGTTTTACGAACATAGTTTGTACGGAACTGATATATAAACACGGCTAAACACTCAAGTATATTCGTCCGGTGGCGGCACCGACTAGTTTCGAGCCCATCGGGGGCCCTTCATCAGGATCAGTGAGCGACGGGCCGCGTCCGCGAAATAATACCAGTACCACTCATCCTGTTGATGGGCCCCCGATGGGCTCCAAACTAGTCGGTGCCGCCACCGGACGAATATACGTGAGTTTTAGCCGTGTTTATATATTAGTTTAGTATAATGTCTCACGAAAGTTTGAATAATTTTATAGTTTGTACGGCTTCGAAAAGGTTATAATGAAATCGAAACAACGGAAATTTTGAGGTATTTCTAGTATGTTTTATAGGTGGACCAAAGTATTCTTAAATTTAAATCTTTATCATTCTTATAAACAGTTGAGGCTTCACAATTTTTAATAGAAGCATGAGCATAATAACAGCGTGCAAGCGCGATTTCACAATTCGCCAAAATCAGTAAAATTTTAAACAAGATTTACAAAAAAAAATTGCTAGATAAGTCCTAACATCAACAAAACTGGACTCGACATTGGGGTCAATAGGCGTCTTAGAGACTGGTAACTCACATCAAAAATAAAAGCAAGTTGTCTTTGGAATTCGTTAAGAATGCATTAAAAGGGGGCTATGACTTTGCTCATCAATCTTGATGTGAATTGAAGCAAATTCAACTCGAGAAGTATTAACATACTACAATAGGGTAAGCCAGTAACCGCGGCTGCGTATTGCGCAACCGTGTGTCGGATCATTGTCATCTACTGATCTCTGTAATTGGATAGGTCATTGTTTGGAAATGATAGCTTTGACTCCGTTTCGACAAAGTTGCCTATTTAAGTTCCCAAAAGTTATTTATTAGTTTGAATCTTCGCCACCGCTATTAACCTCAACCGTCAAATCCGTCGCCAAGCCGTCGGAAAGAAATAGGCAAAGAATACCACAGTTTATAGCCTGTCCATGTGTACGATCTGTGTTGTCATTTCTTAACTTTTAATACATTCTTCTTCTGGCTTTTTCGTTTATCGGTTCAAATTCTTGTATATCAAACTAAACATATACAGCGTGTCCCAAAATTCAACAATAAAACTGTAATGGTGTATAGCCAGATTGATTACTACACGGGGAAAAGTACTAAATAAAAAATGACACGCTGTATATGGCCTTTTCCAAGATAAATTAGATCAAAAATGGGTGTTAAATTTCACGTTCATCAGTTCCTGTAGAGTTACCGTATTACGTTTTCGCTTCATGTATTAATATAATGGTTTATATTATCAGGAGTCGAGGAATATGTATACACATCAGATGTGTTGATACATCAAATGTGTTGATGGGCGCGGGGGGCGCGGGAGGGGGCGGCGGGCGGGCTGCACGCGCGCTTCGCCTGCTGCTGCTCCTGGTGCTGGCGCTGGCCGCTGTCGAATACCTCTTCGGCTCCATTCTGGACGCCTCGCCCTTCAGGACATATCTCTACACACCGGCCTACAATACTACACAGTCAACAATCAAGTAAGTTGTACAACAATTAACCTGAATGACTGAACCTTCGATATGGTTCATATTTACTTTTATATTTAGTTCAGCAAGATTACGTACCCGAATCATATGACAACTTTTTTGTAAAAAAAAAATAGAAATCTATCAAGGAGTCATACAATTATTGGAAACAATCAACCCGTTTTAACTGCATGCGGTCTTTCGTCCACACACTGGATATTACGATATTCAAGAGCTGGACGAACTGCTGCCAAAGATAATATTACAGTATAATATTTCCAAACCAATACGACTTAGGGACCTTCAAGAAACGAGCATACCACTTCCTTAAAGGCCGGCAACGCATCTGCAATTCCTCTGGTGTTGCAGATGTCCATGGGTGTCGTTGATCACCTCGGTGTTCCCGCCGCCCGTTTGCCCCCTTTTCTTATAAAAAAAATAAATAACAGTATAGTACTATATAATTACTATATAAACTTATAACTATATTTTAACTAAAATACATTGTTACAGAAACATTGAGCGAACGCCCGGCTGGCCTAAAAAATTGTCAATCATCGCGGCCGCAAGAAAAAACCCCAAAGTGTCAAACACAACGCAATTTAGAAACGTAACTTTTAATACTACTGTATCTACAAACAGTTCAACCAAAGCACCTTTTATCGCAAACATGACGCGACAAAATATAACCGTAGAATCGAGTACACCATTTTTAATAACGAAGATAATGGAGGGGATAAAGAATCTGGTGACCACTGAAGGACTGAGCCCGAGAATCAACGAACCAAAGTTACCTCTATGTGAGGAAATGCCACCTGATCTAGGTAAATTAAAAGTACATAATATTTATAATTCCTTCATAGCTCTCGGCTCTCATAGCACCTTGAATTATTGTTTTTTTATCTGTTCTTTTCAAAAACCTCAGTCACAAAATTAAAGATCATCACGCAATAGACTACAAACCATTGCTTCTCCGTTGACGTGTGAATCACCGATACGATACACTTGCTTTTTAGAAACAGTACGGTGCTTAATTAAACAGTGATTTATGCTAATTGTTGACATTATTTTAGGTCCAATAACAGTGAACAAGACAGAGATAGAGCTAGATGATATCGCAACGAAATATCCAGAAGTACATCGCGGTGGTCGATACGCTCCGCCAAATTGCACAGCGAGGCATAAAGTTGCAATTATTGTACCATATAGGTAAAACAAAACCTCTTTTCTAATGCTATTTATTATTTTTAATAAAGGCTTATTATTTTTAATTATACCGTTTATTTCCTCTAGTTTTGTGCATTCTATTTTTTCTTTTCTAAGATTTTGTAAAGATCTATAACTTTCCAGAGACCGGCAACAGCATTTAGCGATATTCTTAAATCACATGCATCCGTTCCTAATGAAGCAACAAATAGAATATGGAATATTTATCGTGGAGCAAGACGGTGAGTTATCTTTAGTATTCTCAATAAATGTATATTGAATCTTTTGAAATTGTAATTTAGCTTGACATTGATTCGTTCCGGCAAACTATTCAGCTACACTCATACTGCGAAACTGAATATAATATGGAGCAATGCAAACTTCGCATCTTCGTAAGCATTGAAGCATGAAATGATCGAAAAGTTTCGCTTTATAATCCTCGTGACTCGTTCGAAATTTAAAACAAAGAAGTGGAGAAATATAAAAGAGAAAGTATTACTTTTATAGACGAGTGCATTCATATTGTTTCCGTGGATCATTTAAAAAGTTTTCAGTCCATCGCACTTATTGTTAAGCATTAAAATATACGTAGATATTTTCAAATGTCCTCATTTTCATTGTTTGCACAGGTAACACTGATTTTAATAGAGCGAAGTTGATGAACGTAGGTTTTATGGAAAGTCAGAAACAGAAGGCAGGTGGTTGGCAATGCTTTATATTCCATGATATAGATCTGCTTCCACTGGATCAGAGGAACTTGTACTCCTGTCCTAGACAGCCTAGACATATGTCTGCGTCTATTGATAAATTGAATTTTAGGTGAGTCTTTGACTTTTGCTAATGGTTTTACTACAAAGATGTTTCGATGTTGAGAAGTAAAGGAATTAGAATATCTGATTTTTCATATTAATAATGGTATTTTAGGTTACCTTATGAAGAAATATTTGGCGGTGTATCAGCTATGACACTTGAGCAATTTACCAAAGTAAATGGTTTCTCCAACAAATATTGGGGTTGGGGCGGAGAAGACGATGACATGTTTTACAGGTGTTTAATTAATAATATTCAATTTACATACATAACGTATTAAATTTACAGATTTTTTTTAAATTAAAATACAAATTTCTTGACAGATTAAAAAAGATGAATTATCATATAGCGAGGTACAAAATGTCAATTGCAAGGTACGCCATGTTAGATCATAAGAAGTCCGCTCCAAATCCAAAAAGGTGAGTTTTGATATCATTATATCAGAATTTAAATAATAACAACAATATTACGATTGTTCTATAATAATTCTCTATTCACAACTCCAATTTAAATAAATTAAATACAAAATAAAAAAAATATTAAAGAATTGGCCACCTCAAACACCAGATAATTATAAAACATAAATGCCTTTTATCTGAAATGGCTTCAATTAGTCTTTTATAAGTTCTGGTAACTCAAATGCGCTGTATCTATAATCTAAAATCATCACCAGATCACTAAATGTCCCCACTGAGGGTCTCGGAGTCTGTCCTAAGAACTATAAAATGTAAATTTTTTTTTATATATATCATAAGGTGGCAAACGAGCGAGCGGCCTCCTGTAATCGCTGAAATAGCGAAGTGACCGTTGCCCAAAGACATACGCAATTGCATATGCGTTGCCTACCTTTTATCGACGGAGGAGAGGATGCACAGAAAGAAAATATCCTCCCTTCCCATGCATCCTCTCATCCGGAAATTCCACTTCCACTTCCCATCCTTCCCCTATAAGAACAAAAGGTGAAGAGGGAAAGTGGACTAAGTTAGGCCTCCGGGACGCAAAATTATTCCCGATACATTCTTCTAACTTCTTCAAACAAAACATTCTTCACTAACACCGTATTTCCAGGTATCAATTACTCTCACAGACAAGTAAGACATTCCAAAAAGACGGACTTTCAACACTGGAATATGATTTAGTGGATGTAGTTCAACATCATCTGTACACTCATGTTATTGCAAACATAGATGAACACAGCTGATGGCAGTACTTCGCCAAGCTATTGTTTGGCGAACAGCGGTAACGTAATACCCGATCTGTGCTTGTACCTAGTGTACCCAAGTTGACTTGACTACAGTGGAATCAGACTTTTATTATGTGTTTCAACATGAGTTATGTAAACAGAAAAATATTTGTGAAAGTTACTAAGTTATCCAGTGGTTTGTGTGATTTCTGAAGTTAGTTTTTTTTTTAATTTAACTTTATTTAAGATCAAAAAATGTTTTTACAGTAAGTATTTTGTTTGCATTCCAACTCATGATAAAATCGCATACATGCGGACGATTTAAGTGGGTTAAAAAATATTTCAGTGCTAAAGACGAATCTTTCTGTGTACCCATAGTTAGTGATAAGTAATGTATTAAAAATGTTAGAGTGACAAACAAGGTTTTAGCCGAGTTAAGGTAGACGCGCATTACACCAACTTGTTAATGCATCTTTGGTATTAATAAAAAATATATTGTTCTCGATCTCGCGGCGTTTACCCGTAATCAACATATGTACGTCGTGTAGGCGCCGCAGTAAGGTGCGTCTAATGAGCGTTGATCTTTATGATGCTATACATCATGTTGAAGTGTAACTGTATGTTATTTATTAAATAATTTTTATTCTTTACTGCTTTAATAGTATTTAATTGCGTTTTTTGATGATTTTTTTTTTGACGATTCCTATTTTTTTTAATCTTATCATTTATCAATTTGTATCCAGAGTTTTATTGCTTTATTTTAGTAGTGCGGTTGTTTTATTTTTAGAAGTTTTTTTAATTACGCTAGTCGTTGTGAGTTATCGTATTAATAATTTGTATTTTTTTAACAAACCCTTCTCGGTTTAAGGTCAAAAATGTTACTAACATGATTTTTAAAATTAAAACGTATGTTCCTTATTTGAGATAGCCTAAGTTATTTAACAAATCGGACCTTTAGTGTCAACGCCGTCTCGTCACCTCTTCGTCTATTCGGCATCGCCCAGTTTCGCGATCGTCATGGCGTTGACTAGCTACCTTTAGGCATTGCCGATTGCGCGGGATAAAGATATACATTTGATCGCAAATCGTTTTTAGCATTCTTGTTGAGACGACATAACGTTTTGCTAACAAATGTATATATTTATCCCTATCAATCGTCGACGTCGAGGTGGCTGCGCGTGAACGCCGCGGCGGTCACGAGTCGGAGCTGGAAGTGGAGCAGTGCGATTTAACTTTTAAGGTATAAATAATTAATAATGAAATTGAAATTATTGTAATAACGGCCTACAATGACCTGAGAGTGTCAATGATCATAGCTTTATGTTTTAATTATATTCAATCGTATTTTTTTTATAAATACTAACAAATACGAACCAGTCATTTTAAAACAATTTACGTCAAACGTTGTAAATATTCTTAAAGTTAACGACGCCATTTTGTTTGTAATGGCGGTTTTAATTGGACATTTCGCGTAATTAGAGTTGACATTTGTTTTTTTTTTGGCTCTTTAATGGCAACTGATTAATGCCAATATTTTTTTTTGATTATTAATTAAAATGAATTGTTGAAACTGTAATAACTAAGATTCAAAGTTGTCTATACATGTACTTACTTATATTTAGGATCGAATACTTTGTATAAAGCTTTTTGTAGATTAATTTACTATACAGATCTCGATACAATTTTACTATAATATTTATTGTTCGAACGCTTGGTACATATTCTTCGTAAATACATAATGATATTTTTGTTTCTGAAATTCACTATAGTATGAGGTTATTTAATTCTTTATTATTTTAATGCTATGTTTTATGTTGTATGACGAATAACAATAATTATAGAATTTAAGATTTTATATTAATGGTACTCATAGAGATCTATATATCTACAAAAATTGAATCTTATAGATGCTAGTTTTGTTTTTAATTTATGCTCTTTGACCTTGAAATTGGCACTTTACAAAGTTACCAATTGGTGACTTATTTGGTCTCTCTTGAGACATTTGGAGATATGTAAAAATCTTTGAGTACCATCAAATAATGTTCGTTCGAATTGAAATTACATATTAAGAATACAAGGAACAAATATCTAGTGATTTAATACAAAGACAATATGGCGCCCAATTTCTGTAGAATCATGCTTTGTACATGAAAGAAAATCTGTCAGTTTCCGTTGTAAAGAATTGTTGTCTCTTTCATTCTCTTTGATAAGAGAGAGATGATATGTTTTATCACGAGTGTTGCTATTCTAGTAATTTCATAAACATATTTTTACTTTTCTACGAGTTTGTCAACTTTATTCTAGCCAGTGACTTTTTATATTTTTTTGTAGCCAATAAGCGTGTATATTTTATAATTAAGAATATGAATTGTGATAAATACGATTGAATAAACTTTAAAATGCGTAATATTGTATGTGGTTGGAGAATACGAACTTTTTATCTCTTTATTGAATTATCTGTAAATATAATAATGCTATTAAACAATTCATCAGCAATAAATTTGTTTCACTTAAACCTCCTTTATAAACCAACATCTGTAAACCAAAGACACCTTTGAAATAAAGTGTAGAGTGACAAGACAAGTTTTTTTTTATTTGTTTTTTAATTTACTTCCTAACAACTCGGCTATTATCAAAGAGCCAAGAGACGAATCAAAAAACATGATTTATAATATCTCGTGGGCCTTTACCATTGCAATATTGCCATCCTTTTCAATCTCTCTGAGATAAATGAAATAACAATATGTAACATTCGGAAATATTTGCACATTCATATTACAATGACGCATCGTACGCAATTAGACACAAGTAGACGCAGTAATTGCATACTAAACTACTTTCGCCTTTTACTATACTCTGGCCTACTTTGTATTTTTCGCAAGTACGAAGACTTTTCATATTTGCTATGATATTAAGTAAGCTATTGCGACTCCGGTCTCGTGGTGAATAAAATAATTAGTAGCCTGTGTGTTTTTCCAGTTTACATCCAAGCCATATTTCATTAAAATCCGTTGAGCTATTCTGTAGATACATTCTAACAAACATCCATATGAACATTCGCATTTATAATATTAGTAAGAAGTTGTGTAAAGCATTAGGTATATATCTTAAGAGGAAATACATACTTTAATCCTTGTATACTTATTTATATGTATGATGAGGAAAAATCGTTCTCAACACCATAAAAAGTTAGCAATGAATAACAAAGAGTAGAATGAAATTCTCTCAGCTATGCGCATGCGCAAGAATCCAAGAGATTTTAGCATTCTTGTTGAGACGACATAACGTTTTGCTAACAAATGCATATATTTATGTAATGCCCTTTCATTCAACTCTCAGCTACGCGCATGCGCAAGAATCCAAGAGATATCAGAGGAACTTTTGACAAAGTTCTCCAATCGGATTTTAAAATAATTGAAACTTGAGAAATATTTACTAGATATTTACTAGTTTCGAACATCATTTAAACATTTTCCAAGGATTAGTATAGATAACTATGTCATTAATTATCTTTAAACCGAAATGCGAGAGTGAAAACTTTGTTGGGTTGTATGAAAGTTTTGCCGTTAGTCGCGCCATCTGTCGCCATTCCGGTTCCAATAAACTTATATTTATTGGTATAAGTTTAATTAATAATTCATAAAATAAATGCTAAAACACGTTAAACGGTTCTGTCATATATTTAACACGTGACTGATAACTTCTTAAAAAGTAAGCTTCCACAATATTATATAGATAATATTTTATTTTTAATCCGCGCGGACGGTATCTCTCAGCTAGTTCATAATTAAACATTAAGACATTCATAACAAAACAGAGCTTTGCGATATTTAACTTACAAGTACAGTGGTAGAGCCCGCTTTAACACCTTCGCACGAATTGGCCTGGCTCGCCCGGTGAAACACCACGACCACACAGAAGACAGGCGTGAAGTGGAAGCAATTCCGCGTTTCGTCTGATGAGTGTGCGTCCCGGAGGCCTAATCTAGTCCCCTTTCCCTTCCCACCCTTTTTCTTATAAGGAAAGTATGGGAAGTGGAAGTGGACTTTCCGGATGAGAGGATGCATGGAAAGGGAAAATATTATCTTTCTGTGCATCCTCTCCTCCGTCGATGAAAGGTAGGCAACGCATATGCTATTGCGTATGTCTATGGGCAATGGTCACTTCGCTATTTTAGCGATTTAAGGTGGCCGCTCGCTCGTTTGCCACCTTATGATATTAAAAAAAACCTAAGTATTATAGTTTTATTTCTTGCACTCGTTCCATAACTAAAAATGAATATTTGTGTTAGCACTTCTTAAGTATATTCGATTATGATATCTTTTTAAATTAAGTTATAGTGTTGAAGCTCAAAATAAAGTCCTTAGCCAAGCCGTTATTTAATATAATTATTAAACTCTTTTATATTGAAAGTAGCCAATTGAATTCGCCAAAAATAGCAGAGTGAACATCTCTATGTGAAGACACTTTGTATACCTTTAATCGACAAAAGGGGACGCACAGAAATAGGATATTTTCCTTTACTATGCGTCCCCTCCTCTACAAGAGCCACCTCAACATCACAATCCTTCTTTATAAGAGAGGGGAAGAGATGGGAAAAGGAAAGAGAACTTAAAAAGCCTCTGTCACGTACTCTTATCTGTCGGAATGCACAATTTTTTTTTGGAATAACAACTATAGCGTGCTGTACCGTTGTTAAATGTCTGTCATATACGGTCGTCCCTGTCATTTTCTGAAAAAATAAACAGAGATGATTGTGTTTTTGTCCAGGTTTTGGCAATATAAACGCAGGGCTAACTTGTGTAAAAAATCATATTTCGTCACTAACGAATGAATAATCTTTGTTAAAAGCACGTTACAAACTTTCTCACATTATTCCTTGTCAGCGGTAAAGTTTTTAGTTTGACTTCGTTCAGAGAAATTGCCTTCGTCAGAGAGAAACACGTTTTAACTTTAGTTCACTTTATTCATAAATGTTACCGATCGATTGTGAATTTGACAGGATCTTTGAATATCTTACGTCAGTTTATGAAATGACCAATCATTACTGTAAAATTCTACGGCGACAGAACACTTCTATTAATATTTATTGCATACTAGCTATCGCACGCGACACTGCATATGTATTCTTTTAGAATCCATGCGGCCGTTCTAGAGATACCTTCTAACAAACATTCATCCAAACATTCTCATTTATAATATTAGTAAGAAGTAAGCTTGTTGTCATAATTTTTTCAAACATAAAGAAAGGGAGGAGTATATGTTTGTATACAAGTTTATCAACAGTGAAAACCCGTCATTATGTGTCAATCGTAATCATTTGTTATGCAAACTGAAACTCTAATAAAACGAGTGTTATTAGTAGTTTCCTTACAAAATTCAATTAAAATGTTCAGGTTTACTCGTGAACGGTAAGCATTTTCAATTATTTTTCCGCCGAGCTGGTAAAAATTAAGTAGCTAAGTTTTAAAGTTGAAATCCGATTTTATTTCTTTAAGACTTAGCAAATAAAGTTTATAATTAAACCAATTTTTCTTACACTTGACTTTATTATATGTAACTAGCTGTCTGTCAACTCCTCGGCGTGGAATGAAAAAAAAATAGTTCCTGGCAATAATTCGATTTTTTTTAAAACCTTCCCTAGACCTCCACGACCATTTCGAGACCGAAATAAGAAAAATCCATTCAGCCGTTCTCGAGTTTTAGCGAGACTAACGAACAGCAATTGATTTTTATACATATAAATAATAGTTTTAGTTCTACTACCGCTCTGAGTGTGATTTCTACGGCGCCTTCTTTTTGTCGAGGGGGGGGAAGAGTTGTTAATAAGGTTATGCGTTTTGCGCCCAACCGTTCAGCTGGATATTGTTTCTTGTTCATTTCAGGCTAATCATATACCTTACTTTCTATTTGAAAAGGGTTTCTACAGTCAAAATCCACAATAATTTTTACTCTTAATCATAGTACACATTAAGTTTTTATAATAAATAAAGCTCAAGAGCTCAAATCTATCAAGACGTTATATTTTGTTCCGGCGTCAGCGTAATTATTAGACGGTATCCCACTTTCAGTAAAACTGGGTCAAGAATACTCAACTTTTTAATCTTCATTGCAAATATATAAGGCATAATTTCGTAATTCACCTTTTAAAATATATCGTTGCCATCTTAAGTGTCAAATTAAAAAAAAAAACTAAGGTATGAAAGATAAAGTTTATTTATTTAGTATTATAAATAAAATAACAGCACAAAAGTAAACTCTCGACCTTGTTCAAACCTTGTTATCATAGAAATATTGTCAAATTACTATAGCGCTAGGCAGCAATCTTTTAAGCTTGTAATATTTCTATTACTTTTTAGAAGGCGCTAAAAGTAAATTAGGATTAATGAACGAAGGCAAAACTTAAAATACACTAACACTAAAATATGTGCAAATTGTTTCAAAAGATTTTTAGCGTCTTCTTAATGAAAACCTAGATTATTTTCATTTCAAACACGAGTCTGCCCTTGAGTATTGAACAATCTTTTTGTAAGATTAAAAGCTAATGATCGAGTACGATATAATTAAAAACTTCAGTAATAGTTCAGAGGATCGTATTATTCGAGTTAAAAGAGTTCATTTAAAATAACTCAACGTTAAATACGAAATTAATGAAATGTCGTCAAACGGACTTCATATACTATAATATTTTGACATGTTTAAATCTAAAATTAAAAGACTAATTATCAGAATTCGATTAGATAATAATTAGAGATTCTATATGACTGAAATCTTATCTATTTACGAAATTTGATTACTCAGTGACGATAATAAAATAATTCGGAAAACAGGAAAGCGGAGTTATAAATAATGAGTTACAAAGAAAATATTTATGGTCTTATGTTTATAAAACAAAAGTTTTTTTTTTTTAAATTATATTAAATTCAATTTGTTCAATGATTTGATTGTGATACACGTAGAGCCTAAAATAATACAAAAATATCCATAACTATATTTTACTAATATTATATTATAAATATGAATGTTCATATGGATGGATGGATGTTTGTTTGAAGGTATCTTTAGAACGGCTGCATGGATCTTGCTGAAATTTGGCATAGATGTAGAAGGAAGAACATAAAGGCTACTAATTATATTTATTTAATTCCTTGCAGACAGAGTCAAGGGCGACCGCTAGTTATAAAATTATAATCAGCAACTATTCAATTGCAAGCGCTAATAAACTCGCTATATTATCTATGAAAGTGTGTTACATATTGGTAATATCGTTTCCGATAAGCCATGTGTTTCAACGCTTTTCATAAAACTATACCCGCCTATACTTAGTTGATTATCAGTGAGTGAGGTGTCTGTTTAGTGTTGACACGTGTTAATCCTTTTAAAAGAGATATTTATTTATATTTTTGTAATAAAATTTAGCTTAGCATTTATCTGACTGTTATGAAGTTAAATAGTTATCGTGCTTTTGGTTAACGTATAGATTTAATGTAAGTAATATTCTGGTTAATTTTTTACTAAGCTTCAAAATACGTTCAGACTTTTATATACTACTTATCCCGAACCTAATAAATATATAATCATTATAAGTTATTTACATTTGTTAAATACTTTTTAATAACCAATTATTAATCTGTTATTTATCAGGTTTAACTTGGATTTTGATTTTCTATATCATAGTTATTTTACGAAAAATGATACGTGAATTTTGTATATAAGGTACCGAGAGTTTCCATAGATGGAAATTCTTACATATTGCTATCTCTGTCATTCTTTACACAAAAACTGAGACAACTATATTTTTTACTCGATAGGCATAGAGGGGATGCATTTGTCGCGTAAGTTTGTTTTATGTATATAAATTATATATTCAATATGTTATTTATTCTTATCTTTTGATATTAAATATTATCAATTCCGGTAACGATTATTCCTACGAAACAAAATTACATCGAAAATATGTTATATACGTCACTTGACCAAAGAGTAATTAAAGAGTGGTATCCTCACAGAAAGGATACACTCTTAAACGACTATGAATCGCATAACGCATATATAGTTTGTCAAAGAGTAACCGTACATTAAAAAAAGGTTATATCAAAAATGTATTTGGAAAATTACTAGTTGTTGCTAAAACTAATTTCAGATGTGGCCGTTAGGGACAAGTGCAGTGGAGTTAGTTTGTTGATTGGATTTCTTAGTTCCACGCTAGTTATTCTATTTATTACACAATGCACAATATTCCGTGTTGCGATAAGATCAGATAGTATAATTAATACTATTGATTAATAAGTAACAGAGTGTGCATTTTATTATGCAACTAGCTGTCTCCCGCGACTTCTACGTTGCCAAATTAAAAAAAAACTTAATTAGCCTATGTATTTATTCAGGTTATGTTCTACATTGATGGCAAATTTCAGCGAAATCTATACAGCCGTTCTGTAGATACCTTCAAATATTCATCCATCCATCTAAACGTTCGCATTTATAATATTAGTAAGATTAGTCATATGAACTAGAAATAATATGACGTCATTTTCATGATAAAAACAATCTGCATACATTATCATTGATAAAACATCGTACAACCGTTAGAGCCTTTGTTGACGATGGTACCTCTAATGCTTTTCATCGTGATTGTACGAAAGTAAGGTCTTATAATGTTGTACATTTAATAAGTATTATTAAAATTAAATAAGTTTGTTTGATACAAAATAGTCTTAAATCTATGATATTAAATAAAATATTAAAAACGAATAATTAACTAAAAAATATTATTAAAAGGAGTGCCTTTAGGCAAGGTTCCGAAGTTACTGGCAGTGTTCCCTTTGAATAGCTATACTAATTCTTTGTCCGAGGTTGCTGCCAGCTCTTCGGTGCCCTGTGATGTCGATTAACTTTTTTGACATTTCCTTAAAAAGCCTTAAAACGCTAGGAATCCACGGACCATGGGTCTTGACGATTATTTATATCATTTAAATTACTGTAGAAGTAAAATTAGTAAGTCAAGCAATTTTTCTGTAACTGGAACATCGCGTAAGGAGCTGACTGTACAAAAACTAAATTTCATGCACAAATAAAAAGTTGAAAACCTTTTGTTACTAGAGAATCGTATATAGGTTATATGTAACTGCAGATATAACCTAAAATTATGCACTACGTAACTATTTATTTCTTTATTTTTCAGATGTAACAAATATAGAGTTTGTGACTACACTAAGGATGGTTGATCAACGTATAGCAACTGTTTTAAATAATTTATATTAGAGGTAAGTCTGTTTCAATCTTTTCCCAAAAACCTTAAAATAGACCTAATTAGTAGCCAAAGTGGTCTTTCTACTTGCTCTACATATATGCCAAATTTCAGCGAGATCCTTACAGCCGTTCAGGAGATACCTTGTTATAATCATCCATCCATTCATCCATATCATACCAGCTATCGCTCGCGACTCCGTCCGCGTGGAATTAAAAGAAACATAATTATAAGCCTTATTTGTTCTTCTAGACTATGCTCTACTTGTATACCGAATTTCAATAAGATCCATGCAGCCATTCTGTAGATACCTTCAAACAAACATCCATCCATGTAAACATTCCCATTTTTAATATTAGTAAGAAGAAAGATTATAAGGATTGTAACCTTTATTGTATACATGTAGGTCTAATTGATAATTAGCTATTATACTATAGGAATAGAAATCTACAAGTGCATGCCAAATGCGTCAATGGGCACCACAAACGGCGGCTGGCGAGGGTCGAGGGTGGTGCGCTATCTCTTGCTACTGGTGCTTGCTTTAGTAGCAATGGAGTACCTCTTCGGTTCCATTCTGGATGCTTCTGTCTTGAGGTCCATACTTCACCCGCATAACGACTCGCAATCTTCTTTCTAGTAAGTACTCTTGAATTTTTGAGGCTTCATGACTTTAAAGCGACACAAAATAGGGTAAATGACTTCGTTACAATATTAATACGTACTTTAATGAAACTTCAGTGTATTTCATTTGTATCCAAACATTTTCGCATCACGGGACAGTGGTTTGATCGGTAAAATACCACGACGTAACAGAAGACAGGCGTGAAGTGGAAGCAATTCCGCGCTTCGTCTGATGTGCGTAACGGAAGCCTAAATAAAAGAATTAACAAAACAATTGATCCAATAATTATAAAAAAAATATCCTGAAATATTACAGTTCTATATTTCAATGTATAAATCAAACTTTTTCTTTAGCAGTGCCATGAAATTTGATTGGGCAAAACAAATGAAGACAACTGAAGATAAAAAAAACGAAGTTAAAAACATAGCTGTAAATAAAACCATAGATTTAAAAGACAATGAGGCGATCGAAGACCAAAAAGACAATACGATATATCTGGCTACAAAGACTGAAGATGGATTAACGAATAAAACAATAGAAAAACTTAATTATAATACAACCGAAACACCACTACCACTTTGTGAAGAAATTCCTCCTGATCTAGGTAATTTTTCTTTCATATTAAAAGCCAAAATATAATGTACCAGTTATTTAAAATGAATCCAAAATAATAAAACCTTTAACTATTGTTAATTCTCTCACACGTTTTCGACAAAATAAAAGCTTTAATTTCAATCGATGATTCGTTTTTAATCGGGTCTAATGGTCGCACTTTTAAGACGGTTATAATTTAAAATTTGTTTAAACACAAAATTACTGCTGATTCTAAAATAAAATCTAATCATGTAATGGTTTCAGGTCCAATAACGGCGAATAAAACTGAATTAGAGCTAGATTACGTAGAAACAAAATATCCAGAGGTTGATCCTGGTGGTCAGTATTCACCACCTAACTGCACAGCTAGGCATAGGGTAGCTATTATTGTACCGTACAGGTAAGCATATAATTTGAAATTAAATACTGGAAAAATAAAAAAAATGGTAACGCAAATATCAATTAACATATTCAGGACAGTTGCGATGAATTTGTAAAAAACAAACTTAAAATTGTTATTATAAATAAATTGTTTCCAAGTATTATAATTATTTGATAGAGCCGGTAAAGCAGATAAGTGTAATCAAAGATAACTTCATAAATTTAACTGGAATTTCGAATCGTATTTGTTCAAACGTACGCAAAGTTATAGCTTACAATATTATTCCTTCTTAATATTTTGCAGAGATCGGGAACAACATTTGGCCGTGTTTCTGAATCACATTCATCCATTTCTGATGAAGCAACAAATCGAATATGGAATATTTATCGTGGAACAATATGGTATTTATCTATTCAATTAATACTTGAAATAATAGTGTAGTACTCAACTGATATAAAAACGGCTAAACACTCACGTATATTCGTCCGGTGGCGGCACCGACTAGTTGCGCAGGCGCGCAGTGAGCGACGGGCCGCGTCCGCGAAATAATACCAGTACCACTCATCCTGATGAAGGGCCCCCGATGCCGGTGCCGCCAGCGGACGAATATACGTGAGTGTTTAGCCGTTTTTATATCAGTTTAGTATAATGTCTCACGACAGTTTGAATAATTTAAGTGTAGTACTCATAAGTTGCATTACGACATTTTCCTTCACCGTAAGAACGTCGGATAAATGTACATATGTAAAGCGGAAATCGAAAAACACATCGGTACATAGATTTGAAACCAGGACTAGGTTGCAAGCCAAATACTTAACCCCTGAGCCACCGACCGATCTTTTATATTGTCGTTAAAATTGTCATAATTCTCACCGTTGTTGTCTTTGATATATTTCTGAATAATCTTATTTTCTAATTTTTATATAACATTACAGGTAACAAAGCTTTTAATAGAGCCAAGTTGATGAACGTAGGTTTCGTGGAAAGTCAGAAACAAAAGGCGGGCGGATGGCAATGCTTTATATTTCACGATATAGATCTGCTGCCGCTGGATCAGAGGAACTTGTACCATTGTCCTGAACAACCTAGACATATGTCTGCATTAATAGATAAATTTGACTATAAGTGAGTTTTTTATCTAAAGATCTATTCAATCCAAAATTACGTTGTAACTAAATACAAATAAGTTAAACATAAAAAGACATAACGTAAAGTGAGTTTATATTTTAGGTTACCTTATAAAGATATATTTGGCGGAGTATCAGCCATGACGGTAGAACAATTTACAAAAGTAAATGGATTCTCAAACAAATATTGGGGTTGGGGCGGAGAAGACGATGACATGTTTCGCAGGTAAATAAAGAATAAAAATATTAAAGATTCTATTATATTAATATTTTAGTTTACATATTAAATACATAAAGTCTTTGATAATATTAAAAACAAATAAGCTTTTTTTTAACTACCTATTGCCTGTGTCTCCGTCCACGCAAAATTTAAAAAAAGAATTAATTAATAGACTACGTGTTCTTCTACACTATGTTCTATATCTATGCTAAATTTCATCGATATGTGTTCAGTAGTTCTGGAGATACCTTCAAACAAACATCCATCCATCTAAACATTCGCATTTATAATATTAGTAAGTATCTTTCTTAAAAAAATATAAGATTTTTATATCTTTTTCATCAGGTTGAATAAGATGAATTACCATTTAACGAGGTACGACAACTTATCAATAGCAAAATACGCCATGTTGGATCACAAGCCTTCCGTAGCAAATCCTAAAAGGTAATGTTTATATAATTTTCTTTATAAGATACTAGTTGTCGCCCACGACTCCGTCCGCGCGGTACTAAAAAAAACTTAATTAGTAACTTATTTGTTCTTCAAGACTATGTTCTACATCTATGCCAAATTTTACTGGGATATTCTCAGCCGTTCTGGAGATACCTTCAAATCAACATCCATCCATCAATCCATACATCCAAACATTCGCAATTATAATGTTAGTAAGAGTAAGATAAGTCTATTTATTACTTCTCTTATACTAAAAATTAAGTAAAATCTGATAAACTTAGCAATAATATTTTGAATCACATCGCGTTGAAAAAAAATTTAAAGTGACTCGTAGTAAAGTACATAAACTGCGGTTACTTAATCAGTCGCTGAGTGACCACGACTCTCATTGCGGTAGTAAAACCATGTTTTTTCTTGGTGTTTAAGATGTTTCACCTAACATGGGTTTCTGAGACCGAAATTCTCGTTTAAAACATATTGTTTTATACAGGAATTTCGGTCTCAGAAAACAACAGTTAATATTCTTTCCAGATATCAATTGTTAACTCAGACTAGTAAAACATTAGAGAGTGATGGACTCTCGACACTCGAATACAAACTTGTTAAAGTAACCCAACATCATCTGTATACGCTTATCGTCGCCAATATAGATGAGCCCAGCTGATGGCAGTACTTCGTCAAACTCTTGTTTGGCGAACATTAACCAACACCCAATGCATTGCCAATGTGCTCTCATTGTTACTGTGAAATTCTGCTGCCGTCTTACTTATTGTGGTCTCTATTTTTTCAAAGAGAATGAGAGCGATGGCAATATGAATTTATACAAGTGCTGCGTAAACGTATTTAAGATTAATGGTTAATAAAGACATGACAGGATTCGAGTGAATACAACGCTGACAACCTAACAACCTTCTCGCAACCGATATGATGAACTATTTCTACTAAAAAATACATGGATAGGCTATAAGCCATGGTATTTTGTGCCTACTTGATTTTCACCATTTTGGTGCTGACGGCAGCGTTTGTTAACGGTGGTTAAGATTCCAACTAATAGTAAATGAGATAGAATAAGGCGTGTTTAAGTAGAACGTAGTAAAAGGTGTTCTTTCCAAGCAACCTGTTGACCAATCCAGCTATAGAGATCAGTGACCACCGTTGGAGAGTTAACCTTAAAAGTTTTCTTGTGATATTCTCGGAGTCGTGAACTGTATTTTTGTTGCAGTGACAAAGACTTTTGGAAGCAAATGTTCATAACGTGTTTTTATGTATTAATGTTACAAGTGTAAACGCATAGTATATTATAAAATAAGAATAAAGTTTGTGATAAATAGATTAGATTCGTTAATAAACATATAATCCTATATTAAAATGTATGTGGTCAGAAATCTTATCCAATCGCTACTGAAAACTGTTAAATCAAAATATAATAACAATTCCAATATAATAATTTAGATGCTATTCGTTGTTTTAATTTACCCTCTTCGTTGTATATCATTACTAGCTGTCGCCCGCGACTACGTCTGCACGAAACAAAAAAAAACTGAATTAATAGCCTATGTGTTCTTCCAGACTATATTCTACATATATGCCAAATTTCAGCGAGATCCATGCAACCGTTCTGGAGATACCTTCAAACAAATATATATCCAGCCATCCATCCATCCAAACACTTGCATTTATAAAATTAGTAAGACAACTTTAGTTTGCATTGTTTACCAGATTTTTTTTCTTCGATTAATTTTTATCACCAGAACCTCTGTTAAGCACGTGACTCTTCGTTGCCATGGTAATATAATGACATGACTATAACAAAATGTCAGAAACACCATCCCATATTATGTAGGTTATATTTTTATGTTTCAGTAAGTTTTCTATACGTATTAACAGGTATGTTATTTTTAGTTATTACAGCAAAGGTATAATGTTATATATTATGTTCAAGAAATAATATTTTATTACATAAATTTTTTTGAAGAAAGGAAAACCTTTCAAAAGACGAATAAAGGGTTAAAGAACGCCTATCATAAAGCAAAAAGTATATAAAGTTCCACTTTATAGATATTTGCTATACCAATATATCTTAAAATAGCATCCAAACTTAATAGCAGCTCCAAATTTGTAAAAGACAGTGCGGGCATTACAATTTTAAGTATCGACGCGACAGAAAAGTATACAGGAGCGAGAAACAAGTACTTACTTTCCCGCTATACACAGTAAACCTACTACAGTTGCATCTATATGCGTAGACTAATTGGAGCTAACGGCAAGCTCCCATAAAGTTTGAATATTGTGATACTAGACTAGGAACATTTCAAGATAAAGTCGATTTTGTACTTATAATATGTGGTATGTTTTATTTAATTCCAGTAGAGTTATTGTTTAAAATGCGTGGGCCAGTAACCTTCTGGTGGTTGTCACAAACCATCCGCTTTCTTTTACTTCTGGTCCTGCTTCTATCGACCGTGGTGTACTTCCTAAGCTTACTTGACGTCTCTCTATTAAGGTCATACATACACCCGAAAAACGCCACGAAATCTATCTAGTAAGTGATATTTTACGTCACATTTATCGTTAGTTTCTGACATCAAAATCTTTGTATAAAAATATATCTTCATCCCTGTCATTATCTTTAACAAAACAGAGATAACAATATGTTTAAACTGAGATTTTGGTTTAAGAAATCCACGATTACTGATTACATGTTGTTGATAAACGGCGCAGAATAAACTAATTTGAAGTACTTTTTTTTACTATGTTTAGTATTGGCTTTATTTTTACTTAAACATGTCTGCAAAACATTATTCTATAAAAAAAATTTTCTCAGTATTTGTTTCGTTTCAAGTTCTCAATTTTTCAGCTCCAAGACATCCTCTTTGTGGTCTCAAAAATGGCCAACTGAAGCTAACTTTGAGGTTAAAAACGTAACGTATAACAGAACTACGTTTAACAAAGAATCTAATCAAATAAACAGTACTAATAAAAATGTTGTAATTGCAACTAAAAATGTAGCCAAAGAGTACACTGCTCCCTTTGTAGCTATTAAGACAGAAACAAGAGTTAATAAGACGATAAAAAAGCGTGTTTTAAAAACAAATAAAGCACCTCTACCACTATGTCCCGAAGTGCCTCCGGGTCTAGGTAATTATTACTTAAATTTAAAGTGTACTTTTTTATTTCCAACACTAAAATTAAATTGAACAGACAAACATCAAATTTCACACATGACGGGTACAATCCCGTTTTATATAATATTTCCATTTATCTTTTAAAATCTATGACCTTAAATGAATACATATTTAACAATAAGGGTTTGTTGTTTGTCAAATAATTAAAAATGTTTTACATGAAATAATTTCGATTACACTAGTTTTATTGAAAAAACATATACACATACATTCATGTTGGTTTAGTCTAGTAAGATAAAAAAGCTATAATTTTGTTTGATGTTTTAAATCTGTAAATCATCATCTCCAGTTTTGTTTATTGTTTCAGGGCCAATTGAAGTGAATAAAACTGAATTATATCTAGATGATATTGAAAAAAAAATCCCTGAAGTCAAATTAGGTGGACAGTATACGCCTCCGAATTGCACCGCAAGGCATAAAGTTGCAATTATAGTACCTTATCGGTAAGTCTTCCAAATTATTGCGAAAGATTTCATAGAAAACACTTAACTTGTTCAAACTTCTATTTGAGTCAATGAATGACGGATCGAATGACTCGAATGTCAGCTTGAGTGTAATGACAATGTGTAAGAGTACTTTGGTAGAGAAAATACGAGGTAACAAGAAGATATTATTTGTTTAAAGGCGCTCTCTTAGAAACTATTATATATTTAACACCCTAAATATTGAATTTCATCGGACTAGCAGCGAAATATAAATACTTTAATTTTGGATCATATTTGTGTGATTTTCTTCAAATAACTTAACAACTCTTAATTTAGCGCGCGTCGCTGCGCAGAACACAATTTTAAGGTACGCGTCCGTTAGCCCACGCCGGACGCACTGCCTGCACGGATTAAACAAATTTGCTTTGATGCGATGCGGGCGGTGTGGATTATGGACGCAGCGCTTTGTAAAGTTATGTAAAGCGAATTAAAATCCGTTACGGGCAGTACGTGCGGTGCGTCCTACGCGGGCCAATGGACGCGTACCTTTAGGCGTAGAAGGATGCGCGCCGAAGACCTTGCCGTCAAGTTATTTGAAATTACTTATACTTTATTAAGTATTTTCTTATACAGAGATCGAGATCAGCATTTGCGCATCTTTGTAAATTACATGCATCCATTTCTGATGAAGCAACAATTAGAATATGGGATATTTATTATAGAACAATATCGTAAGACATAATTCACATATATACCTAGTGTGTATGTACTTAGAGGCATTATCACATGTGAATTCAGGACCACAATCCACGTTGTGAAGTTAAAAAAAATTCCACGAAAATCGTAATTTTTCAAGGATAAAAAGTTGCCTATGTTCTATTTCAGATTTTAATCTGTATACGTTTCAAATTTCATCCAGATTCGCTCAATTATTCTGTAGTTATCGGATAATAAAATATTCGTTAAAATTTTCGCATTTTTAATTGTGATATAAAGTGTCAGGTGACATGATTAGGGAGGAAGTAGCGACTGAAATACTAAAGATATGACAAAGACTTTCTTCATTATGTTTTTTCTATAGGATACAAATCTTTTAATAGAGCGAAGTTGATGAACGTAGGATTCGTGGAAAGTCAGAAACAAAAGGCGGGCGGATGGCAATGCTTTATATTCCATGATATAGATCTGCTGCCACTGGATCAGAGGAACTTGTACCAATGCCAAAAAGATCCCCTTCATATGTCCGTATTGATAGATAAATTTAATTATAAGTAAGTTTTTAACTTCACTGATATAATAAAAATTAAATCTATACGAAGCTAGCGTAGCTGAAAAGGAAAAACTAAGTTTTAAAATTTTTGTCTGTCCATCTGTACGTCTGTCCGCAAAGCCGTGTTTGAACCGGGCTTGACTTTGACTGGAAGGTAGCTTCAGCACGCGGGAATATTTTAGGCTATAGATACTTTTTTAAATTCTTTGCTGACAATCAATCTCAATCAATCAAATTAAGGCCGGCAACGCATCTGCGGTTCCTCTGGTATTGCTGGTGTCCATGGGCGTCGTTGAACACCTCGGTGTTCCCGCTGCTCGTTTGCCCCCTTCTCATATAAAATAAAATCATTATGTTTAAGGGTACAGAATGTTTTTGGCGGCGTGTCAGCCATGACATTGGAACAATTCACAAAAGTAAATGGATACTCTAATAGATATTGGGGATGGGGTGCCGAAGATGATGACATGTTTAGAAGGTATACAAAATCAAGTCGAAACTGGATAAGCGAACGTCCAAGGGACTGTTATTTTTTCTCGCTTATAGAGGTTTTTTGCTTATCCAATTTCTTAAAAGCAAACTACGGTCAATCCTAAGATTTACCGTAGTTTGATTCTTATATTATTCTTATGTAATTTTAATAGATAATATTAATAATATTTATACAGAGTACAGAAGGTATTCTACGGCTTTACAAGATATGCCGATTTAGTAATTACAAAATACATTATGTTAGACCACGAGCAAAGCTTCAAAAACCCTTTTAGGTGAGTTTTGTTTCATATATGAACTTAATTTTTGGTTATTCTCATAAACAAGACTGAAAGAACTTTACTAGTTTATTTAGTATGTATAGACCGACAAAGATATCTGCCACGGTGGGCATAACTATGGCCAAATTATAACAACTCACTAGCGCCGCTGTCAATGTCAAAAAGTATGAAAGTTCGTTGTTGTGATGTAGCCAATAAAGGAAACATACAAGCCAGCTTTTTTTGTGCCTAAGTAGGTTTTATATATTTTGTGACGGAGCTAACCGCAATAGCACCGTCTCTGTCACCAGGCCAGATATCCTTGTTTGTCTGCGAGTTTGTATATAAATTACACTGTAGCATTAAACCTACTACGACGAATTAGGTCATTCAACTTTTATCGAGGAATTTCATTACTGTACTTTTTATCTTACTTCTTATTAATATTATAAATGGATGCATGTTTGATGGTATCTCCAGAACGGCTGCATGGATCTCGCTGAAATTTGGCATAGATGTAGAGGATACTTTAGAACAAATAGGCTATTTATCAAGTTTGTTTTAAATTCCGCGCGAAATAAGTCGCGGTCGACAGCTAATGATTCATAAATGAATAATTACTTGATTGAAATTCATTACAGATTAGAACTGTTATCGCAAACGTGTAAAACAATGGATAAAGATGGACTCTCGTCACTGAATTATGAAGTAGTGAGCCTTGTCAAGCATCATCTATACACGCTTATTACTGTTGATATTGATAAACCAACGGCCCATAGGTACAGTATCGTAACTAAAAATAGCCAGTTTTCAGGACGACTGTTTGAAGTTGGTGTTTGGAATGTCTTTTTAATTATAAGTGTGATTTTAACAAATTTCAGACTAATATAATCATTAAGTAATGGTTATATAAAGTAACAAATCAAATAAAACATAATAAGTCATTGAAATTTTCAGCTAGATTAGTTTCTTACATTATGTACGTATATTTCTGGCCTATCGAAGCTGTTTTATTACGTTGGTGTCCTTCATAACCTTTTAATCGAATATTAGTTTCGTGTTCATGTGAAAATGTACATTAGATAATAAAAAAAATTGCAATTTTTCAGTTCCGATACTGTACCTAAGGGCCGTCGAAACGCAAATGACATTCCTTAGAGCAAGGACAGCGCCGCGCAACTTCACTGCACGGCTCTATATGAACGTAGTTACCCATTACTAAGTTATAAATATAAAGGTCATCGCTCATTACATTAACACGATAGCGTTTCAGTGTTAGTGCGTCGTGCATTCCGTGAGGTCCACTCGTAAATGACGGGCAAAGAACGTGCCCATTTAGCAAGCAAGCTTCTTCAACTGTTTTGCATGCTAGATCAACGTCGTGTAATGGACGATGACCTTAATTTAACTCCAATCACTTGAAGTGAAGTTTAGTATTGTCAAGTAAACAATATGACCTTTAATTTATTTCTGTCAAATATATTTCAGTTGAAAAAATAGTGAGTTATTGTAGTAGATAGTAAGCCTAAATAAATAGTTATATGTAACTTTAAATTGAATCAAATTTGGAAACTAAACATGTAATTATATTAATGAAGTAAAGATTCTCTTTATTTATTAAATGCACAACAGATTTAATTTAGTTATTACAATTAATTGTTGTTTGGGAAAAATGTAACAAAATCAATGAAATTTATTCAATAAAATACTTTTCCATTGTATTGTTCCAATTTAATTTTTGCATATAAAAATATTTTAAGGAATATTTTGTAAACATCCATTTAAATTATGCGTAATAAAATGCAAATGCAAATTTTAAAATGGTATTTAATTTTTAGTTACGTTACCTACCGTACCGTTACCTGATTTCGAGATCTAGAAATAAAAAAAGAGATAGGCGTGTTTTAAATAGTAGCTTTTTTTTACTCTAAAGTATAAGTTATTGATTTTTCTATTTGTAACATTAATAACACATTCTGGAACGGGACGAATTTCAGTACTTAATAAAAAAGGATGAACAAAATACGTAAAATATAATTTCAATTTAATATTGGTATATTTATTATTTCACAATTTGAATTTCTGCGAAATTTCATTTAACGATATAAATAGCCGAGCTTTGATAATTTTCATATAGAAATTGCTCGCTTTATTATTTGTTAGTTACAAAGGAGGCTTTTGATAACTATGTGGCTATTAAATATATGAAATTTGTGGCCGCTGTCCTTTTGTTTGAAAATGCATCCAGTATTAAACGCGACTTGTATTTCATAGCGTGAAACTTTTTTTAGTGACGTAATCAAATTAATACTTTGGTTACTGAAACAAAGATATGTTTCATACGGATGTTGGTCTTAGAAACCCACCAGTATAAAAAAACATGCCAATGCCTTTCATTGATGTATCAAAATAATCTTTGACCTATTTTTTATGTATTTGTATGTTAACCTGAACATATCTATTATTTACAAAGAGATTAAAAATAACGGCAACGTAAATTATATAAGTGTTTTGAAAGTTTAAAGGAAAACAGATAATTTGCAAAAAGTAACAATTTTACTTTAAAATATACGAAATATAAAAGTTATTTTCATATTAAAATATCCATGTAGTTGCAACTTCATGCAAATATTTTACGCTAGCGTAAAAGTGGCGAATAACTTTGCATTTTTTAATTCTTACTTATTGAGTTTTTTTCGCAGACCGCACGAATTTAATTTAAATGGTATAAATTTTTAATTTAAAATTTCACATGTTTTAATGTAACATTTTTTCTATGTTTAAAGTTTTCTTATATAAACATTTAGTTTGCATTTTTAACTGGCACATTAAGTCAAATGGAAAAATAAAATGTTTAAAACTGGCTTCAAGCAAGTACTTATATTAAGGTCAATGAACTTCATTTGGTAATTTGAAACGTTACGTTAATTGGTAAATGAGTGATATGTATGAGTTGATTATTTTATAAAATTCAATCGTTGTTTTACCTAAATTCATATAATATTATCTAGCTTACCTTAAAAAAATATTTTTTAATTTTAAATAAATAATTCTGTCTAATAACTTCAGTAACGTATTTCTTACTTAAATTCGAACAGGCAAAGTCATTACTCAGTTATCCTGAAAATTCTAGAATAAAAATTCTAATTTCATTCTGTAGATTTAACAGAAACGTATCGGATAAACGAAGTGCTTTTAAAATTAAATTATCTTTATGTTAATTTAAACGATTCGTCGCAAAAATGAACATTACCACGATTCGCGGAATACTTCGGTATGCCATCTGAAATCAATCCTTTATCATTTTCACGTATCTGTGATCTGTTGTGTCGGAGACCAAGACCCACTTGGGTTTTGTTTGTTTGTTTTGGAATGGTATTTGAATTAACGTTTTTATCCATTTATATAATCATAAATCGCCTACGTAAAAACACAGCAACTCCGCTCCGCATTACTTCCTCACTCCGCTCCGCAGCCTCGCTCCGCTCCGGTGGACAGTCACAGTACGCAACTCCACTCCGCATTAGTCCGTTTCTCGGCTCCGCTGCCTCGCTCCGCTCTGGTGGACTGGCAGCCTTAGACATCATTGGTTAAAATCCTTTGGCGCGAATGGCGCGCGTTACAAAGTAAATGTCAGAATTATTAGTGAGGGGATTTTAGTAAGGCTAGTGTTGCGCCAATACACCGTCGGTACAGTACAGTGTCGGATTTTCTTCCTAACAGTAGTAACAGAAATAACAAAATTTACGCTATAGATAAAAAGTACTTTTATAAAATAATAATTTGTTCAGATCCATTAGGGAATATAACAATATCTTGTTTATTTCAAAACACAATAATGTTTCAGAATTTATACTTGGAAATTTGAATGTATTCAAAAACATTTCACTCTATCCGCTCAGAGCAATCAGTCGTATTACACCCACGCTTACTGTGAACTTCCACTGCCTTGCTTTTTGCAATTAAGATATATTGCCGTCTCTTTTCTTTCATAGAGAATGACAAGGACGGTAGTATGTTTTATATAACGTGCGTCGGCAGTGGATTTCTACGCTTACAATTTAGACAACACTGCGTGGGTGTTATAGAATTATACTGAAATGTTCTACTCGAACATAATTTCAAACATCTATTTCATTCAAGTTTTACGCCGAATTCTATTAATAATATAAGGGTTGTTGTACTGTTTTAAAAGCCTGTTTAACAATGTCCAAGTAAAGTACTGGGTAACTATAAATTACCTAAATAATTATTATTTTAGAAACTTTGAGATGTATTTTGGAAAATGTAGAAAAAGAAAACCTTTTGTTAAAACCTTCTCACCGTGGGTTTCTGAGACAATTTTTTTTTTAAATATCTCTGTTTCGTCAAAGATAATATGTTCTATATAGAGATTTTAATCTGTGTAACCAACAGTTTAACCTAATTTAAAGTTCTTCACCAAGCTAAGATGTAAAGCCGCTGAAAAATAATTATTAAAAAGCATTCACAGACGACTTTGTCAAAAAAATTTAAACTTATAAAAAAGTTCATTAAATAAAAATCAAAATCCAATTTAGTCACGGAGTTGCTTAATTCGATTAAACTTTGCAGCTGTCGTTCTGAGTTAACTCGTAATCGATCAACCAACTTCTTTTGTCATGAATTTTGTAAAGAATATTTTGAATACTTTTTATAAGCCGACTTATTACACGCCAGTGATTTCATAACTAGTTTGGACTTTGTTATGAATATTTTTACTCATACTAAAGACCTCGCCCGGTGTCGACGCATTAACGACGAGTAGACACCTCGTGGACGCTGCGATGAGTCTCTAGTGGGTGATATTCGTATGATAATAAGCAATAACTTTATGTTTCAAATTTTATATTTTATGCACAATCTAACACTATAAATGCGAATGTTTAGATGGATGGATGGATAATTGTTAGAAGGTATCTCTAGAACGATTCCATGGATCTTGCTAAAATTTGGCATAGATGTAGAACATAGTCTTGAAGGACTACTAATTAAGTTTTTTTTAACACTTCGCGGACGGAGTTGCGGGCGACAGGTAGTGTTTCATAAATACAAAATAAATATTGAAATCGTTTTACCATTTAAAGACGTATAACATCTCAAATATGCGAGCGTAAAAATAAAATATAACGGCGTAAATGGAGACACGAAAAAGTTGACATAGCAAATTGGAAGTCCGCGGCAAGAGATAGACTGAGGTGGAAAAAGTTGCTGGGCCAAGCCAAGGCCCACAAAAGGCTGTAGAACTAGGAGAAGTAGAAAAATAAAATATAGCATCTACTAATCTTTTAATATGTTCAAGTTATGACTAAGCTGAGCTTTTGTTATGGAAATATATTGCGGTTGCCTGCAAATGGGATGGGAAATTAAGCGGGTTGAGATCACAAAGGACTTCCCTTACCTTTCGCATTGGAAGATTTATGAAGTTAACCTATACGCGTTAGGCCGCGCTAATACATTCCGTTTACCTAATGTAATCCTGTTAACATCTTTATTAATTAATTTCATCATCCTTTTGTATAAATCATTGCAGAGTTTATTTTAGTTTATAATAAACTAGCTTTTGTCAGTGTCTTCGTCCATGCGTGATTATAAAACTTAGTAAGTAGCCTATGTGTTCTCCCAGATTAGTAATGTAATTTCTATGTGATTGTTCAACAGAAATTTAAGGTTAGTTGTGGTAACTGTATATTTTGTAGACTACTAAAAACCAATGAATATTCAAATAGAATTGAGTATTACTTTTAAAACATGAAAAATTTGAGCATGTGTTTTAAAATAAAATATTTTTTGTCTATTCACAAAAATATCTTGCCAGTATCTTACGTAGTCTTTAATGCTATTGTTATGTTTAACATAGAGGGTGTTAGAGAAAGATATGGAATGAAAAAAATACTAGAAAGATATCAAGCAAGGTCTAGGTAATGTAATTTTCTTATTCTCTTGAATTAGAAATAAGCTTTAAAATTTTAAAGCTTTGCTTTTCTAACATTGCAACGTAAATAAATAATTATCAGCACAAATAAGACATAAGAGCTACGATTTTCTTTAAAGAGAAACGTGTACAAGATATGAATTTTATATCATATAGTTTTCGCCCGCGACTCCGTCCGCGCGGAGTTAAAAAAAACTTAATAAGTAGCTTATGTGTTCCTAAAGACTATATTCTACATGTGTGTCAAATTTCATTAAAACCGTTAAGCCGCTCCGGAGACACATTCAAGCAAACATACATCCATCTAAACATTAACATTTATAATTAAAAGTAACTTATATTAAATCGTAAAATGTTTAGATAAATCGTAACACAAATCAAATGTTGCCAATTTACTTGACAAATAAACAATACATAAATCGGACTCGAAAGGTAACTCTAAATATCTGACACAATTCGCCAACCGTTGTAAATCAGACCCCAATCAATAAAGATTGGTGATCTCCCCAATAAATGTCAGGCAACTGATGTAGGCTTAAGCTGTAAATAAGGTTATATTATTTCGTTACTATAAATCTAAATAAAATAAAAAAAATGTTTTCCAGTTAAAAATAATTAGCATTTACAACGTTTCATTAATAAACTAGCGATCGATCGCGACTTCGTCAACGCACAAAAAAAACTTAACCTATAATATGCCCACGTGCCGTCAAAATCGTTCCAGCCGTTCCGGTGATTACCAGACAAAACGAAGCCTTCCCGACAGACATACAGACAGACGGAAAATAATGTTATAAATTGATTTTTCACTATCAGCAACGTATCAACTTGTACGTAAAATGTTTTTTCAATATTACATACAGACACTCTAATTTTATTATTATAATATATATACATTTCTGATCACACAATTAATAAAACATTAATCACATCACTGTCATAACTTAGTGGTGTCTGATGTACGTAACTTTGTAAATTATAGTACAACTTACAACTCACTTAGTCATTCACTGCGTGTAACTTAAAGTTCTCCATACCGGTCATTAGCAGGGATTATGTAATAATTTAAACTATAAATAAATAAATTATTTACTTAATTATGTGTTCAATGTTCGAAATGTATATATAATAGCATTGTTGTTTCGATAAGAATTTGTAAATTTTGATTATACTCACCATTTTGAATAAAACCTTCATGGAGTCAAAGTAACAATTATCACAAAAATAGTTTCGTTTCCAAAAAAAAACGTACTCATTGATTAACATTGTTGTTTGACGAAATAATTATAGTACTATCACTGGAAACATTATCTTGTTTTATTTACCTATTTGAAAGATAATACAGAATAATTGGATTGAAAAGAAAATTTCGATTAACTTTTTTTGAATCTACCTTTAATAGTGACGGTAATTAAAAAATATCCAAATCGTATATCAATTTAGTTTAACATGTGTCATGAAATCCGCCCTGAATTAAAAAAAATGTAAAAATTATTTTCCCTGTGTAATTAAGCGAGTAAAATGGAACGGCACAAATTAAAATATACATTACAAAACCGTTGTTGAGTTTACGCGGATGAAATAACGAGTCGCTCGCTGTATTTTATTAACATTAATGCAAAATTAATTTCCCAGCAATTAGTTTTTAATTCATCGAAGCGGCAACGTTAAAATACGAGCTTACCTTTCTCTTAACTTTATATTAAACTAGCTGTCAGCCGCGACTCTGTTTGCGTTGAATTAAAAAAAAAACTTAATATGTGTTCTTGTGTGTTCTTCCAGATGTTCTTCCAGACTGTGCTCCACGACTATGCAAAATTGCAGCCGGATCCTTGTAACCGTTCTGGAGATACCTTTAAACAGACATCCATCCATTCATATAAATTTTCGCATTTATAATATTAGTAAGATTAAACAAAAATGTTTATTGAAACGTAAACACAATTAAAAGTTACATTTTGTTATTCGAGTTACAATCTGTAGATTCTAGTCCAGTCTGTTTCTGTTTGGACTGAACTATACGGTTCCTTTTACTAAAATGGAGCTTCTTTTTAATCTTTCCAGTATCCAGATTAACAAAGAAGTTACCTCGCTCTTTGATGTAAAAAATTGGGTTGACACAAACGCCAATATAAGACTAACTTCCGCACTGCGCCTCGCTTGAATATTCAATTTCCGACTTAACTATGTCTGCAATGTAGGTACATTTAGTTGCACCCTGTATAATGTAGCAATTAGACATTTAGTTGCACCCTGTATAATTTAGCTATTAGAATATACGGAACAAAAGACAATGTCAGTAACACGGTGACTGGTTACCCTTTAACATGTAAAGTACCAATTAATTATCAAGATTATTTGGCGCCTTTTCAATTTTCAACCATCTTACTAATATAAATGCGAATGTTCTGATGGAAGGTATCTCTAGAAAAGCTTAATTTATCTCGGTGAAATGTTTGCATACGGGTAGAACAATCTGGAAGAACACATAGGCTACGTATTAAGTTATTCTTTTAAGTATTTGAGCAGACAGAGTCGAGGGCGACAGCTAGTAATTTATAATCAAAATCAACAAAACAAGAACGTAAAAATTTGTTCTTAGTAGATTAGTAATTAAAAAGAAATTTAAATTAAAATTTTGTGCTACTTACTTTTGTCATCGAGTGTAGATATGTAGTAAGCAGAATAAAGAGAAAATCTTTTAAGTCGGATATTAAATTGAAAGCCTTTTTCCAATTCGCGCAGCTCCAGTAAAGCCTCTTATCTATTGTAACTTAGTTATCCTTAGTATTACACTTAGTACTTAAGATATTTTAGTTTATTATTATAGTTATATTATTTCTATTTCATTTTTTATTTATGCATCACTAGCTGTCGCCTGCGACTGCATCCGAGCGAAACAAAATCTATATTAATATTCTATCTGCTCTTCCAGACTATGTGCTACGTGTATGCTAAATTTCAGCGAGATCCATGCAGCAGTTCTAGAGATACATTCAAAGAAACATCCATCCATCCTCACGTTCGCATTTATTATATTAGCAAGAAGTTAGATCTGTACTTTTACATTTGAAACTCCAGTACAATTCTTGTATTTTAATATGTAAATAAACCTTCTATAGATAGGTCATAAAAATCTAAATATCACACGATCTAACTGAAATCTAAAGTCTATGCAAAAGATTCTTGGCTTAAATCCAATCGCTTATAAGATAACATCGTTCACTGACCTAGATACAAAGCTTAGAGACACTATCCTTTATAAAGTGTATTTTACATCCTGATTACATTTTAGAAAAGTAGTATGGTAAGAAATACTTTTTAAATTTTCTCAGAAAATACTCGTAAATTGTAAAATATTTCTTAAAACAGTTGATCAATTTCAATAAAACTAAAAGATTTTGATGATGTCAGGAAAAGTTTTTCGGTCTAAAATATTTAATTAAATGTAAGAGGTATTATTAATTTTTAACTTATAATATAATAATTTGATATGCGACATGAATTACACTTTTAACATTATTAGCTTTTGGCTCTAAAACATTGCAAGAGTTTAAAAATAAACATCTGTGATTAAAAAAAAGCACACGACTTTTCCTAAGCTAACCTGATATATCGTGGTACTATATATTTCGCCTAGCTAAACCTTAGGCAATATATCTAGTAGGTATTTTAAAAGCGAAATACCTTTTTACCCCTTAATTTATTGAGCCGTAAAAAAGTAGTTTAAATCGTTTTAATCCTCCCTAACAGTACTAACAAAGTGCATCAAAAGCTTGAATTTAAAGCGGATTGGGGACAGCTGACAACAGATTGCATCGGCTTAGGTTTTTAACTTAGTGCGAAATAAATGAGAAAAGTTGGATTAAATTCCTTGTTCCAGCTTCAAGTATAGACAACAAATGTTCGTATCGAAACTTGTACACAAACTTACAGTTTACTGGAAGAAATACAGTAATTTTACTTATCAGACTTTAAAAAAAACAAACTATCTAAATGAGTACTTAGTTAAGAATCACTTTCTTAATTTACAATATTTTCACAGTCCTTCCAAATCGCTACGACGTAGGGTCTTTCAAGAAGCGAGCGTCATCAAAGGCCGGCAACGCATCTGCGGTTCCTCTGGTATTGCTGATGTCTACGGGCGTCGTTGAACACCTCTGTGTTTCCGCTGCTCGTTTGCCTTCTTCTGTTAAAAAAAGTCACGGTATAGTCAGTTACATAGACCTAAGAAATCCATCATTGTACTAAGTTTAAACAAAAAGTCCTAGCGCAAACTATTGTTTTATTTATTCTGTGTTTGGCCTGTCCTGTTATTTGTTTGTATTATTGTTATGTTTGTAAATATAGTATAATTTATTTCTTATTGAACACTAAAATTAAAATAGCTATTATAATTATATACAAAGGTGTTATATTAAGTAATTTTGTGTAAAAAAATCCTGGGACTAGTCAACAATTTCAAACCTCATCGTTGCTCCTGTCCTGTTTGTTATTTATCGTTGCATTAAAAACATAAAATGAATTTAAAAGAAAACCTCGTAATTTTGTAGAAAATAAGTAACTTAAGTATAAAATGTTTAATAACTTAATAAAGTACAGAGTGATAGTGCACGCAGCGTGCGGAAGTGCGGTCCTGCAGTCAGACGCATTGCAGATAAATACTTAAAAATACGTTCGTAATATATCGGAACAACATTTAAAAGTAAACACATATTATATACAATTTAAAAAAAGAATTAATTATTTACAATTTACATATTTGTATTATTGTATTATCTTACTAATGTATAGATGGATGGATGTTTCTTTTTGGAGGTATCTTCAGAACGACTGGACTGATCTCGATAAAAATTGGCATAGTGTAGAAGAACTTAAGAAGAAACTAATTATGTTATTTTAATCCGGCGATAGCTTGTATACAATAAAAAAATCATTACTGTTCTATTCCTGTATTATCATGAAATTAAAACGAATTGAAAACCTCAATCTATAACTTTTCTAAACCAATAAGTTCGGATTAGTCTTGCCTTTTTCTCTCACCATAAGTTGCATTGTTGGAATATTCGAAAAACAAATTATTGTGTATATCTTTTTTATAGAGGATGATTCTTATACCTTCTCTCTTTTCAATAATGCCATTTTTAGATGCGTTTGTAGTATGAATAGTGGTAATAGTGGTAATAATATTGGATGGATTTTAATCTATAATTGACGAAATCGATTTAACTTGAAAGCTAAACGCAAAAGCGCAGGCATCACACGCGGCTGTCCAAATTTAATTAAACCCTTTGTCGACACTGATGTAGGCCGTGTTCCCAATTTCCCATGCGGCTTTAGAATACTGCACTCCAGTTAAATGAGCAGTGGATCAAAGCAAATCGATTTTTAATTATAATTACATAATTTCCATCGCGTTCCAGAGCGTCGGTGGCTAAGGGGTCAAGCATTCGACTTGCAATCTGCAGGGTTCGAATCCCGCCATGTACCAATGTATTTTTCGATTTCCGATTTACATATGTACATTTATCCGACGTGCTTACGGTGAAGGAAAAGCATCGTGATGCAACCTACACGTATCTGAGAAGAAATTCAAAGATATGTGTGAAGTCAACCAACCCGCACTTGGCCAGCGTGGTTGACTATGACCTAATCACCCTTAACTTAGGGTAGGCTCCGAGCCCCTCGGTGTTGACGTATAGTGAGCTGATGATGATGAATTTCCATAAAAACTAAAATAGTCGTAAATACAAAAAAGTTCTCTATATGGATTTCTGGAAAAGGTGGAAAAAAATCTTTATTTCTACCACTTATGATTTCTGCTCAGAGCAATGCCAAAAATAACTTTTGTAGCGTTCGTTATTGTGGTTATTCATTCGATCTTTTAAAGCTAAATGGAATTAGTGGCGACCTCTAGCGGCTTAAGAATTTACTACGCTCAAGTTCATTGGCTGCGAGCCAGTTTTGTTGCAGACTTTAATTTAATTTTCAACGAATTGAATGCAAACTATTTTCTATTGTTAAAGGACTATGTGACTTTTTTTTATTATATTTATTTTAATTCACGATTCACACGGAAGAATATATGTGGGATTTTAAACAAAAACAATTATGAAGTTACAATTAATACAGCAGCGGCGTCCCACATTTTATGAGCAGTTGAAAATGGTCTAAAACACAAACTGACAAGACTTTAGAGAGTTACATATATTACTGTTATATATAATTTTATCTCTATGTACTTACATAGTACACAAAAACAACATATTGTCCGAAAATAGTATAGTCCTTATCTTTACTAATATTATAAATGTGAAAGAAAAAATGACTGAACCGATTTAAATGAAAAGTACACAGTGTAGGAGGGATGAAAAGGTTAGCCTAAAAAATTCAAATGTCACCCAAGACAGTACTTCACGCGGACAAAGTCACAGGCGCGGCTTGTATAGTATATAGGTGTGACATTTTATCATTTTATTTCTCTAGTGACAACGGGGAAGTTTTGAGAGCAATAAGCGAGGAAAGTTTCAGACTCGTCGTATCTAACTTGTTATATCATCGACTTGGTGCCACTTTGTTGTGTAATGTTCCACTTTCGTCTTATGTAATAGTACTTATTATATTTATCAAAAATACACTAATTGCATTTACAAAAAATATTTAAAAATACGTAATAAGGATAAGGGTGATGTTTTTCAATGGTGAATATGTTTTTCGTTTACTGATTTTTTTAATTAAGGCCCTATAGCCAAGACACTAGGGTAAGTCATTTGGAATTTAAACATACAGAAGAGATACGAACTAAATATGTCGTGATGATTTTATTTGTAAGTAGGAGGTTAATTCAATAGACCGTATGGGAACAAATTTTCTTCATCACAAAACGGAATTTTATTAAAAGTCCCAGCTGCGACAAGTTCGACGTCCCGGCCGGCGTTGCGCGGCGTGTTACTTTCCTACTCAGCGAATTTTGACATCGCCGAAATACGAACTTAAAGTTGTAGATTGAAAGTTAACGGCGAAGTTAACTTAGTTAATTACTGCTTTAATGTAGCACTTCTGTTTGTGTAACTGATATGACTTTAATGTATAAATACACAAAAGTAAAAGAAAGATTTGAGACGCCGTAGAGCTGGACCTGCGGGTGCTACAAGCGATGGACTGGCAAGAGAATGCCAGGCGACTTTTGGCGATATTAAAAGATCGAGGACAAGATCCACTTTGAGTCACTGCGCCAGCGGAGTAAGTAAATGTAAGAAGGATTTATTTTTCTTTTTTGTAAAATATACACAAACCTTTAAAACGTTTATTAAAATATTTTTTTTTCTAAATATGTAGAACCTCTGGTGTAGCAAATGTCTAAGGGAGGAGAATACTCTTTAGTTCCCGCTGCTTATTTCATAAAAAAATAAATAGATTTTAAAACATTGTCTGAATTAATGAAAACCTCAAACAACGCCGAACCGATGAATATTGCGATGGATATTGGAAAGCCGTCATTTCGACATAGTCAGCATTCACTGACGAGTCGAGCTCAAACAAGGATTCATTCAAAATACGAAGTGGCATTTTGAATGGGTTTTAATAAAATTTTGTCTATAACTGCATCATAACTGGACTAAAAAATACTATTTTTTTTGTTAAATCATGCTCTTAAATTGTTTTATTATATACCACGCGACTCCATCCGCGCGAAATTAAAAAAAAACTTCACTTGTAACCTAAATGTTCTTCTAGAGAATGTTCTACATCCATTCCAAATTAAGCTATCGTGTAAAAACTATTCGTTGAGTCGTTCTGAAGATACCTACAAACAAACATCCATCCATCTTAACATTCGCATTTATAATATTAGTAAGATAAGATAGTAAGATATTAAAAATATATGGAATTAGTAAGATTAAAATGAATACAAGAAGAGTACATTTAGTATTGCATTATAGATATGTTCTAATTGCGATACTTCGCAATTAGAACATATAATATACTTATGTACGAAGTAGTATAACACTAGCACTATTTTCAATTTGTTTAAAAGGAAAAAAAGCGACGAGAAATGCACACAAACGGTGAAGCTATCATGGCAGTCATTGGTAATCTATCAGATGGGCAAACTAGTCATCGTGTAAGGCTTATTTCACACGGCGGTAAAACAGTGATACAGTGGAATAGTGCAGAGCTAGATCCGCACAAACTGTCAACACAGTACAGTAGGCCCAGTAGGAATATTTGTGACAATCGAATTCATATCGTCGAGATTTTTGATGTAATTCACGGTCGATAGGGGGCGCTGCGCAAATTTTTGTACTTAACGATACGATAACGTCCCAAATATTCGTGCTAGGCCCACTGCTCTGTGTTGTCGTCTATATTCAAACTGTAGGAGTACTCTATTGTCATACTGAACTACTTTCTGTTCTACCCTCGTGTGAAAGGGCCAGCAATTGTTAATCCCCGCAGCTTATGTACAAAGGATCCATTAAGTAATTGAATACATTCAGTGATGATATCACAACTGTAAAGAAATTAGTTTTTATTTTTTGAAGTCAATTTATGTGTAACCGCAATTTTATTTATTTCCGCAATTACTTTTATTCGACGGAGGAGGAGACGCAGAGAAAGGATATGTCCCTTTTCATTTACGTTCTCTCTTTCATCAAATCTATTACAACTTCCCAACCTTTCCTTAGAAGAAAGATTACTAAAATTATGCCTACGGAAGGTACGTTCATCAGACTTATCCAAAAACGGCTTTAGTTACGTTTACATATGTTTAATAATGCATATTTATTTTATTATAACAAAAATATGACAAAATTGACATGAAAATAATGGATTTTTTCCCAACCTAATAATATCGTTTTCATTTTCTTCTAGACACCTTAATTGAATACAAGAACGTGTGAGTTGACTGAAAATATATCGTATTCATCTTAGTACGTGATCCGCCTATAAACAAACACTGAGTAATTTACTGCAAATGTTTAGATAGAAAAACTCTCTTCTACTCGATATTGGATGAGAAACAAAGTAAGACTCCAAGATAACTTTTGTCTTTTTTTGTTGTCTACAATTTTTTGTATATTTCTACCTTTCTTATAGTTTCTATCTCATTTATTTTATCTTAAAAAAAAGAAATTACATTTTTGTATAGCTGTTTAGTAATCCGCCATTAAACAGGCTTCTATTTTAAGTTGATATTTCCATAAAATTATGTTGGAATAATTATGGCATAATTATCCTTAACTTAGGGTAGGCTCCGAGCCCCTCGGTGGGGACGTATAGTGAGCTGATGATGATGATGATACTGGAATATTTATCAAAAGATTTTACGCAAAATATTTTACAATGGTTACAATATATAGATAAAAATTACTTACAATACACTGAAATTCAGTGAATTTAATTATTTTTAATTAGAACAGCGAAGGTTGTTACTTTCAAGTTTCAAAGTTATAACATAAAAATTGTTGACTACGCAGAATTCTTAATACCTTCCTACGTGCCTCATCGCCTCAGGGTTGACTTTGTATCGCAATATCCAGCTCTGTTTGAATGGCACCGCCACAGCTTTGCCTCCGGCACACGTCTGCGTAGAGTACTTACGTACTCATAAATGTTAAACAGTACTACGTCCATTATTTTACAACACGGAATATATGCAATCATATGTATAAAAATATGATTCATTTTGCACCGTTCATAGTCACCTTAAGTACTTTGGAAAACTATAGGTAAGAAAACGTAAACACCTTGATATAGATACCCGTAGCATTACCGTATACTGTGACGTAGATACTCGTAGCACATGTAAAAACTTGGGTTACAATGGCGTAGTCACTCTTAACTCTACAGCAAAAATATCATAAAGGCTTGCAATACGTAACTCAACTTTTAAAATTGTAGCCTTTTGTAGCACTACTATCTTTAGTAGACCTGTTCAGGAAGCTACGGTTAGATGTAGACTCGCGTAGCATTTCCACAAACTTTAGTTATAAGGGCGTAGACGCTCGTAGCACATTTCGATAATATGATTAAAACGATGTAGACACGCGTAGCAGTTGTAAGAACTTTTCGATGGTGTAAACATTTGTAGAACTTAACAATAGTAACATTTCGTTTTTCAAAACATTTTTAGCAACAACAAAACTCAATTATCAATTTTGTAGATCTTCGTAGCATTAATATTTGATGCGTTACATTAACTTTTGGTAGGATGTACTGCAACTACTTATGTGTAAAATTAAATACGTGTTGCAGGAAATCATGTTTGCGGTCATAGGTGATTCCAGGCAGGCGGTGCGAAATCAATAATTCAAAGCTTCGTAAACATTACAACGTATTTTCATAACCAAATTATATTAATTTTTTTTTGAAACAAAATTTCTATTTACATTTTAAAATATTCTGAAACAGCTATCTTATCATTTTTTTATATGTAATTGAGTTACTATAAACATTAATCTCAATAAAAATCTGAGCGAAATTTTTTATTGAACTTAGATTTGAACTTGTAAAGTTTTTATAACTTTTTATTAGATGAACGTTTCATCAAATCTAACTGTCCATTTTGAGAACAAATCATGGTTAAACAAACATTAATTTTATTTGTCTATATGAGATATTTAAAAAAAAGAATTGGAGGTGCCGAGTATCGATCCCGGTACTTCTCGTATGCTAAACGAGCGCTCTACCATTTGAGCTACACCCCCTGTGCTTAAAGCTCTCAATATCGCAACTAGTCCCGCAGGATATTGATTTTTTTCAGGGATACTCTGGTCCCGAAACATTGTCATCACGTTAACAAATGTGACAGTATGTAGAGTCAACTTTTACATGGACAGTATTCATAATAGAATATTATCAACTATTATTCCATTAAAATAATAAAACTGCATTTGGTTTTTTTGCAATCTTAATATTAAGTACCCTTGATTCTTTTCTTCCTATTACTTATAAAGCGAAATGAATAATGCATTACTTGATAAAAAATTTTCTTAATTTTTATAACATTTAATAATTATCAAAAATTAATTTATAAAAGAGTTAATTTATTTTTATGTAGTTTTATGCGTCTTACAATGGAAGGTGAATTGTCCTCGTAGTACAGCGTTGAGGTACATAGATGGCGGTAACAAACAAGTTAGCGAATAATCAATATGTCTACGCAGGACTCGCGACGTTACAAAGGAACTATGAAAATTCTTAACCACAACTTTTTTTATGTTATCTTAAGTAGACACAACTTTTTTAAACTTCGTAATTAACATAAACTTTAATGAGAAAAGTTGAATTAAGCTTCACTTTAGAAAATGTTTTTGAACTTTCAACATCGCCCAATTTTTTTTTAGGTCAGCAAACTCAACAGGCAGTGCTTAATTATACTGTTGGACATGGAAAAATCAATTTTAATATCGCGTCTATTTGTTATTATGCGTTATCCAGCATATATATGCCTATTTACGTTTAGCAACTAGCCGCATGCGACTTTCTGCAAATAGTCAGTCGGTTTATTTCCACGATTGCGACTACAACTGCTACACATAATGATAACCACAAGTTTCCGGACTCGTGTGGCTAGTCGCTTATTTAAAATATGCACTTAACCAAGACGTGTGTAAAGACACAAAGCACCAAAAGGAAATGTTCATGAATAAAAAAATGAGAATGTGTACAAAACTTATTAATGTTTATTTCACATAGTATTTAAGTTCCATTAAAAAAATGTTAAATTGAGATTTTAGTAATTCAAGCATCATAAAAAGCACCAATGCGAGCCGTTATTCACGCGTACAATATGCTTCTGGAAACACGTAATATTTTACAGGGACGCAATAAATAACACGAATTTCAACGAGAGAAAAAAAATATTGCCTCTTTTCTGTAGTACGTTAACGAGGCAGATTTACGTCTGTAAAAGTAGGAAGTTTTAAGTTTCTCGTTTTACATAATAATCATTTAAAACATTACTTAAACGCTATTAAACAATATCATCATGTAAACAAAGTTATATGTTATTTTGGGTGACATAATTATCCTAAACTAGCTATCGCCAGCGACTCCGTCCGCGACAAAGGAAAAAACCTTAATCAGGAACCCATGTGTTTTCCCGACTATGCTCTACATCTATTACAAATTTCATCGAGATCCATCTATCCGTTCTGGAGATATCTTCTAACAAACATCCATCCATCAAAACATTCGATTTCGATTTATAATATAAGTAATTTGAAAACATTTCAAATAATATAGTATGTCATATTAAAAAGTTCAAAAATGACAATCATGATGTAAAATTCCATTATCCCAAATATCCTTCCCAGTATACAAAACCCTCATCAAAACCTTAAAAACAATAGAAAAAAGCTTGAAATTCAATTCGTTAGTAACATTGAGTAATATTTCGCGCATCGCTCGGCAGAATTGTAACAAGACCTTCATCAAGCGCAACAAAGGGTTTAATTAAATCTGGAAGGCTGTTCGGCTGCGCGTGCTGACTAAAATACGTTGAGCTTTTTTGTGAATTTCTGTCCTCGATTCCTCTGTATTCAAATGAAAAATAAAACAATTGACATAATCCTAATTTGTACAGCGATATTCGTTCTTATTAAGGTGAGTATAGGCTAGGGGTTAAACAAACTACTGACAACAACGTTCGATTAGTCACGTGATTGTCGCGTGTCAGTTCCGTACAATTTCTTTGAGTTGCTTTGAAGTGCACTTTCCTAAACCCCTAGAGCATTTACTTGCAACTAGCCGCTCTAGTGTCTAGCTCTATGTTCTAGTGTCACCTTTTCACTAACCACACATGCTTTGGAAACTATGTTGTTACTAAACCATTCGTAAGAACGTTACATTACATAGAATTGCTTGAGATAATGCTCTAGTGTATATTCACCTTTATGTTTACAGAAATAAAAACATGGGAATGAAAATGTAATAGGAAACAATGCTTTTATTATCGTAAACAAATTAAAATAATAAAGTTACACAAAATAAAGCAAATCATCTAAATCATAGTAATAATTTCTTCTAACAGATCGACAGCTGTAAACTTTTTAACTTTATGTAATATTTTACAAAATTTCGGATCAGCAACTAACTTACATACGTAAATATCTTTATTATCTGTGTCCCTTTCTAATATCTGCAACACTTCTTCAACTTGTTGAACATAAACGGAATCTGTTGTATCTGGTAATATTTCAAAATGCCATGGAAGACAAATTTTCAAAACATTCCAAATCACTGATTGGCTAACTTCTAAGCAAATATTAGGATCTCTATATGGAATTGGCGGCTCTTCTACCGGAGGCTTAACAACAACAGGTTCTTTTTCCGGTTCTTTTGGTTTCTCAACCGGTCTTTCGCATGGCGGACAGATCATTGCAGCTTGCGATACAACAATGGAAGGTAACATTTTATATTGAGATCCACGTTTTTGAGAATTATCCGATCGTCCGCTTTGATTGCCATCAGTTTTCCTAATTCTAGTGGTTTTTCTCCTTTTACCTTTCTTTTCTTCGGGTACCGACTCCGTATACATTACCTCTTCAACAGTAGTACCTTCACATATACTTACGACTCTCTGAATTAGTTTATTAATAAATTGTTCAGTGCACTTTAAGGCACAAGCTAAACATTCGTCTCTGTATTTCTTATCATTTATCAGGTAATTCACAATATCACCACAATCATCAAGAGAATGACATATTTCTTGTCCAACGGCCATTGATAATGCAGCAATAAAACCTTTTATTGGATCTACATTTTTACAAAAAGCTAACAAAAATGCAGAGTAATTCATCATGTCTTCTTCAGTTTCATATAATTCGAATAAGAAATGTTTAATCAAATTCAATTTTAATAGATCCTGTTTATCTTCAGTTATAAAATCTTTATCAAACCATAATTCTTCTTTTATAAAATTATCTCTCGATATCAACTCTGTAGAATCTAAATCGTTGCATCGAAACTTTTTTCGGACTTCCAATAATTCATTTATCGTAGGAAAACTAAGCTGAAGACAGTAAATTAGAAATTCCCTCCAATCTACGTAAGCAGTTTCACCGAATAAAGAAAAAACCAACTTTTGGACTTGTTCGGGATCAATATTTTTCCACACATCAGGAAATAGAGGACCTTCTTTACTTTCTTTGCCAAAAATAATAAAATCTTGCAACAAATAAATAAAAGCTTTATGGATAATAATACCTATGGGAGCAACCAGTTTAAATTGTGATCGCAAACGCGCCAACTGATTCGTTTTAAAATTAGAATATCGTTTAATTTCAGATTTACTCTGTGGAACTATCGTTTCCACTGATGGAGCAAATTGAATAACATTGTTGTCAATTATTAAATTGTCATACTCAAGTAGTAATGATTCTGGTATTTTCCTTCCTTTTTCTATGGCCATATGAAAGTACTTACACAATCTATCTACAGCCAATACCTCATTTGCGTAATATGTATCAATAACGTTTTGTATTTCGATGAAAGCTTTCAATACTTGATCACTAAAAAGCTTCATATCCGCGTAACATTTATATTGCAAAGCTAATATGCGTAAATTGAAACGTAACATTTCTCCATTAACACCAACAGGCCATTCTTCTAAGCATTTTAAAGCATTTTCTTTTAAAATTTCCTCGTGGTTACAAGACTCATTGGATCCATTTCCTTCCTTTTTCTTCGTAGGTGTTATTTTAGCTTTTTCACTATATTCCTTACTTATATGTGATCGGAAAGATTCGCCTAAATCTTTTACAATTTTCATAGCAAATTTTACGTTGTTTTCAATTATAAAATTAAATGGATTATTATCGAAATCAAATTCAACGCTCTTTATGAATAATTCTTGAAATACAGCTTTTAAATGTTTGTACAATTTTTCATCTCCACCTTTCTTACTGGAATGAGAGCTTTCCGTTTCTCGATATATCTTTGTTAAATCTTTAGAAGAAAGTCTCTCAGGAGGCGGCGCTCCTCTAAGCATCGTATAATAAAAATCGCTCAATATTTGAAACGTCATAACCGATCTGTAAAATACAAAATTAATAATAGCAGTCGATAAATAGAATTAACTAAATGTAAAGGCATAACGCAAGTAATTATATAACACGGCAAAAATAAAGAAGACAAAAAAATCTAAACATAGATACATAACTGTAGACGTACTCTTAGTCGTAGCCATTGACGTAGCCGTAGAAGTGCCGTTTATTAAACCTTGTGTGCCGAAAAATTATTTGTCAAGAAAAAAGTATATTTTCATACACTTTTTAAATGATTTTATGGTATTAAAATTTAAATCAGAAATATTAGCGAAAAGCCATTAAGATTATATACGAAAAATTAATTTGAACGCAAGATAAAAACGCAAAATATTATACCAACTTTACCGACATACCTGTTTAATTCCATTTGCATTAAAGAAATGTATGTATTAGCTATAATGGTTAGTTCTTCAATGGTCCAATTATCACATATTAAAGCAAGTTTCTTTTCTTGGGCGAAAACTTTTCTCTGATCACATATATTGTATAATTTATTCTGCAACTCTTTTACTCTACAATGCCATTCATTTCTAGCAACGCTCAACGGCCTCCAGTCGTTTTCAAATTCATTGTATTTATTCTGGAAATCCGTCACTAAATTTTGCTTTTCCGATGGCAGTGTTATAATTTGAATCATTTTGTCTTTCAAAAATCGTGTGTACGGTATCACATAGTTCATTTGTAGTCTTGTGGTGAAAAACAATTGTTGTATACCATCGACATATGATTTTTCAAATTCCTCCCAATAAGTCGCAAAAGCTACACCCAACGTTTCTGGTATTGGTAAAACTCCATACACCCAATCCTCTTCTCCCGGTAACACTTTAATTTTATCAACGCTATGCAAAGATTTACTCTTATTTTCTTGTGCAATCATACTTTCTAATGTCTTAATACGATTTTGTTCTACATCTCCAAAAGAAAGTGGTGCTTTAATTATCTCTAATTCTGTTTCTATGGTAGTTCGACTAATTTTGGAGTTTTTTCGTACTTTTTCTTTCGATTTAGTAGTTGCGATATCAGATTTAACCATTTTTGAATTAATACGCTTTATTTCAGAATTAGGAAATTCAATCTGGTTCACAATATTCTCGTCAAATAGCTCTTCAAATGATTTTATTGGGATGCTAAAGTCACCAATAACAAATTTACAAATTTGAGCGATCAAATCTCTATCTATTACTTCATAAAATAAACTGTAATTAATTCCCATGACTGCGTAGAATCTGTCTATAATATCTGAATTTTCCTGAGTAAGTTCCCAAATTACCAATTCGTCTGAAATATCAATAGTCTGTTTCAGATTGATGTAAGCTGTAAAATAAGTTTCAAATGGTTCGTCAGTCCGTTTCCTATGTGGGTCTTTGACTATTTTAGAAACCCTTACTTCTTTGTAAACATCTATTTCTTTTAATCTATGTTTCAATATGCTTTCTTCTAAAAGTTCGTCATCATTGTCATCCAGTTCTTCAAAATCAGGTGGCCCGAAACCAACAAAAGCTTCTTCAAGTATTTGAACTTGAAGATACGTATTGGGATAGTTAATAATAACGAATCCAACAATATCTTCTTGATGTTTTAGATACTCGACAATCATTGCAGCTATTAAGTAATCAGTTAAAGGCTCTCCAGCTGTTAAGGCATCGTATGCATATTGCCCAAGGCTTGCTGCAGGTGACATTGTAATATCATCTTCTGGAAGAGATTTTGGTGTTTGTGTATATTTCGTATTCGGTAATGGTGAAAGAAGAGGACCTGAAGTATCAATATCACGACTTTTAGCGAGTACCTCATCTTCAGATTTCATAGATTTAATCAGCTCTTTAGTTTCCTCTTCTTGTGTTGCGGCTAAAAAACTGTCATATGCTAATTGGATTTCAGTTCGTCCAATCATATCAATTTGATATTCTCTTAAACAATAATTAATAACAGATTCAAGACGCACAACGCGTATCTTCTGCGAATTTAATAGAGTTTCTAAAATGCTGCTCAAAGACTTGTCTGGTAAACTACGCAAGAGAACTTTCGATGTGTAATCTGGTAAGTCAGCTGGCAGCCTTTTCGATGGGTACGGATACTTTACTTCTAATAATGTGTAAACAGCATGACCTAATATCTTAAGTCCTAAGGTCTCCACTGTTCTCTCCTCCGATTCTGGGTCGTAATTTGGTATTAAAACATCTAAATTCCACGGGTATAAGTAATCAAGATATTCTTGAAATTCGCAATCATTCAACACCTGTTGTCTGTCACGTTCTACATACACAATTTCTTCACAAGTAAAAGACGAGGATTCTTCGGCATCTCTTAATTTTAATATATCTTCAGTAGGAGTGAGTACTTCAAAAATAGGTTGTTGCTTAAAAAATAAACATTTCCATTCGTGAATGAAATGCTGAGGTACGTCATCTTCCATCAACTTTTTAAAATATCCGAATTTGACCGCATAATCAATCAGAGCTAAAAGAGTTTCATAACATATGTCGTAATAAATTTGTCTTTTTCGCTTCATTTTTTCGGCAAACAATCTTTTGTGCAACTGATTCTGTCTCTTTTGTTCAAAATCGATTTCTACAACACCTGAATCTATTTTGTCTTTGAGATTATCGAAAAATATGTTTAATTGTTGCTCTCTTTGTTCGGTATACTCAATTTCACCTTGTATTCTATTCTTAACTAAATTCCGCGCTTGTTGCTTCGTTTCCATTATTTGTGTGCACATTTGCTTCTCAAATTGTGACAACTTCATCACCTTTTTGGCTAATTCCATGTCCCCTTTACTTTCTTCTTCAGCAACGCATGCATTCCATAAGGAATTACTTAAAGCGCTTGCAATTTGTCTTTGGAATTCTTCAGAATCGGATCTTTTTCGAATTCTTTGAAACAAATTGTTCATATATTCATTTGTCCACTCAGAATCAACGAGCGACTTCTTACGCTGCATAGCTTTTTCTTCAAGTGCAATTAATTCCTCATAAGTATAATTTTGATATTTACAAGGATGTTGCCGCTCAAATTTATCTATATCTTCATTCTTCTTTGGAGTTTGTTGAGAACCCTTCTTCAAAATCGGTTTTTGAAATTTAGAGTCTTCTATTTTACCAATTATTTTTGAATATTTGTGATGAAGATAATCAAAAGATTCTTTAATCTCTTTGGCTTTTCGTTTTTGCCATTCTATAAATTGTCTTTCGTCTAATAAAGGTTTTGATAGATAATCAACAAATGGTTCGCTTTCTTCAGTTACTTTTTTAACAGTAAATCTATTTTCTAATTTTTCTACCAAACTGGACACCATTTTTCTTTCTCTTTTAATAAAATTAATACGGTCTCGCTTATCTAAATGAAGAAAAAGCTGGTAAAATAAGCGAAGCAATGATGAGCCTTTTCCCATCATAATATTATTTAGATCTTCATCGGTTAGATTTACTTCGACTTCTTTTAACCATTCTCTCAAGTGTTTCCAGTTATTTTTTATATCAGCTTCTTCATTACTAGCTCTAATTATATAATGTTTCTCGTCGTTTATAACGTGGTAAGATCTCAAGACCGTTGCGATGACATGACCATTCTTCATCATATTTCCAAATTCTTCTGCTTCCCATGTAACTGGTCTTTCCAACGTTTGTGAAAGCCAATCTTTTAATATTTCAGCCATTTTAGTAAAATAGTGAATATTCTAAGAATAAAATATAACTATATGTCAAAAAAATATTCAATCCGCAGCAAAGAGCATATAAATAATAGAAAATATATGATCTCAATAACTGTCACGTCATTTTTTAACATAAAAAAGAAAAAGATGCGGAAATGTATGTTTTAAAAGTTATTGTTTTTTTATTAAAAACGTAAAAAGGAATTTCATGTGGTAACTTTATTCGTATAACATATGTCACTGTCAGTACGCATGTACTTATTATGACTTTTTTGTGATGTTTATTTTCACACGGTCCTTGCAGTTTTGTTAAAATTCGCTTGATTCTATTCATCATGAAATGTAATGAATTTGAAAAGACTGTATGTAAAAGCATAACTTCTGAATAATGTTGTGTCTTTGTTACTATTTTGTCATATTGAAGGATTTAATTGCGTTGTTTACAGGTTCCTCGCCATCATATGAATCTGTCTAACTTGGATAAAGCGCTGCACGATCTGGGAATGTTGAGTGCCATAACCGAAGCGCGTCGGGAGTACTTAAGAGAATCTAGATCTAATTTCAGCGTAATGCGCCTCAATACTCGGTATGTATCTAATGTAACAGTGGGCTATTGCATGAAAAGAACCGCAAACAAAAACAGACTTTGCCCATATGTTATACCCGTCAGACATAGAACTAAGAGTGAAAATTCTGATGCAATCAGCGATGTGAGCGACAGCGCGTGTGAATATAAGAGCAGTTTTCTCGACCCATCGACAAGTAGCCATAATTCCTTTGACCCAAAGAGTCCAGCCAAGCGATGTCAGTCTCTGGAGAACCTAAACTTGTCTCTGGAACCTCAAGCAAACACAGAAATATCTCCAGAAATGGATTGTGTGTCAACAAGGATTCAGAAGTTACAGGTTGATGAGTGACAAAAAAATCTATAAAACATCTGCAAACCAGTGAAATGACACTGTTGATATGTGTCCGTCAGTATTGTTGAGTGTAAACACAGAAATGGACATAGTAGAGAAAATATGTTGTATATGTTCCTAGATTCATGAAACAATTAGTAAATGTCTTTCTATATTTGTGTGGGAACTTGAAATCTCAATTGATTTTAGATTATTGTATGTCATTGCTCAAAATTGTCTTCAATTTGGTATTCAATATGTAACCAGTATGTTGTCTCTGTGTGTGTAAACAAAGCATGTTGTTAGTTATTTGTAGTTGTCATCAAATGTAAAGTTACCTCGAATAAGTACCACCTTTGTGATCATACAGAACAAATTTATTATTTCCCTAAGTTGCAGCTAAGCATTTGCTGAATTGATGTATTAAAAATATTAGAGTTATTATTTATATTTGATTAAAAATGTACCACCATCATATAATTTATTGTTGATTATGTTAAAAACACTTAATTGTGTTTTAGATCTCATTTCATTGTGAAATTTAAAGAGAATATGATTGCAATTTTTGTCACTATATTTTTTGCTTTTGTGACTTAGAAATAGTTACTTATCTTTGTTAACATATTTTGTTATTTTTCTTTGTTTAATAAAAATATTTAAAATATAGACAATGCTTTGAAAATTATTAATGTCATTTCATTCATTAATTCACATATCTAGTAGAAGTAGAAATAGATTTTCATGTTATTTTAATTTGTAAAATATGTACTTTTTACCAATACTGTTGAACCTGGGATAACCCAAAGTCAAAGAGACTGCAATATTCTTCTCACTTATGGCCATTTCTAACTCTAATAACTGAGTAACCCTAACCTGAGTCATTTATGGTGGTTGAGTTTTGAGACTGGCAAATAACTCTTACTTCTAGAGGTTTCACACTTAACCGGGTCCAAAAGGATGTTATATATTATCCATTCCAATAAGGTTGGATTATGTTCAAAAAAGAAAAAAATAAGTTTTACCCAAATAGTTCTGTGTAATGAACTTGATTACCACTTGGTTATGCTTAGGCAACTGGTATGGTTGAAACAATAATGACATACATACATACAAACATAACATCTCTTATATCTCAATAACTCTGGACTCAAAATCCATAAAAATTAACATTCAAAATCTTTTATTGAAAAAACAGATTAGACACATTCATTGCCACTAAGATTTTTACCTGTTGAAGTGAACTCTCAACTAGCAACGCAAGTCAAGGACAAACAATGTATTAAATCTTCATTTTAAAACGTGAAATAATAAACTTAATTCCAAAAACACCTAATCCATATGAGTATTTTACACAGATAACCTAAAATTGTATTTTTTTCTATGAAAATAAACAAAACATAAATTTTTAAATTATTTATTCGCCGTTCTTGGAGTATATTTAACACTTATTTATAATTAACAAAAGGGGAAACACTGCACATGATTTTCATTACGCGAACGACGTTCATATTGTAGGTTCATATTATAGGTTCACATGGCAGGTCACAGAGCTTTCACTTTGAGTTGCTTCATCTTTGGTGCTTTGCGTTTGAGTTGACGCTTCTGTTCCTTTAGCTCCCAGCGGCGTTGCTTCTCGGGGTCGTCCTCCTGGTATCATTTTTTCTTTCATTAGAAATTTAAAAAAAAAAGGAAAAATAGTTTTTGAATGTGTATGCAATATTTTGAGCCTTACTTTAAAAAAAATAGACAACACTTTATATATAATTTAGCTTAAACGTACGTCAACCTTTTTGTACTGTGATTTTTGACAAATGATGACTTGAAAACAATATACATAGGCTTCCAAAATGATTTTTTGACAAAAAAAATAATAAAATACTTGTACTGAAAATAATAATAAATATTTATGGCGAAACATAATAACCATTTTGTCCAATCGATCACCGGTTTTCAAAGGGTTAAAACACGTGTTCAACTAAACAGATTCTAACTATATTTTTTGATGTATAGAATTTACGTTTTGATAATATTTTTACTGGTCCGTGTATGGTTGTATATAAAGCTGCAATGTAACTAACGGCGAGTATTCGTTCCTTCTCCTGCTTGCGCTTCTCCTCGCGCCTCTGCGCGGCCTGCTCCTGTCGCGCTGCGTGTGCGCCGCGCAGCCACGCCTCCGCCACCTTCTGACGTCGCTTCTCGCACTTCGCTAGAGCCTACACATACAGTATATACTATACACACTCCTTAATTTAAAAAAAAACATAACTATATCAAGTAAATAATGTCTATAAAACATAATTTATTGTTAAAAGAGGTTTTTACATCACAGTGTTTTGCAATTTTCCTTTTATTTTATAAAAACCTAACCGCCATAACCGCGCTATTTACTAAGCCTGCGTTTGACAAAAGCAAAAATTTTATCAACAATCTGTATGTCAAAAATGTTTTGAACTGACGATAACTTTCGATAGCATGCTTGTCCCCATTCTTTTACATTTTGATAAATTCTACTTAAAACTAATCAAAAGTTACATTAAGGGCACTGCGTGTTACGTCGGTGGCCTTGTACCGTCATAATATTTGAAATGAACTATACATGCCTAGTCACATATTAATCTAGCTTCTATCCTTACCTCCTTGCTAAGTCTGAGCCGCTTCAGTTTGTCGAGTAGGTAGAAGACGAGCTGCAGGAGAGGGCGCACTTCCTCTCCGCCGCCGCCAGGACCTAGAGCAAAGCTCGCCAGCAATACGCGCTCCGTCTCCGGGGGCTTCGTCATCGCTGTCTCTCTGCAAACAAACAAACATACATACATATAAACTTAACCTTTGCCCGCCATTTTATTTATAATGTATTAAATAATATATTTTCTAATGTACATTTTTAATGACAAAAGATTTTTTTTAATCGGTCAGTGATTTTTGAGTTTTCAAGTACAAATTAAACAAATTACAAGTAAAATAATTTCACACAAACAACAACTTTCAAAGATCTTACTGATATTATAGATGCGAATGTTTGGATGTATGGATGAATAAAAAATTTGTTAGAAGGTATCTCCAAAACAGCTGCATCTGCTTAAATTTGGCACAAATATAGAACCCAGTCTTATAGCAAACATACACTACAAATTATGTTTATTTTTTAATTTTACACGAATGAACTCGCGGGAGACAACTAGTATCATTAAAAAATCAAGTACAACATTTCTAATGTATGAATAAACTGCATTTGGACTAATCACTTAAAAACCGTGTACATATAGGGCAAACTAAGAATATACTTAATCCAGAATATACTAAATGCAGAATACACTAAATCCAGAACATACTAAATGCAGAATATACTAAATCCAGAATATACTAGAATATAGTAAATATACTAACTCCAGCAGCTTGGGTCCGGAGTATTTATCAGAGATGTGTATGTACTGCACATGTTTGTGGTACTGTGAGATGGCGCCGCACAGCCGCGAGTCCAGCACGCCGGCTGTCGCCTCCGCGCACTCGGACAGCACGTTCATACTGACCGGCAACCCGTGCTTCTCACCCGGACGACGCTCCGGACAGAACACGCTCTAAACATAAATAGGAATATTTTTATTTTAGTCTGTCTGTCATTAAGGAAGCTAATGTATACAGGAACATTATAGACTATTTTTGTAATTTACTGACAAAGTCGCGGGCGACCACTAGTAAATGTAAACTACGAGTAGAATTATAGATAAAAACGACAATACCAATATAATATTTAATTTTGCATTTATAATAGTAAAGATGACAAAGGAGCAAACGGCCAGCTGATTTCAATTGGAAGATGGGGATGCACCGAAATTTGATTTTCCCCTTCCTATCCCCTACTCTACTAAATCCATTTCTCATCCCGTCCTTATAAGAACCACATGCTCGTACGGCTCTACCAGTGTAAAACAAAACATACCAAATCCTGCATCTCCTTGGCGAGACGGGTGGCAACCTTCTTCTGTGCGACACACAGTATGAAAGGATCGCAGTCATCCTTGCCGAGCTCAACCCGCACCAGCAGTGTGTCTGGTGAAGGACGGACCAGGTCCATCACCACATGCACTAGATCTTGACGCTTAGAATAAAAATAATTACTTAGAAATCTGAAATATACAGCTAAACTGATTTTTAAGAAATTTTATATGAATATTCAGTAACCTGAAAATCGGCTACTATTCATTTGTTAATCCCGAGCGGACGGAGTCGCGGGCGACACCTAGTGTAATAAAAAATCCACCAATTGCTGTTACCTTGATAAGTTTGAGTGTAAGCAGCATGCCCTCGCAGCAGACTCGTCCACTACACCACATAGTGAAGCAGTGCTCCGCCTCCCGCCGCCAACCGCGCTCGCCTTGCGCGCACACCACGTCCGCATCTGTCTCCCCTGTACACACGCATACTGCACTGCACACTGACCTACAACTTTTTATTACAAAGTGGCCACCTGGATTCTCCGAAATAGCGAATCGACTGCTGACCATTAGCACCTAGTATTGCAAATAAATAAAGAGCGTCGGTGGCTCAGGGGTCAAGCACTTGACTTGCAATCTGCAAGTTCGAATCCCACCATGTACCAATGTGTTTTTCGATTTCCGATTTTCATATGTACAGTTATCCGACGTTCTTACGGTGAAGGAAAACATCGTGATACAACCTGCACATATCTGAGAAGAAATTCAAAGATATGTGTGAAGTCGACCAACCCGCACTTGGCCAGCGTGGTTGACTATGGCCTTATCACCCCCAACTTAGGATAGGCTCCGAGCCCCTCAGTTGGGACATATAGTGAGCTGATGATGAAAGTATCATTTTACAAATACAGAGTTAAATATTTAATAGTTAATTTCTAATGAAACTTTCATAATATTCTAAAATAATATTTATAACTTACCGACTAAAGTAAAATTATCTTCCAACAATGGTTTATGGAGCTTCAAAAAGTTGACAGCAATTGATGTGTTCTTTGCTCTACCAACAACGTAGGCTATCGCGTACGCGACCAGGGCACAGCACAGTATGCCCTCTAACCAATACGCATCCCATCGAGGTCTCACTGATATAGGAACCTAAAAAATATACAAATTACATTACTAAGTAAGTTTTTTTTTAATTCAGCGCATACAGAGTCGTAAGCGAAAGCTAGTTTATTTATAAAAGAATCTATTCATTAATCTATGAAATTTATTTTTCAATGATTATAGAACAATAAGCCAGTAACTTAAACAAATTCGTACATCACTAAATAAAAATCTTTGTAAAATTTGTATTTTAAAAGATCATGTGTTTTGTTTATGTGCAAACCAATAAATTGTATATTACACTCACTTCAGATATTGTGATCTTGGGTTGTTCCGAACTGCGCGGAGTACTGTCTTGGAAACCTTCAAATTCTTCAGGATCTTGGAAATGTTCAAACTCATTGTCTTCGTCCTAGAACACCATGATATATCCTACATCAATAATACCATTTTAATTTGATATTCATTATTTAAAATTAACAAACCTCCACAAGAATATCATCTTCAATATCATTTTGTTGTGAAAATTTATCTATTATTGGAGTTTTCTTTTGTACAGGCGCCTCTTTTTCTTCTTTACTGAAATCTAAGAAAAAGAAAAAGCAATCAGTCAAAGGCAAGACCAGTTTCTACTATCCACATATTTGTCATAGAGACTTTATCTTACTAATATTATAAATGCAAATGTTTAGATGGATGGATGGATGGATGTATGTTTGTTTGAAGATATCTCCAGAACGGATTAACAGATATAGATGAAATTTGACATGCATATAGAACATAGTCTGGAAGAACACACACTACTATGTTTTTTTTATTCTGCACGGACAAAGTCTCAGGCAACAGCCAGTACACACAGGTGTTTTAGTAAACATAGTTTTATATGACACTAGCGGACCCGACAGACGTTGTCCTGTCTACACGTCTTTAATTTGAATAAATTAATATGAAGTTAATATTTGATGAAAATTGTAAATCTAAACCATTCCCAGATCCCCATGAACACACACAAAAAATTTCATCAAAATTGGTCCAGTCCTTTGAGAGAAGTTCAGTGACATACACACTCACAGAAGAATTATATATATAAAGATGACTACAATAACAACAATATAACAGATGCAATAGTATTAGTATTTTGGATGAGGACAGTTCATGGATTAGCTTACCAAAGAACCCCAGCAACCTTTTTATGTTACTGTCCTCTGGGAGCCGAGCAGTGTATTATAAATATAATTGAAATTATTGATACCTGCTACAGTTGCATCATCGTCTGCATCAAACTGTTCAAATTCTGCAAAATCATCATCTTCTAATGTTGTATCTTCAAATGCACTAACATATACACTGCATAGAAGTAGTGCTATTGGTAATAGCACAAGACGCATTGTGCTGCTGCAAATTAATAAATATTAAAGTTACATGCTTGAGCCCCGAGCAGTTGATGGGTCAATAGGCATTTACTAAGTTAGAGAGTACTATATTTTGGCACACCACTTAATCAGGTGGGATCATGACAAACATGGAGGAAGTGACTCACTGGTGTGAGCCAAGAACCACTTTGGGTCACTGTGCTAGCAAAATATTTAAGCTTTTAAGATAAATTTAATTAACTACTAAAGAAAAGGCCTAACTAATGTTTTGATAATGTAGATACAAACATATTTTTAATTAAAATAAACTAATGTTCTGTTAATATAAGTATCAACATATTTAGGTAGTTTATTTACAAAAAATTGATACCTTACTATGATAAAAAATGTTAGTCTTGTGATTCTTTTTTATCTCTCCTTCAAGGTTGATTACAAATAAAGTTCTTAGCACTGTTGAGACAAGATTTAAGTGAAATCTTTACGAAATGAGTTTGCAATAAAAATTAAAACAACCTACAATACAATAAATTTGAATTCAATTTATCTTCTCTCAACTGTTTTCCAAAATGGTTCTTATTTATCTTATTTACTCACTATTATTTAAAACACAAAATAACTATAGTAAAAATGTTATCACGTTGTTATTTACTTATTTTTAGTTTTTTATTTTTTACTTACAAAATAAATTAAAAAGTGCATAAATAAAAGGTGACATTGAACTGAACACAGTGGCATTGGAATCTTAATGTATTTAAAGATACTTAGCGCAAATACGATGTTTTATACCGTATCGAGTTACGAAGTAACAAGATTAAGGTAAGGGTCATTAGCCATGGCCTAGTTTGGCAAGTCATCAAAATATTTTCAAAGTCCAAATTCCAGAGATTTACTAAATATTATTTACAAGTAAATTTATCGTTTTTAAAATATATTTACTTATCATTGTAAAGATGAATACATCAAGTTTAAATTGTACAAACCTTAAATTTATTTATTGACGTAAAATTTTTGGGCACTTTTCAATGAAATTATATGCACATCACAATTTTAAGCCAAAAAATACCTACATTATATTTTTACCTTTACATACCTTTCGTTTCTATTTTAAATATAATATATTATCTTAAATTAATACTGTTTGCACAAAAATGTAACCTATATAAATTAATCTACAATCTTCAATCGTACATTGTACAACATTGACTAGTTTGTTTTCGATGGTAAAATAATTCTTGCTGTCTCCTTTCAAGTGGATGGAGTGAATTACCCAGTAAAAATCACAGTTGAATTACGCTTCGTCCAATGAAAATGAGCTACGCAAGCAGCAGTTATTAAGTCACGTGGAATTTTTTCACGCAGTTGAAAACAAACTCAGAACGCTTGACAGTTAGTAGTTTGGTATTGCCAAGTACTAAAATATGTTTTGTTGCGTTTTTGTTTATGTTTTTAAAATATTTTTATTGTATGTAATTTGTTTATTTATTATACGAAAATAAATGCAACTATTAATTGTTAACCTAACATTGTACAACCTTATAAATTTTAATTTTTGTTCATTAGTGTGGTTGCACGCCATCTGGTGTTGAATAGCTCTAAAGCGCCAATAAAGTTAAAGCTCTCTCTTGAAAAACTTAACAAACAATAATGATTTTTTGCCTTTCATCATAGCTTTGGTCCAAACATTTTTATACTAATATCCATACAGACTGTCGAAAAGTTGCAATAGAAATATTTACACCTTGAAAATCTATTTTTCCCCATAAATTGTCTATTTAAAAGATTTAAATCAATTTTTAGTTAGGTATTCGTAATATTTGTTCGTAGTACATTAATTCTTAAAACGGTCAATGACCGCGATATTCGCTGACAGCATTCCTTATATCAATGAATATTAATCTATTTTTATAATTTATATAAAAAATCAAACTTCCATTTTATATTAATTTACATAATCATAAAATAACTGTTCGTAACTGTGAAAAACTAATAATAAAAGTTAACTTTGCTAGAGCTAGACCATTATTAAAATCCTTAAACGTTTAAATATTCATAATATTATAGCTAACTGTTCTTAAAATACAGCAATAAATGCTGATTGGTAGCTAAAAAAAATCAACTTGATTTGGAATACAATTAAATTAAATAAAATATTGTTTTTAGTTCTCAGTCAACCTTATTATCTTCCTCGGCTTAAACTAATAATGTAAATAAATTAGATTTTTCTTATTATTATATGATTACGTTCATAGCTACAATTAACCTGTACGCTCTATGTGGAATTTCCAGCCAGTAACATTGAAATCGATTCTAAATCCGTGTTGCACCTTTTCTTGTAATTTGGGTTCACTCGTGTTATCTGTATTAAAAAATATTTAAGTTTCCGGAGGTCGAGTATTATTTTTCATCGAGATTACCCATTTGATTTAAAGTTATCCAAGATCGGAAAAAGTCTTATCAAATAGTTATGGTGACAATTTGTTATATTCTAAGAGAGAAATTAATTTAAAAGTGTACACTATGAGTACAATAAATCTCTAGACGTTTAAAGACAGCAAATAAACGCTATGATCACTATTTAAACTTCTAAAGAACATTACATTCAGACTGCAGGACCACAATTAAGTAGTTTAAAAATAACTACACAGCTAGATTTCTGTAGAAATCGTATCTAAGAATTTCGCCAGCAACATGATATATGACATCATGGTAATTCCAGATATAAGTTAAAATGCTTGCAAAATACTTATGTAAATTGTGACCACTATTGTGATGTTCTCTATAAGGATATGTTACGTATATTATAATTTTGTCGTGTACGAAGGGCGGTGCGCGGTAACTCGCGTCATAACCTTCACCTTGACATACATCAAAATGATTTAATATTTACCAGGATGATAATATGACTAATATTATAATTGCGAATGTTAAATCCATTTTAAGATCGATGGATGGATGTCTGTTAGAGATATAGAACATAATCGAAAAGAACACAAGGCTACTAAGTTTTTCTTTAATTCCGCGCGAAAGGGGGCGCAGGCGTAAACTAGTGGAAATATAAGTAATTATTTTGTGGAATGAGTTCGTTTGAATCAAAATGGCATGTCATAAAAGTTACTAGCAATTTGGGAAAGATCAAATGTTGAGATTGTTATTCTTTTCGTCGTCCGCCAAAGTATCAAGGGTTGGCAAAGAACAACTTAATATTTAATAATCCAATCTGTAATAAATTAAACAGACAAACGCCATTAAATTGGATATGAATATAATTATAATAACATTTAAATTAAACAATGATACTATTGCTTATTTATGAGTAAATTTTTAATTATTATGTTTCGTTTCATATGTTAAAGTTCATCAAAATATTATAGGGAAGATACTCAGCAATTGGCCAATCAAAGTGTACTATTGTCATAAAACAGGATATATTTAGAATATATTTCGATAGAATTAAAAGCGGTTTTTTTTTTTTTTTTTTAGAAAGAGGTTCGTTAGATTTGTGATTGTTAAAAAGATAAGCATGACTAGAAATTTACAACACTATTTGCAAAAAACCTGACTTATCTGACACTCAGGAGAAGAATACGAATCCGATAATAAATCACTTAGCTTCATACTAATATTATAAATGCGAATGTTTAGATGGATGGATGTTTGTTTGAAGGTATCTCCAGAACGGCTAAAATATATAAGCTAGGATCTAGCTGAAATTTGTCATATATGTAGAACATAGTCTGGAAGAATACATAGGCTACTAAGTGACTTTTTTAATTCCGCGCGTACAGAGTCGCGGGCGACAGGTAATCAAAGATAATTCAGTAGGATAGGAAAAATCTTTTGGATTGGGTAATAATTTAAAGCCATCAATGCGAAAATAAAGTTTGTGAGGAAAACAAGTGCTTCTGTTGTGAAGTCAAGTAGGAATCGACTCGTCCTTCGTCTGATCGTAAACGAACTGTTAATTCCCGTTGCAAAACCACTTTGCATGCTATATTCTTGGTAACTTGGCACACAGTTCTGTTACTCGTATACAAAACGTAGTTAGTATTCATAGAGCTTAAAGTTTATTTATAAATTCTATTTTCAATTGAATATCTTTTAAAGAAATTTCCTTATTAATAAAAATGTTACGCGATTTCCTCCGAAGGGTAATATTTTTCTTCTTTTTATATAAATGAGTGATCCATTTATGACGAGTGCGGCGACCGCTGACATTTGATTCGTATTTCTTTCTTTGGTGTTATTAAGGTATAATCAGTCGGGTTTATTAGATTTTTAATTAAGAAAACCGGTCAAGATAAGCGAAATTAAGAAGTGAAGGTATAATTATTCGTAAAGAGCCTAAAATAAGTAGTATTATTCGGAACACTATTTATGATCCTTGAAATCCCATGGATCCCATATTTGGAAGAAAATATTCAAGGTCAAGTGGCCCATAACTATTTACGCGATTTACCGTAAAATGGTAACTTTTATCAAAAACAGACTGAGTTGTAGATCATAAAATTACCTTTTAAATATATATGCACACTGCATCACGTATATTTGTATACCATTTTTATTTATATGGAATCTTTTCATAAAAACACTATATTTTGAATGTCAAAGAAATATCAGCGTGTGTTCATAATTTATTCACAACGACGGCAAAGAAACATTCAAGAGAAAATGATATCATAGTCTTAAAAGTGGTCGAAAGATCCTGTTCATAATATTATTAATTATTTCATATATATTTTTAATAATACTTTTTATTAATAAAATACAAATAAGTCAACAAATCTAACTACACAAAAACTGTAAAAAAGATAACATGAGATTAGGTACATTATTTATTATGGTTTGTCTAAATATTTTTGCTCTTTATAGATCAGGGGTCGCCAACCTTTCGCGTGTAATACAGATGTTCGAAATTATGGACTAGTTCCAGAGCTGTGACGTCATCCAATTAATATTATAGGTTACATTTCAAAATAAACACAATAAAATTGAATTTCGATAATTTTAAAGATGGTGAATCAGCCACTGTTGTCCATAAAAGCGATGTTAAGGCCATGTTCAATGCCAGTCGACATTTGTTGCCCGCGCTTTAAACACGCTTTGTATAAATTCTATATTTATTTATAAGTTTTTTTTAATCCGCCGCAATGGCATCCGCCTTCCTTAAGTTCAGTGCCATAATATTGTTTCTCAGTTTTAATGCTGGTATGTAATTTTTTCTTCTTTTTTTAATTACAGCAAAATAGAAAAAAATGTTTTTTTTTACTAATTTAATTTTATTAAATAGCTGTTTTGTTTAAGCTATCATAAACGTATTAAAAATATCAAAATTATAAACATTATTTTCAAGTCGTAATTTAATTTGATGTAATATTTTCTAGAAACAAAAAAATCCTGCTAAATATTTTCGACAATTATTTGCTCATTTTTAAAAAGTATTCATAACAGTTTAGCTTGTTTATTAATGATCTCGCTAGCTGATTTACAACGATAACACGCCCTATTTAAAAGATGTCAAGGTATTATAAACAAAGGTCCAAGAAGATCATATATTATCAAAACATAATTATAATAAAATCAAGGTCTACTCACGTAAACGTCTGAGCAGAAAATAACCAAGTCAATCAAAGAAGCTTCCGTGTTACATTATTCCAAACTAATTTGCATAATTCTTATGTACTTATACGTTTCTTAAATATTGCATTGTAATGTAAAAAAGGCAAAGGCAATCAATAATGGCAGCCATTAAATATTTATCAATTATATCCTATTGTTAGAAGATATCGATCTTTGATTACGATTACTAAGAATCATCTTAATGTAATCAATGTATGCAGACATGTCTTACTGTGAGTTTCTACTGTCGTGACACTAACATTGTAACATATTATCTCAATCTTATTGATAGAAACGTAGACAAGAATATGTTTAATACATTTCTTCATTCATTCATTCATCATCAGCTCAATACGTCCCCCCCGAGGGGATCGGAGCTTACCCTAAGTTAAGGGTGATTGGGCCATAGTCAACCACCCTGGACAAGTGCGGGTTGGTTGAGTTTACACATAACATTGAATTTCTTCTCAGATATGTGCAGGTTGCGTCACAATGTTTTCCTTCACCGTAAGAAATTCGGATAAATGTAAATCGAAATTCTAAAAACACATTGGCACATGATAGGATTCGAATCCAGGACCTGCATATTGCAAGTCAAGTGCATGATCCCTGAGCTACCGACGCTCTATACAAATAGTTATATTTAATACAACTGTTATGACAGTGGAATTGCACGGTTAACCGTTGGTTTCTGAGACGTAAATCTCTGTATAAAATATCGTCATCTCTGTCATTATCTTTGATAAAAACAGAGTTAACAGTATGTTTTAAACGGAGTTTACCTCAGAAACCCACGGTAACTCACTTGAAAACGTACGAGTCTAAACGGGTATTTCTTCGCAGTTTTTTTTAAAATAATTATTTATTCGTCTAATTTAATTATTGGAATGGCTTCATGAAGTGATCTATTTATTCATCATACCAAAGGAAATAAAGGTGTGATTACACTAGGCCTAGTAACAACCTTACATCTCATAACTCTATGGGCAGTTGTCACTTCGCTATTTTAGCGACATCTAGTGACTGCTGGCTCGTTTGTCGTTTACTGGAATAAAAAATAGTCACGTTAGCGTTTTATTAGATTTTTCTTTATACAATCCGGTTGTGTTACTAACCAGTCTTAGACTCGTTTGTAGCGGATCAAATTTCTTTATTTCTTTGAACATTTTACTTTTTTTGAACAATCTTTGGTATTTTGTTTAGAATAACACTTTTCTACTAACATTATAAATATGTTTGAATTGATGGATATTTGTTAGAAAGTATTTCAATAACGGCTACATGGCTCTGAAGGAGTTTAATTCCATGCGGACGAAGTTGGGGACAAATACTAGTATAGCTATATACTTAATGTTTCAAAAGTAAACCAAAAATCTATTATACTAAAATAACATAAATTACCTTGCTATAATATATTTTTTTATCGGGTCAATAAACTAAAAACAAAAATTTCCATCAACAAAATCCAATTTTTTCTAAGAAATATTACACATACGATGTTATATGTAATTATTCTCTATGGAACACTTACATAAATTAATATAAAAAAAATAGTTGTCATAGCTTCCGCATTGCGTGAATACATAATATATAAGGCTTATATATATGTAAGATTGCAAGTGCGTTGTTATAATACTAATATTATAATTGCAAATGTTTGGATGGATGTTTGTTTGAATGTATCTCCTAAACGGCTTTATGGATCATGATGAAATCTGGCATAGATGTAAAACATAGTCTAGAACACATAGTCTACTAATTATTTTTTTTAAATACAGCGCGGACGGAGTCACAGACGACAACTAGTTGGAACTAAATCAATAAACCTTGTACATCCATGATCTGTGTTATCATAATTAATATTTAACTTATAAAATCTATAATTATTTTTATGATTAATTATATTTCTTAAACAGTCCTTGAATCCTTCCAAATGTTACTTACTGTTAGTTTACTTTTACTTGTATATTAATTAAAATGTATCTCCAGAATGTCGGCGCAATTAACAGATGCAGAACATAACCTGAAAAAATACACTACTCCGGCTACTTAAGTTTCATTAATTCGGCGCGGATGGAGTCGCGGGTGACAGCTATTTAGAAAAAAAAGTCTAATTACATTTATTCAAAAGCGGGACAACATACATACTCAGGCTTAACGACATAACTCAAGCAATTTGTAAACACATAAATATGTAATTATACAAAAAACTACAAACCAAACAAGCTATTGTTTAACTTTGAGTAACTGAGAAATATTTTAATGTAATCGTTGTGCATGTAAACACAATGAAACAAACGAATCGTTTGTATATATAGAAACAAAGAGTAAACATTCAAAACGGGTATATTCCGTCGCAATAATCGATGCCCTTTAAAAATATATTGTATCCTTTAAAAAGATTTATAACCAGCCAGGATCTACAGTTTTAATGCTGTACTAGCTGTCGCCTGCGTCTCTCTCCGCGCTTAATTAAGAAAAAAACTTAATTAGTAGCCTATGTGTTCTACGAATACCAGATTATGCTATACGTGTGTCAAATTTCGTCTAGATCTGTTGAGAGGTTCCGGACATATCTTCTAACAAATCTATCCATCCAAACATTCGTATTCATGATATTAGTAAAACTAGTTATCGTCGGCGGCTCTGTCCGCGTGTAATTAAAAAAATACAACATTAGTAGTTTATGTGTTCTTCCAGACTATGTACCATATGTATGCCACATTTCATCGAGATCTGTTCTGGAGATTACTTCAAACAAACATTCGCATTTATATTAGTAAGAAGTAAGATTTTCGATAAATTTATTACGCGTTTAAATTGTATTACAAATACATAAGGTATTCCAAGACAAAGATACGTCGTACAACAGATGACGCACTATGGAATAAACTCATTCGCATTCCGGATCTCAAGCCAAGGCTCAGTTACGTCGCTACCTTGACCGATCATCATTTCCATTGACTTGTCTTTTGTTTTTTATTTACAAAAAGATTTCGTCCATATATTGCAAATATTTATGATTTTCTGGAAATTGAGTTTATCTGCATACTCTTAATAAAACTAAACATTAATTTTCGCATTAATTTACGTGTTATGTAGGATTTTACTTCCTTTAGATGTATCACCTTACCTGCCGCCGAGTTCCGTCATCGGACGACACGACAGACCGCCAGGTTCCATCCACACCACCTGGATGGCTGGCATTCCACAACGATGCGATTCTCGCACAATTTCTTGCCTCGCACAGTCGCGTTGTGGAACGGTCTGTCCTCGGCGGTATTTCCAAACCAATTCGACTTAGGGACCTTCAAAATGCGAGCATACCATTTCCTTAAAGGCCGTCAACGCATCTGCAGTTCCTCTGGTGTTGTAGATGTCCATGGGTGTCGTTGATCACCTCGGTGTACCCATCGCTCGTTTGCCCCCTTCTCTTATAAAAAAACCAACATTGTCAAACAAATTGAAGCTTACTATTACTCATTATATTTATATTGTCAAACAGATTTTATTAATTTAATCAGTTCAATACAGTTTGTGTTTACACAGTTATTTTGTTTGTCACTAGAGATGTATATAAGCTTACAAAGACAGCAGATATTTATATAATAGCATTATTATTTTCCCCAGGTTTAGCAGTAGACCAGCCAGTCACCGAGGTGTGTCTCGGATGCCTCTGTCAAGCGGTATCAGGTTGCAAGCAGGGTCTGCAGTGCGATGGTGACGCGTGCGGTCTCTTCCGTATCACGTGGGCGTACTGGGCTGATGCTGGAAAGCCGACCATCGATGGTAGCTCACCTGAAGCACCTGGAGGTAAAGTCACGAGATTACATAGAATAATATCTTTAGTGAATATTAAATTAAATTTTTAAGCTGTTACTTGACTTTCGTTTTCTATGTTTTGTATATAAAGATGAAAGAGATCGTTATATGTTTAAATAACAATTTTACTTTATTATTTCAGCTTACCCCACATGCACTAACGACCCTGTATGCGCCGCCAGAACTGTTCAGCTTTACATGAGCCGATTTGCTCAGGTAAATATATTTTTTTATTATAATTAACAATTCAGCAAATTCAGGTAGCCGGGTACTCGTTTGCCAACCTATACATATAAATCGAAGAACACGACATGACATTGAAGAATCACATATGCAAAAGAAGACCACGGGTTTCATGGTTGAAAATGTCATATTTCTGTCATTGTTCTTTATATAAATTACTAGCTGTTGCCCGCTACACCATCCGCGTGGAATTAAAAAACCAAACTGTTATCAATCTATGCCAAATTTCATAAATATCATTGAGCCGTTCCGGTTATACCTTCTGGCAAACATCCATCCAGCCAAACATTCGCATTTATAATATTAGTAAGATGTAATCTGAAAATTGAACTTATATGCGTTCTGAAAGCTAGATAGCCTTTTAATCCATGTAGTCTGCTACTAAACAAAGAAAATACAAAGATATAAAAACTAAAGTTCAGTGCAAAAAAACGTACAAGATAGCATCAGTTCCCGCCATTAAATTTTAAAGGCCACTTGAATCAGGAACATAAAGATCGATAAAAACACTTGCACTTTAATAAACAACTACAATATATATAGAGTACAATAGCATAGAGTTATAAATTAATAGATTAGTTAAAAATGTAAGAAACAATGTTCCAATGGCAAAGTATACCAAAAGGATATTAGCATAATAATGTGATTAATATATCACCATGGATTAGATATTAAATGTAGAAATATAATAAGTATCGTATGATTTACAATATGCTCTTTATAAATCTTTTTCAACGGATGTTAATCTCTGAACTATTTGTAAAACCATTCACTGGCAGCTCTATTTATTTTATGTCTATGGAAGTGTCAAGTCTGTGGGCGTTTGATCATGTCAATAGACTTGCTCCAGCTCAGCCATTGGTATTAGCATAAGGCGCAGCCGAGCGCGGTGACATCATACGCTTAAATGCCAGACTTTGACTTTGAACAGACAGGACCTGTCATTAAAAATGAACAATAAGTTGAACTTGCTTGTGTGCTCAGTTTGTCTGTGTAATTTTTTTGGTCACAACACCTTGATAAAATTGTTTCAGTTTTACGTTAACAATCACACTCGAAAAGTACATGGTATTGTTATTGGCAGCGCTTTGCCTAATCCGTGTTTCTATAGTCAAAGATCAGCTAACGTCACCGGTCCGCGAATAAATAACAACAATAGATGTCAATGGAAGCCCATTTATCTTGATTATAACTAGTTTACTGTCTTAACCAGTTTTTCATTATAATATTCAAGCATTATGACAGCTCAGAGATAGTTGCGAGCGCGCGAATAAGGCTGTATCTTGCCCCTACGTGTATCCAATGTTCTCTTCAGAGTATTGTGTTAAATTAGAGCTGCCGTAAAGTTTGAATAGCACTGTAGCTATTATCAATTTCACCTTGACCTTGGAAATTATCGATTCTTTAAAACTCAGTGAGCCAGAGGTCATCTGTCGCAATATATTTGTAAAGACACGTCAAGTAAACAGGTATTTATAAATAAAGCAGAAAGAAGAGCTAACAATATAAATACACAAGTTACCTCTGTCTGTTGCAATATTGTCGAACAAGAATGTTGAACCAATGACGTCATTGTTACGTCATAATCTTAAGACAAAACGGCTTGTGATAACAGTGGATTCCCACTGCAGTACAAAAAATATTCCAATCGTCATGTAAACGTAATGACTGAACCGATTTTGACAGTTCAATTATAATTCGATTTTAATCCCTTCATCCCTACAGCTTCATAGGTATGCAGATCATCGGGTTTTTTGCCGCAATTTTTTTTTTCGTGTAAATGTAGTAAAATTAACTTTTTATTTCCAGGATTGTAACGGTGATGGTCAAATCGACTGCTACGACTATGCAGCTATCCACAAGTTGGGCGGCTATGGGTGTAAGGGAGACCTGCCTTTTAAGTTCCACAACACATTCAACCAGTGCCTAGCCTACGTCGCTTCTTACCAGGGTTGAGGACACGACCAATAAAAAATTAAAAAAAAAAATTTCTTCTTCAAAAACGCTCAATTTACAAATATCTAAAAACTACACATTTAAAGTGGAACAAAATGTTATTCTTATGAATGAAAATTATAAAAAAGACTGCAGATATATTTGGAAAGTAATAAATTCGTAAACATTTATTTTAGCTTTATATAATTTTAAGATCAATAAAAAAATTCGGAAGTAAATGTTTCGATATTTTATTCAACTTTCAATCCCAAGGACCGATTGATTTGTGGATTTATAAAATAAAATTAATTTAAAGAAAATACTAAAACCTACTAAGACATTTGTAAGACTCGTTTCCTAAGTAGTGAAAACCAAATGTCTTAATTATTTAATGGGTGTTAAAGATGTGTAGAACGAAAAGCAGGTTTTATACAAAGTCCATTCGCTCCGATGCGTTTCCATAGCGAACTTCAGTATTGTATAGAACTGATAATAACTTTCGATAAATGTGTTTGTCGCGTCCAGGGGGGTGTTTTCAACGTATTTTCGCTTCAAAGCGATTCCATAACGAATTAAAAAAATATATGGATTGACGCGCGACAATCACGTGACTTATCGAAAATTATTGTCAATTCTATACATATTTCAAGTTAGCTATGGAATGGCTTCGAAGCGAATGCACTTTGTTTAATGTAACAGTGCTATACGATTTTGAAGTTCGCTAGAAAGTTTCAAAGTTGATAAAAATTTAATTCTGTTTTTGCGAATATCATAAAAAATAAAATATGTAATGCATGTCAGTGACCAACGAGAATTATTTATATAAGAATTTTAGTACTTATTATGTATACGCGCACTTTAAATAGGTTATCATTCTCGAGTTGTGGTTTTCCCTTGTTTATAAATTTATACCACATGCTTATTGTTTCCTGTTATTTGTTTAATACTAGCATTTCCCGCGATTTCGTCCGTGCACAAAAAAACAAATTGATAGGAAACCATACCGACTCTGTTCTAAATCTATGCCAAATTTAATCGAGATCTAAGTTTTTTTTCATAATCATCAGCCTTTATCTGTCCACTGCTGGGCATATGTTTTTAGATTTTTTTTATAAGAACTTTTTACAAGCAATAAACGCAAAAAAAGAATATCCGAAATCGATCCAGCCATTTACGCTTAATGTCGCGACGAAGGGAAATAGGATTTTTTTTGCATTTATATATATTATATTATAATATAAATTGAGTTCTCTAACATTATGTTTATTTTTTGTTATCTCTACGCTATATAAGGGAATATCACTTAAACTGTCAAGTAGTCGTCAAAAGGAGTTCGGAGGTAACAATTGATTTCTTATTTTTACTTTAAGTTTTAGTTTTTTTTATTTTATTTTAGTGTTTTATAGAAATTAAGACATCAGAGAAGATTAGTAAGTGTATATTTAACGTGCACGTGAAATTAAAAATAATAAATACAGCTTACGTTACTTAATTTTTGAAATCGCTGGAGTTTTTGAATTCGTTACATACAACAGCTTTGCCTGCGACATCAAACGAGCGGCATTAAAAAAAACACAATTCTCTCTACATCTTCTCCAAAGTTGATGAAGTGCTAAGATCCGTTGAGCCGTTCTTGAGATAAATTCCAACATTTGAACTTTCGCATTTATAATATAAGTAAGTAAATGTTAACTTTATCTGATTAGTGTGTTAAGTGATACACTAAATAATATTTAACAATAAACTAACAAAGAATCTATAATATGATTTTAAATAAAACATTAAAAACGAATAATAATAATATAAGTAAGATTTGTAATCGACTACCATTATACCGATAGTCGTATCGGTAAATGGACTGATAGCGAAGAGCTTCGACCAACATCTCAAGAAGCTCTCGCTAAACAGTTGGATTAAGGGCCCGATACAAAAGGCAGTTATCCTAGAAACCGCGCGCATCGTGAGAAGGTTCCTGTCTCTGCAGCCCTGACCACTGGTTGTTTGAGTCATGGGATTCCGCAGCCGGTGGTGTTCTCTTTTTAATATAATATGTTTTGTATATATGTATATATATATATTTTTTTTATATGAAATGTATTATATTAGAAATGTGATAAATAAATGTATATTATAAGTAAGATTTATAAAATATAGACAAATCTAACCTTTTAATTCTTGCTTGACATTTTATGATAATTTTACATTTGACTAGACTTGATAAATCATACGGGGACGAGTCAATGTCGCTCGGACAAACGTAAAGATTTTTATTCACTAAAACAACAAAACTGAAATGATTTTAAATAATTATTTTATATCTAAAAAGTATTATAACATCCAATATTATCATTGACTGTTACATATTTTTTTAAATACTCGTAATCGACACTTGTTAGGGTATATTAAGTTTATGGAAACTGTTATTAAATAGTTCAAACTTTCGTGAGACATTATAATAAACTTATATAAAAACGGCTAAACACTCACATATATTCGTCGTTTGTCCCTCGCTCAAAAAACGGGCCGCGTCCGCGAAATAACACCAGGCCCACTCACCCTGATGAAGGGCCCCCGATGGACTCGAAACTAGTCGGTGCCACCACCGGACGAATATGCGTAAGTGTTTAGCCGTTTTATATATGTTTGTTATTAAATGAACTTCTATTTACATACTTTTTCACATAACATTTACTACCCTTACTTTAAATTGTTGTGCAATCTTAGCAAAATAACTGATTTTTTTAAAGGTAAAATGAAACTCATAATTTGTATTATCGCAACTGGGATATTGTTCGGAAATGTATCAACGAATATTTCACTTGAAGGTGGCAAAGCGATGCATTTCTGTGGTAGAACCTTAATCGATGCTCTTATATTACTATGTACCATGGAAGAAACGCATTCATCTGCAGAAGTTCAACCATCAGAACAGTATATTCTCAAAAGTAAGTATAACACATTTTTGGTAGAGTCATTACACATTCCCCACCGAGGGGCTCGGAGCCTACCCTAAGGTATAGGTGTCGTAAGACCGTCGGATAAATGTACATATGTAAATCGGAAATCGAAAAACACATTGCTACATGGCGGAATTCGAACCCAGGACCTGCAGATCGCAAGTCAAGTGCTTGATCCCTGAGCCGCCGACGCTTATTATATTAGTACCTTTTAATAATTGTCTAAATATGCGAATTCACTACCTTCGAAGTATCACTACCCTACAGAACAAACACGATATATGTACTCTATCTCTCTATTATACTTCTAAAGTACGTTCACACACTGGGCGGAGAGCACAGTAGATTTTTTTATCCCAAATAAAATCGAGCTTTATAATATTTAAGTATAGTTTAGTTTCCCGTCTTTTCTTATCAATTTTACAAACGTAAAAAATGTAAAATTAAATCTTATTTGCTATAAAAATCTGCTTTGCTCTTCGCGCTGATCTTTTTAAACGGACCCGTAGTGTTTCAATGCCTTATTATTCTTCAGTCTCTTCTTTATTTAGAACTAATTGGTTTTTAATGTCATTAAGTGACTCTACAAATAAATTTTATCTCTTTGGGTAGCAATTAACGTTTGCCTTACACGGCCTGCAGTTTGCATTGTCTACTGAATTGCATTATTTTGTACCGAATTGAAACAGTCCGTGTATAAGCGACTTTTAATCATAAAAATCCTACTTACAGTGAACTTAGTAACTATTTTTTTTTTCGTTCACAGATACATTGAATGAAATGAAAGCTAATTACAAAGATATCAAATCGAAACTAAGCAGACGTCAAAAAAGAGATCTTGTTGATACCTGTTGTTATAAGCCATGCAAATATGAAGATTTGAGAATGTATTGTTAAATATAACATAAAACTGATTGGCAAAATAAATAATGGTAAAAAAAATAAAATAATAAGTTTTTATTTTATGTCATTGTCCGTTTATATTTAACATTTATAACTTATAAGAAGTATTTTTTTTTATATCATGAGGTGGCAAACGAGCGAGCGGCCACCTGAAATCGCTGAAGTAGCGAAGTAACGGAGGAGAGGATGCACAGAAAGAAAATATTTTCCCTTTCCATGCATCCTCTCATCCGGAAAGTCCACTTCCACTTCCCATTCTTTCCTTATAAGAAAAGGGTGGGAAGGGAAAGAGGACTAAATTAGGCCTCCGGGACGCACACTCATCAGACGAAACGCGAAATTGCTTCCACTTCACGCCTGTTTTCTGTGTGGTGGTGGTATTTCACCTGGCGAACCTGGCCAATTCGTGCGAAGATGTTAAAGCGGGTTCTACCACTCTTAGTATAGTAGTAGAATAAAGGACTTCTCAAAAATTCAGGATTATACTATTACATTGATTTGTGTAAATTTTTGGTACCGTAGGGGAAACCTTTAAAGATACCCCTCCAATTGGGGACATAAGATTAAGTCAGACGATTCTGTACTTCAAGGCAACATCTATGATAGGAGAGAGCTCCTGTGTCTACTTAAGCATTGGAATTATTTTTATTATTTTCGTATTTATATTTAGTTTAAAAAAATGAAATATTTACTACTAGTTATCACCACAAGTCACGTACGCTTGGAATATAAAAATGAATAGACTAAGGGTTATTCCACACTGTAATTTATCCCTGTTCTAAATTTCATCGAAATGCGTTCGGCTGTTCTAGAGTTATGTAGGAACTCGTAATAATTAATTTCTATATATATACATCCATCCAACCTTTGATATTTATAATAAGAAGTAAGATTATGGTTACGCAGAATAATACTAAACATACAGAATCATTTAATAAAATCATTACAAACGTCTGCTTTAAGATTAATCCGTGATCAGTAATATATTAAGACGGTCGTATTGTTTGTCTCATCTATTTTTTACATCCCACTTCTGAGAACGTTCTGAGAACTTCTTTAGTTTTTTTTTTAATACAAACGAAGCTCCGGTACGTTCGTTACATCACGTCTCAGATGTATACTAAATTAAAAAATTAAATCCGGCAAAGACGTGCAGATAGTGAAATGTGGTTAGAAACAATGGCGATTAATTTGCGGTGTGTGATAGTTTTTTGTTTCATTGTCTCGATTACAGGTATGTACAGAAATATTTTATTAGCTTAGTAATGGAGAATCTTCGTTAGTAGTAATAGCAAGCTTGTTAAAAGAAAACATATGGTTAAAAATATTAAGAGTACTCTGGATGATAAAGCATATTTGTGATCATTGTGAAATCTCAAGCATGGTTACTGTCTTTTATTCAAAGGTAAAATAGTAGTTATCTTTTTAAATTTTTTATTGTAATTTTGGATAGTTTCAAATAAAGTTATTAGATGTAAACGATAATGAAATATCATTTATAAGACTAGTTCAAATATAATATTTGCGAAAATTTGCATACACATATAGAAGACAGATTATAGAAATCATCATTAAAGAAAAACAAAACACTTAGGTTATATTTTTATCCCGATAAAAATCTTCCCTGTTAAAGACATCAACGCGCTACCTTTTTTCTTAAACGATTAACCGAAAAGAAAGCTTCTAATTATGCCTCTACAATATTTATCATTCAGGATGTAAATGTTGTTTGCGTGCTAATACTAAGGTCACAATAAATGCATGCAAATTTATTTACTGCGAATCTATGTTACTTTTATTATTAGTATATTTTTTTTACACGATCTTCCTCAGTATAATCAACTTTAAAACTTAGATTTTGATTATCGATTTGTGACAGTTAATTAAATGACGAAGAAATATTTATTTAGTTGACTTTTCGTGCTACTTATAAAGATGAATACAAACTCTGTTGTTTATAAAGGTGTGCATATATCAAACCTGAACGACACCTGCCTTCGTTGTCTGTGTCACGTGGCCGGCTGTGACCTGGCCCACGGCTGCTCGCAGGGATACTGCGGGCCTTTTTACATATCCCGAGTATACTGGGCTGATGCAGGCAAACCCACTTTGCCTGAAGATAACCCTCAAAGGAAAGAAGGTGAGCACAATATCTGTACTTCTAATTGGCTTTTAGCGTAAGAATCAATATAGAGTGTGTTAATTTCGCTTAATTTCGCTCTAAAAAAGAAAACAATTTTTATAGACCGAGATACAAAATAACAGATTTTCGGTACATTTCTTTTTGTTGTAAATGCGTACAATTTTATTCGCATAATAAAGGTCCCCATAGTAAACAGCCGCCATTTTGATTCTCACCTTTAGCTTTCTAAGGATAAATATAATTCTAAGTTAGCTTTAAGTTATCCAATTATGATTTTTATTTAATTATTGTCGTATTCAGAGTAATCAAGGGGATCACTTAGTGTAGTTTCGAAAGATATATCTCTTTGTTTTTAATATCATCATCATCATCAGCTCACTATACGTCCCCACCGAGGGGCTCGGAGCCTACCCTAAGTTCAGGGTGATTAGGCCATAGTCAACCACGCTGGCCAAGTGCGGGTTGGTTGACTGTTTTTAATATATTTACTTTTTATTCCAGCTTACGATGACTGCGCTCGGGATTATCATTGTTCAACAAAAATAGTCGAAAGCTACTTGGCAAGATTTGGAAAGGTAATTAAATATATTTTATTAAAGAGTTTATCTTAAGTTAGTCATGACAAACCAATTACGTTAGCCTAAACTTAGCTGAATATACTCGTAATACTTGTATGTAGGTGCTTTACTATCATAACGTACAAAAGGAAAATTTATACTTTTTTAATGAAAAAGCGGGATGGAAGTTAAATTTGTAACAGTTAAACTTTATGTAGAGATTGCCTGCGAAGCCATCTTCGCGATTAAAAAATGAATTAGTACCCAATGTGTTCTTCCAGGCTATGTTCTACATCTATTTTAAATTTCAGCGAGATCCCTGTAACCTTTTTGAAGATATCTTCTAACAAACTTCCATCTGTCCATCCAAATATTCGCATTTATAATATTAGTAAGCTATTAGTTAGGTAGTAAGAAGTAAGATCGATGAATAATTTAAAAATAAAATGACGTACGACGTTTTCAGGATTGCAACAGTGATGGTGTGACGGACTGTTATGATTACATGATGATCAACCACCACGGCGGCAACGGGTGCTCCGAGCCCCTGCACCTCACCAGCCTGGGCAAATTGCGTTTGCAGCTGTACCAGCAGTGTCGACTATAACCTGCAGATCAGCTTCCAGTAGCAAATATTATGGCTTGCAGACTCTAGTCTGTAAGAATGGATAGGCGATTGGAAATTAATTGCGAATCACACACACCACCGCTACAAGCCTTACATACCTTGAGCGTTAAAATGACGAAAATCGAATAGGCACAAAATACTACGTTTTACAGCCAGTCCATTTCTAGAGGTCAGTTCTTACAGACGATCATAAATATTAAACAACGCCCTCTTGTGGAAGATTAAATAAATTTATTATTTTAAGTTTTCTTAGTCTTAAAAAAGTAACTTATTTACTATTACTATTACGACAATGAACTATTTCTTAAATAAAACGTGTGATAGTTTTTTAATAATTTTAAGTTGCCCTCAAAATAAAATATAACCTTTTAATACTAAGTGGAATTAAATAACAAAATATGTAAAATAACATTTTATTCGCATTAAAGTTACATCAATATATTTTAATTTTTAATGTTTATTGTGTCATTAACTATAACTTTTACAATTATAACTTATCTTTTTAAATATGTAATAAAAAAAAATAATTAGAAATCGAAATATATTAATGTCTATCATTGTTAGTGTATTAACTTTATAATCAATTTGCTTAATTAAATGTAATCGAATATATTTACATCGTAAAACTAAAATATTAAAGAAATAAAAAACGCTTTTATTGATTTTATTAGTACGTAATACAATTCCAATAAAAAATCGGACACATCACCCTGTATATCTAAAAGTATGTAATTATCGATAAAGTCTTTTATCTCCCATAAAGTACTTCAAAGGTGAGATATAAGAAGTACATAAAGTAATATAAGTTCACTAATTTGTGACCAATTATAACTAAAATAAAACTTATACCTACCTATAGTTTAAAAAATAAAGCACCTTATTATGAAATAACTTTGAAAACATGGCCGTATTTCTTACATAATTTCTACAACTTAAAAATAATATATTTAACGTTTTTATATTAAGGTCAGGCAAAAGTGACAAGAGGAGCAGGAGACTGCCATTGTTCGTTGTCCGCTTCTTCGTCTGACTCGTCAGGAAAACGAACCTGAAAATATTACTCTTTTAATCACTAATTTGTAGCTCACATTTTATATTTTTGTAGTTAAAATTATTATTTCGTATTTATAAATCAATTAAAATTCTTTAATGTTTAATTGTCGATATTGTTTTTTTTTTCGTTTTATCTGTTTTGCTTTTTTGTTGCCCTACCTCGTGTTGTGTAAATGGTGTGAGAACAAAGGGGCCAGCTGAAATCCTGCGCAGGAATGGTCAAGGCCCTCCCTGCACCAACTGAGCTGGCCACTTTTTTTTTTGATTGTTTGTGGCAATAAATAAATATTCTATTCTAAATATATCAGATTTCTGAGATCAAAATCTCCGTATAAAACATATTGTTATCTCTTTTATGACAATAATAATAACATGATGATAGGTTTAATACAGATATTCTGGCATCAGAAACCCACGGTAAATCTTACATTAGTTCAAAAGTACTGGTACATACCCATGGTGCTAGTTTTTTGCTATTAGCTTGGAGAGAACTCGCTTGGGTAGCTTGCCATGCCTGAAATAAAACGATATTACAAATTATTAAATTAATTCCAACGACTATTACATTAAATAACTAACTGAAACAAATCAAATTGATGTTACTTTAACATTTTAAATGCATGTTATTGAAATGAGTACATTGAAGGTGAAGACTTTGCTGTTGGAAGCCACTTTAGTTTACAGCGTCACGTGACCAAACTTTGGGTGCGGCAGTTAAAGTATTAAAATACTTTGCACAAACCTGGTATGCATCATTAAAAGCATGAGCGAGTGACAACGCGAGCGCCCTCGCCCGCTTGGCCCTAGCGCATACAAACACATGCACCACGTGGTTCTCCTCCGACCCACTCTCCTTTTTCCCTTCTACCACAGCAAAAACACGCGCGTTAGCCGCGTCCGCTGAGCAGTATGATATTCTGGAAAGTTTACACATTTTGAGGCAGAGTTCGCAGCAGTATAAGCGGCAATGTCCTGCTCTACCAGTGCAATACCACGACAATACAGAAGATAAGCGTGAAGTTGAAGTATTTTCGCGTTTCGAATGCCGAGGGCGTATGCCGGTGGTCAAATTCTAGTCCTCTTTTCCAACCCTTTTTGTGTAAGGTAATGGGACGAATAGAAGGGGAGACTTTCAGCACGTCCGCTCCTTCGTCTGAAGGTAGGCATCTACAGTCTACAGCCTTTTAACTTTGTTCCGTATGCCTATGGGAATAACGGCCACTTTTGCTATATATCGCCGTTTACTCATTTGCCACCTTCTACTATAGGTCTCTTTGTCCTGTTGTATATTAGACGTAATAATCATTATTGTAAGAAATTGCATTAATTATGTTTTATATCCCCACCGAGGGGCTCAGAGCCTACCCTAAGTACATATGTAAATCGAAAAACACATTGGTACATGGTGGGATTTGAACCCAGGACCTGACTGACCACCGACGCTCTTAATTGTTAAATTGCTATATTTATCCAATAATCTTTGCCCTTATTAAATACGGTAAAATAACAAATATCATACATAATTACCTGTATATTGACACACTAAGAACATTCTGCTGCGAGTCGACGTCTATCACCAAAATTCCTTTCGCACTTATATCTAAAGTCACTCGTTGAAGTTTTTTGTTCGACGCTGAAAAAAAAAATTTAGTTATTAACAAGAAATACATATAGTAAGTCAAGTCTTCAGAAAAAATATAATGCATTTCCAAATTTTGGTATTAATAAAAAAAATTATATCCTCTATTAACAATCTCTTTGTTACGTAGAGCTACCTCGACTAAAACATTTCTTACTATCTTACTAATATTATAAATTCGAATGTTTAGATGGATGGATGGATGTTTGTTTGAAAATATCTCTAAAACGGCTGAACAGATCGCGATGAAATTTAGAATTTAGGCACATATATAGAACATAGTCTAGAAGAACATATAGTTACGATTTTTTTTTATTTGATGGTCGATTTTGAGTCGCCGGCGACAGCTAGTCCCCACATAAACATATTGTTATCATTGTTCAAATAGAATAAGAAAAATGTCGGTCCAGTCCATATGTTTATAAACATTTATTCCAGCACTGGAAACTAAGTTAACATAATTGTATAAAATTACAAAAATATACTTATGTAATTCTTTCGCTAAGAGAAACTTAATCAAAGCGCTGTGAGACATTTACGTTGCCTGTCTGATCGTTAACATCATATTCCTTGTAGAGAAAGCGGCTGGACTTGTTTAGAGCTTGTGAAGAATTGTTAAATAATTAGACTCGTAAACGATGTGATACAGTCTTATAATTGTCGATATTAAAAAAATAGTCTAAATTAAGACTACTATAAGGGACCTCGGACTGCAAGCAGTCAGCGTGTCGCCGGCAGCATTTTGTAACTATGGTTTTTCAAACGTCGAATATATAAGTATAAAACAGGATTGCTATCTTTTTCATTCTGTGCAAAAAAACAGAGACAAAAATATAAGTCCCAGCAGTGGAAGTTCATGATAACGATGCACACACATTGCTGTTGCTGCTGTAAGTGTTGAAACCAAAAGAAACTAAATTATTAATTAATGTCTTACATTTAATAGTATGTAAAGCTGAGCGCACAGCGAGCGCAGTGGCTGGAGCGGAGGCTGCACGCTCAACGGGCACGACGCCCGCGTACCGCACCTCGCCCTGTTCTCCTGCCCCGCGTGCCTCGCGCCACCACCCCTCGCCTTCGCACTCTGCAAGCGCCCATTCCTCACATAGCTCTGGAAAATTACATACAATTATACCATTTTGGCGTCTTCTTTTATTATCAAGCTGCGTCCAAATGGTTTCGAAGGTGAGGGAAAGTTCCTTTACAACTTGATGAAACATAAAAGTGTAAATTCGCAACATTTCGTACATAATTGCGAGCCGTCATGAATTTTGGATAGCATTACAAGTTGGTGAAACTATTAAGTAATCACAGGATATCGCTAAAATAGCGAAGTGACTAGCTTTTAAGGTTGATGAGGAAATGAGGTGACAAAGTTTTCAATTCGTGTGCTGCTCCAAATGTCATAAGGGTCGTCCGTACAATTTAATAAAACTTTCTCAGCTTGCTTGCCTTTATATAAAAAAACATGTTTGTGTATTGATACATCTTATTGTATCTTAATTTAGACATTTATTGTATTGATACGTTATCTAGGTCAGACCGCGATAGCACAACTGGGCCAGGGGTCGGGATATTAGGCGCAATAAGACGGAGCAGATCACAGATTACAACCAGTACTAACTAGCTATTACTAAAGAGCAAACAACGAAATTGCGCAGCATTTTAGACCATCCTAGAATGTATAACTTTATTACCTATTAGCTAGAAAACAGAAATAAATGGAGTAAAAACCTCAAATGGCTTTAATAATATTTAATAGATCTACAAGCTGTCACCCGCGACTCCGTCCGCGTGTTTTAAAAAACACTTAATTGCCTATGTTTTCTTCCAGGCTATGTTCTAATTTTATGCCAAATTTCAGCGAGGTCTGTTGAGCCGTTTTGGGGATACCTTCCAAAAACATCCATATAACATTCTGGAATTTAATAATTTTATAAGTCATCAAAATTGAACTAGATTGGTGTTAATTTTATGACCTGTAATATGCCTTGGATACAAATTGACAATATTACAGACAGGAACAAAAGGATGTTAGCTCTTTCTCACTCTTATTATATTATCTCTTTCTCTTTTACCTTCATGTACCGCTAAATAAACCTGGCAATAATGTTCCAGTTTCTTTCATCATGAAAATCATCTTTTTCGTTGTCTATGAACTACATTTTGAAAGCGCCTTCTTTTGTTTTTAAGTTGATTGTAATAAATCTATCTGGTTCCTTATTATAAAGAAGTCATCAACACTCGATGCGACAGTTCATTCATCGGATAAGCATTTAAATGCGTTGAATGACGATTTATGTCTTTGTTTGTACAGACATTAAAGAGTCAAAAGTTCAAATCTGCTATTAATTACGTTATTAATATAGGAAATACTTATTCGCAATATATATATCTTCGCTTGGCGTAATTAAAACCTTTACGTACCAATCTTAAACAAGATTAATAGTTAAGAAATAACAATTATCTATTTCAGTTTTATCTTTACACGTACATGACTACATCAAATTCTTTTATACCAGAGAGAAAAAAAACGATAGAGATGTAGAGCATACTATAGCAAAAACAAGTCTTAATATGTTACTGTTTTCTTTCAGAGTGTAAAGAGTAACAAATCGCAATCATCGATACTTAGAACTTAATAAATTATTTATCAATCGAAGAAATGTTGATTGGACAGATTGTGGAACAGCATTCCTTTTATTATAACAGGTGTAAGCAGAAGTAACAGTAGAGAGAAGGAATTATTGAAATGTAACCTTAAAAGGCTAAGAATATTTCTTAGTATTACGTTGCGTTTCCACTGAGAATACATCGATACAAAACATTCCTATCCTTCGCTTTAAAAAACAAAGATAATATATTGTACGAGTGTAAGCAGAAACCCATAATCAAAGCACTGTATTTTCCGAAAACAAATTATTTGGAATTTGATGTAAATATGTTATCTACCAAGGCCAAACAATCTTAATTTTTGTAACCATGAAAACAGTTTACTACATAATATCAACATCTTTAAATGACTAATTTGTTTTATCTGTCTTTCGAAATACGGTTGAAAGTTAGCATAACTTTATGAGAACAAATACTAATTATTTAGCTAAAAATTCGTATGACATCTGTGTTCATGGAGTTTATACTTCAACGGTAACTAAGGAACAGTTTTATAACAGTAGTGGTAATTCACTTTTAAATCGTACTTTCAAGCTCAATAAATCTGTAACTAACGGCAACATATAGGTCAATCATTCCGTTATAAAAAGTCCAATATTCCACAGATCCTGCTATACGACCGTGTTGTGACAAGACAACTTTTTTCCCGCCAATAGATCAGCCTTTTACGTCAATCTAGAGAGCTCCCAATTCCGACGTACTTGGAGAGAAAACGCACACGCTTGCTTCGAATGCAACCGCCACCCAACTTGGAATTTTTAATGGAATCCAAGAAAAGTTGTAGTGATTTTTTTTTCAGCGTATTTCAAGTAAATTATATTAGCTTTTCGTCTAAACTAAGTTTTTTGATGTCTTATTCTCTCTGGAAAATGATTTTTGTAACTGACGCAAGGTGAAGAAATGAAAGTTACGTATGAAATTTGATTTTTAATCCTAATTGTACGTTTTTCAAGATATTTTATATGGTCTAAAGAAGAAAAGTAATAATCAATTTTTAATCTAATCTAACCTTTTATAAACTATATTGGCAGCATACTAAAATGTAACGAAAATTTTGTAACTTTAAAAAATGTATCATGTTAATACAATTTAGGGAAAAAGTAAAAACTTACTTATAATTGTTATTCTAAGTTAAAAAATATTTGTTTGGAATAATATAAAATAAATTTAAAACGAAGCTTATACAGAATTAATTTGAAATATTTTTATCTAAAAATTTTATCTTTTTTTTATTTAGTAATAAACATTACAATTAGGTAAAATGAATATTAATTATATTAATATTTTGCGGTATAACAGCAAAAAGAATAAATCTTCCTGTTTATTAATAAACTGCAAAATGAATTAATGTCTTTTATTACGTATTTATATTTAAAAAAAAACCGTAGTCAGAAGATGTAGGTATTATACTAAAAAATATTTTGCTTTCGGGCACTTAAAAGATTAATTTGTAAAATTACAGTTTGCCAGTATTTCATAATAAAAACATATTTCATAGAGATATAAATAGAAAAGTAATAAATATTTTAACTAAGTTAATTTATAATCATGTATCTTTTAAATTAAGACATACATATTATATAAAAATTACTTACTTTTGTGTTTGGAATGTGTTTTCAACATTTTTCTCAATAGCGTCGCCATTTGTTTTATCAATAAACTGTTTATAACTTTATAAAAGCGGTTATCCCGCTCGAGGTCTCGATGTGACTGCGACTTACGCGCGCCCTCACTGCACATCCACCCCGTCCTATGACCTCCTGGTACAAAGACTAAGTAAATCCGCGACTTTACTTACACCATTTATCTAATGAAATGTTAAAAAAGATATAATCACAACCACGCTATGCTATGACCTCCTGGTACAAAAAAAATAGCTACACTCCCGACTTTGCTGGGATAATTGAATTCTCTACTCCATAATCAAGTCATATCAAACCCAAAGCAAAGAAAGACAAAAGATAAACTTTATTTTCTTTATAACTGTGCTGTCAATTGTGAAAATAGCTTCTTAAATCTGAGTGATAGTTAAAGAGATTAAAGGCCCGTTTAGACGATTCTAATTTCTTGTACCAGAGCATTAATTGAATACAATAACTTGCGCGCATAATTTTCCTTTAGTTGTTTAGACTTTACAATACATTTATTGCTTCAAATAAATTTTATACAACAAGCAACTTGCATCGTGTGACTTTAATACATAAATCGACAAAACATTTGGCTTTATTATAATGATTTGAACGTGGACATGTGAACTTAATATAACTTTCTCAGCCCTGACTTATTGTCCTTGAAATTAAAGTTCATTTAAAATATTTGTATTATATTATCGTTTAAACAATGGTCTTTTAGTAAAAATTATAACAATAATCGCATTGTAATTAACTTTTATAATAAACAATGGAATCAATTGACCAAACTCGAATACGAATCCCAAGAATACATTTATCAATATTTTTCCCAATTATAATATTGTACGTGTTCCTTATCTGTATTCGGGGAAATTCGAATGGAGATATATCAAATTGGCGTCGATGTAAGTGTGAGTTTTCACTGTGGCCAAACTTGTATAAAAATATCGCTTTAATTATCCTACTAAAGAAAAATATATTTGTACACTAGTTTTACGGATTTGGAAAATCACAGTTACAAAACTTTACACTCATATATTATTTAAATTGTTTAAGGAAAGTTCAAGCTAGAACGATAATTTGTTTGTTTTTTTCGTCAACAAAACACAACATACATTCTTCGGAAATAATTATAATATACAGGATCCTGATGCAAACAGTGGCACTGTCCTATCATGCCTGACGCAATATCACAAGCTTTTACTCTCAAACCGACCGACCCGACTCCGTCGAATGCACACCCTGCCAATCTTTTTTGCTGCAAAATAATTACATTTAAATAATCAAGGATGAGAAACATAGTATCGATATAAATTTTTGATGGCTGCCATAAATCTACTAACTACGATATTTATTAAAAAGATTACAATTATGATAAAACTACAAAATAAAATTTAATTTCTTATTTTATAATAGCAAATGTCTTCTTTAATAATAGCAAATGTAAAAATGTCAAAATGTAAGGAGTCTAAAATAAATTTTAAAAATGATTACAATACCTAGTAGGTATTTTCCACTTAGATGGATGTAGACAAACACATCCATATACTGTTTTAAAGGTAAGGAACAGTATTTAATACTTACTAACAAACTTTTAATACTAATATCCTAAATAAACTTTTATCTATTAATTTTTTTTAAGCTCTATAAATTTATTTATTTACATCCTTATTTCTATGAATACATAAAGTCTTAAATCTATGATATAAAATAAAATTAAAAAAAAAACGAATAATTAACTAAAATATGTTAATAAAAGGAGTCCCTTTAGGCAAGGTCATATCCTAAATTGTATCGATATGATCGACATCCTACACTCCACATCTCTCGGCAAGTCAATGTAAATTATTCCGCAACGGATAATGATATGGTCCAGTGTAGTTTCCTTAATCATTTCATAGCAATTTCGTTCTATTTTGCGCAATTTACGCATAGAGCTCTAATGACTTTCAGTAGCATTTAGAGTTAAAGATTATTAACCTCTTTAAATGTTAGCGCCTAATAAATATCGCCACATTAAGCAAATCTAACGTTACGAAAGACTCAAATGTCGAGGTACAAAGAAACTATAACTGTTTAAAGATGTATTATGTATTTTAATTTAATAATTATATAATAATATTTTGGTTGCACAATAGTTTATTTTGAGAAAAAATAATACTTAACATCGCTTATCTTACAAATATTTCATGCATATAACATTTCTATGTTTTTTTTTAATTATAATTCTACAATATACAAAATAGGCATTTATAATTAAAATTTAACGAGACGAAGTTATTACAAGGTCGTTTAAATATTCAAAGAATACACACTGTCGGATAAAATTATATACTTACGCCTGTGTGAATGCTATAGCAAAAGCGCACAAGTGTCATTTAACAGGCGCTTGAAAAGGATCACCACGGTTTATGTAAAAAGTGTTTTATAATTTATAAACAAGTTTTTTCAGCACTGACGAATATCTATTGAGTCCTTAACTGGATATAGTCTTAATGCTATACCAAAAATTTCCACTACCCATACCTGAACAAAAACAACATGCCATTTTTCAATACAATAAGAAGAATGAAAATATGTTTTTTCTAGTAGTATCACAGCAGTGCAAACTCAATCAGAAGTTCTTTCAATGATAAAAACGTTAAAATTTCTTCCACCTATCTTCTCATCCTTTCTCTTCCTAGTTACCGACTGAGCCGTGGTTCGGCCTCAGCCTTCGACTTTCAGCGCAATAAATTCAAATCGTAGTTCACGCCAAGGGGCTTTCGAGCAAGGTTCCTTCCGGTCACGCGACAAAACTTAATCTTATTGACATTAATTACAACTTATTCATTTCTAACTTGTACCATGAACATTTGCCATGTATAGTATCAGGATTTGAACCCATTACATAGTAACATAATTCTTTTCACATTGTTGTTGCTAAGCTATATCTTTTATACCACAATCGCAAAACAAACCTTATAATTTAATTTAAAAGACATTTGTAAATAAGTTTGTGTTACAAAATTATTTAGAAAATAATCATAATAATATTTCTAACATCGAACGAAACTATTAGTCAGATGTGCAATTTTTTCTTTTTCCCATCACCAATTCAAGATTCAAGCCATGCAGACGAAGTTTACTCATTCAAACATAGAACATAGAACATACACTACAAAACTCTCCTTCAAAATCAGTTGGGTGAAACATATGTACAAAAACATGTACCAACAGAACACACAGATCGTATGCGTGTACTCAAGCCGACTCATTTTGAGCAACTAAAATACGATTACGAACATGGCTTTGGTCACGCATACAGCCAACTTGACCCAAAATCCCCACCGATAGCTTCTCATTTCCATGCCCAAAAAAGGCTTTCGATTTCAATTATAAACCCTGAATAATTTTTTTATCTATGTTGATTTAATTTGTTGTATTAGGTAATAAAAAAAAAAACAAATTAATCAAAACATTTTTTATTCAAATTTATTTTGTCGAAATTAAAATAAAATTATTCAATAATATTTACAGAATATATATAAAATATTTCGATATTATTTTTCCTAATTATAACAATATCATAGCATCCATATTTGGATAAAATCACACTTATGTTTTTTCTGTAACTAAAACAAAAAAAAACACTCTTACAAACCACTTTCACTGAGAACAAATTGGTCCTAAGCTAATAGAAGTTTTTGTAACATTCTAACACAAAATACAGAAATTAAAGAGAAATAATAACAATGCAATAATTTAAAATACCGAAGAGAAATACTCAATACCTTTCATACTGAGGTATTTTATGGCTTTTTTTATTTCGCTTTAGGGCGATTTTCACCATTACTGAAACACTACAAAACTATATAACTCACATTTTTTATAAGAGAATAAAGTAATAGAAGATTGAATAATTTAATTAATTTAATAATATTCTAGTATCTTTTGTTTCGGGCTCTTTTATTTTCATTAATATGGCAGAGAATAGTTTATTTGAAAGGGAATATTCATTACGAATTTCATATACAAATAGTAAGTTCTCATTTAATTGTGTTATTTGGTTATTAAATCAGGGTAAGTAAAAAATTGTATAATATGATGAAACAATTACTATTGTATAAGTTCATATAAAAGGCAAATCATCTACAATTACTCACCATGTGACTTTGTAAGAAATTGTAATCATAATTATTTATAGTAAAACAAAACATATATTTAAACACCATAAAAAACTTGACCACTTCATTAATACATAGATCATTGTAGTAGAGCGAAAGGTTTCATGTCCATTCTTTAACATTAGTTACTTAATGTTATATAAAAATTACATAACCATTAAATCATTGTTGTTATAACTTTCTATGTATATTACGGATTGTTCAGTTTAAATTACTTTTAAAAATTAAAACTTTTTGATTAAATGATATTATGTTATGTACATTTTTTGGTTTTTTTATTAATTGTCGCAAGTTTATAAGCTGTTCAAGTAATTGTACATCATTAAAATTAGTTAAAGGGACAAAAACAAACATAGTCTACAACATAAATCAGAGCTTTTCATAAAACATCATTTATGTACAGTCATCTGCATAAATATATTAGAATGCATAAATATATAAACATTGTTTCAAAAGTATGTTGCTGTGACTGTCCGTATGCTTTCAAACTTTGAATACATGTGATTTATAGATAAGTGCATACATATTTATGAATATCAAATCCGATACAAATTGCAAAAGTTTTGTAAAGGCGTTCATATTTATGTAGCTGACTACAAATGAAATGTAAATTTACTTTTAGTTTATTCTAATTTTCCCTTAAAGTATTTGATTGTAACATTGTAATAATTTCATACTTTAAGGACTGCATTAAATAATGTTGTGAAACAACATAAATATTATAAGTTTTTTTATTTTTAATTGAATTTTTAGTTTATTAGTTTGTAATATATTATCACAGATATTAAAACTATTGCCAACATAAAACAAAATAATTTTACATAGGACAGTTCATGAAATAAGTCAAATTTGATTATGAAAAGAAAATACATAAATAGAAAAATTATAACTTTATTAATACAATAAAAAGTTTAGCAGTTCATTTACATATTCTCTGTTCTGGAATGAGGTAAAATATTTACCCAATAGATTAAATTTACATAATTATTTCACCCTATCTTAGCCATCCCTTAGTTGTAGAGTTCATTTATTACATTTCTAATATATCTCTGAACTTGTGACTCCTTAATTTATATAATCTTTGATTATTTACAATTCCTAACACTATTGTATTAACTATCAATTCTCTCTCATTTCAGTCAATTTGCTTTCCATTTTAAAACATTAATCAACCAATAAAAATTCTATAATTGTTAGTTATTATAAATGCTAAACATTCAACACCATAGGATTTATGGATAAAATCTTTTTCACAGAAGGTGGAAAAATAATAATATTATAAATAATTAAATAAATCTTAATTATCCATGTGCTTATTAATTAAAACTTATTATTATTTAGGCAGTCACTTCACCTCTGTCTTCACAGGCACAGTCTTTTCTGCGGCTTTATTAGGGGGAGGTTTTGATGTGGATCATTTTTTCTTCCTATCCTGTGTACATTTAGGACAGTACCATTTGCCTTTGGGCTTTATTTTAAGATCCACACAAGCAAAATGGAACCACTCTATGGGGCAATCAGGGTTATCACACCCTATCATCTCTCCGTAAGACACCTGGTGGCAGAGGCAGTAAGTGGGCTCGTTGGGATCCACAGGCATGTCGAGGACATCACTCGGATGTGCCATGCCAGCAACAGAGTCCAAATCTGCATTTTCTTCTTGTTCCTTAACAGCATTTGTAGCAGTAGTTGCACCTTTCCTCTGTACTTTCTTCTTCGCTGCCGATCTGCCATTAGCTACTGCGTCATCCTCACTCGAGGCGCCCGCACGTTTTTTCTTACCTGTAGACGCAGCTGCTTTTTCGTTGGCCTTATGCTTCTTTCTGCCCTTCTTTACAGTAGTTGTATTAGTTTCCGGGTCCGCGCCAGGTTGCGCTGTACGCGAACTCATTACTTTCTCTTGAATTTCAGTTTCGAAGCGTGCGAGGTCAGAGTCAAGGCGCCGTATGTGCTTATCTACCAACTCGTATGTCTGAATTGCCAGTTGGACTTTATCGTCCCCATACTCCTTAGCTTTATTAAATAATCCCTGAATAGTGTTCACCTTCTCTTTTTTTGTTTCATCGTCCATTTTTGGAATATTCGGCAATAATTCGTCGGCCATAAGATCGATTGTCCTCATTAGTCCGTGAGCTCGGTCATCGAGATCACGCATTAATTTAAAATTTCTTTGTAATTCTATAGGCAGATGTTGGAGACTATCTAAATAATGTTCCAAATAAAGTGCTGAAGTCATTTTGCAATATTTTGTAACGATTCCACTTTATAAATCACAAGTGCGATCGCAACTCGAATAAAGACTAAACTACCAAACGTACAATATCTTCTTGGTATTTTAAAAGTTATACTTTGATTCACCGCATTTAAACTATTTTGCAAGAATTTTCATTAATAAACTATCAAAGGCAAGTTTTTAATTTATCACCAAGTACAATACAAGCGCGATAGCAACAGCAAGCAGAGAGCACGAACGAATTATTTTACGTTCCATTACACAGATTTCAAAATTGCATTGTACGGTTACAAATGACAACAGGTCCTTCTCACTTTCAAAAAGTGAAAAAATATGTATAATTTTAGCGGAATAAATTAGCTTTACAGTAAATCTTCATTTTTATTATTTTATTGATATTAAACATAGAACCATTTTAGCGGTAATTCTTTAAAATGAAAATTACACGCAACAACGTTCCGTAACCTTAACATAACAGCGCGGGAACTTCAAATGTCAAATGCTCCTTGCACAATGACCATAAACCATAAAGATGCAACGAGTTCACAATAGAAGTGGCAAAACATTATCAAAATCATCTTAGCCCATCACGTTCCATCATATTTTATGTTTAAAATTTGATAATGAGCCAAATTAAATAATGGATAACAATTATTTTTTTCAAAAACATCCCAAAAATATTATTTGTACAGGCCAATGAACAAAACACTATTAACGTCGATAGAAAATAAGGTTGAGGGCTACTCTTCACCCAAAAATTCATCAGCGCAAACTTTAAATAATTCGTCAGGAATTTTGAAATATAGTTGCTGGCAACAATCCATGTTTCATGAGTGCCTAATTCTCAGTTCTCATTTATTCTCAATCTCAATTCTCATATCAAAATCTAATGAATAAGGGTAAAAATGAAACAAATACCTTATTTTTTATTGTATTAGCAAATAAACAAGATATAAAATATTTTCTTAATAGAAGTGACATGATGCCATAGTCCGTAACACAAAGCATATTTATGAATTACAATTTCGTTTATTAATGCACATTATAAAGAAAATGCTTTGTAAGAGTAAAAAAAACATCCCTTGTCTACTTCATTTTTTTTAATCTATGTACTGAAAGATTCTTGCAATTTCAATAATTATTACCATAATTAGAATAAGAACTAACAAAGGTATGCCTTTAAAAAATTTAATGGACTATTATAAAATTTCAGCGGTTACAACAACTCTGATTCAGTTATATTAACATTTAAAAAAGTCATAAACATTTAAAATCAAAAAATGCAAATAAATAATCAGCGTTTGCCGTGTCCTGGCAAAATAAGGAGGCGTTTACACAATCTACATAATATAAAACATGCTTTATTTATTTCTCTTACAGCTATAATTTACATTTCTTAGCGCTAATCACCATCATACGCGAATAAAACTACTATACTACATTGCTTGCTGCTCGTACATAACACACTGATCAATATCAAAGATTTTAATACATACATAGGCCCTTATGAAATGGAAATATATGTTTAATACATATCTTTGTTCAATGAGAAACATATATAGAATTTCAAATAAAGTAAACAGAACACAAAAAAAATCTCCAAAACTTCTACATATTGACCATAAAAGCAAAATTGTTTTGTTATTTTACAACCATCATGTTTTTATCACTACAAGTGGTATTTCATATTTTACCATCGAACATTGTAATCCCTGAAATCCTGTTATAAATACAGAAATAACAATATTTTTATGTAGAACAGTTGAAACTCATTTATCTGACACTTGAAATGATTAAGAAAAAGTACTTTCTGTATATAGGTGTTTGTTTTACCTTTTGTTAGTTAATTTCATGTTTCGACTGTCATGACACATATTGTTTTCTCTCTTTTTGTCCGAGCTGGATGAAAGGGATGACAATATGTGTCAATAGAAATGTCCATCATATAGCAACAAAGATAAACGCGTTCAGAAGTACATATGACCTATTTATGTATTGAAACCTTATCGACATAAAATTAAGATGAGTAAATTGCATGATTTAATTTATATTTGGAGACTCTTGAGTCTAGTTTCATAAGGTAAAGAGAACCTTTTATATACATAATGGTTATTAAATTACATTGTTAAATCGGATATTGGAAATGTCCAAATTACTTGTGATGATTCTTCCCAAATGGAGTTCCTTCTCCGGACACTTAACACATTCAATGCCAGTATGTTTTAAGTATTAAACACGAAGGTGGAATGCGCAGCAGTGAATGTGTTAAATAAATTTATAGACACTTAAAAATAAACTGAAAACTTAATTCTATATATAGGTTACACATCTACATATTTAAAAATTTGGTACATGTTCGTTGCTCCTTTATTAACATTATATGCAAAATATAGTTGCTTGGGCATTGAGCAACTAAATTGGAATGCATATTAAAACAATAACGCAAACTTTTTTAGCCATAGCTACTGTTTATAAAGTAAAAAAAAAATAGAAAAAAATAAAAAATATAGAATCTTAAATGTCAATTTCTAACCGATGTTTGTTTCCTAGATGAATACAAAATTTAAATACAAAATGGAAGCTAAGTATTATGTGATATGAATACATATGAAACAATTGGCACTACATATGCAGGTCACATATATGAAATTACAAAAACAGTATCCTTATGACTATGTATAAGTTTCTAAATATTATAGATCTAGAAGACATTCCCGTGGTATATTTATTTTCATCTAATATACATGTGATTGTTTAAATAAGGACATAGATTAAAATACATAGACAGGCCATTGTTTAAAAAATACACGGAATGTATGTCAAATGCAAATTTAATATTTAATATCTTAAATGACATGACAATGCCTACAGACATTCAAATTCATACACATTTAGCCACAATATAGAGATAAATAGAAAAAAAATGTTGCCTTCGTTTCCAAGAAATTTCATATTTCTACATACAATGTTTAAATTTAGAAAAAGGCAGATCTATGTATTAAAACCTTTGAAACTGTGAAATTCCACTGCATAAAAATTGTATTAAAACATGCCATCTCTGTTTATTTCAATGATAATAAAAGAGAAAACAGTATGTTTTCATGCAAGTTTTAATAATGGCAATCCATAGTTAGGAATACTTTCTTGGCAAAACAGTCAAAATGTCACCATTAGGGACATAATAATATACTATTCAATTCAATGATAGACTAGCAACTTTACAAAAAAAGCATAAAGTATTCCATTGTTAAAACTCATCATAACATATCAAGTTAAAATATAATAAAATCTCAAAACAGTATTTCACAACCGCTAATTAAGAGACTGTTTTCACAAGATGACAAACGTAATACCAACAAGCGAAGCACCATTCAATTAGATTGTGCTCAGGTGGGTCTAGATTCAAAGAAATAACTATTAAGATAGACATAAAACGCGTAATTGACTTAATTATAAACATAGGAGTTACTTCCGAAGCACAAACATGTAAGTTTTTCGGTAGTGAAAACCCACCCTAAGTCGATACATCAAGACCACGCACCAACATTTAAACATAAGTGCCAAATAAAATACATTATATGCCAACATTTATATTTTATAAAACGGGAAGAGTAGATACTTAACTACATCTAAATCTTGCACTACTGGTTTATCGTCATATTTTTGGTTTACATTCAAACATGCCTAAATTCATTCAAATCTTCATACAAACGTTCATATACCTAGTGAATAAACCACAGCTCAAACAATAAATATTAATACGATATAAATACATCAAACTGATTATGTGAATGTAATGTATAAATTACGTGTATGTATTCCATGCACTGCACCATTAAAACACAAACACACACTTGCCCGCTCCGTGTGCGAGACGGGTACAGAGTCAATATAACACACACTATCACAATTCTCTGTGCATGGAATAGGGCGGGCGATAGGGCTGGACAGACTAAACTAGTGTTTCGTACTTATCCAGGACGTGGCATTGATTGTTCTCATCGCCGTGAGAACGAGATCGTGGACGCGGGTTGGCCTCGGCCCCGGCGCTCTTGGCTCGAGTTTTCTTATCATGGCCGCAAGTGCAAGCCACTGACGATTGACGTTTTAATGTCTGCGCTCTGGTCCCCGCCCACTGCGGGTCACAAGACTCACTTCTAGCGTACATCTGACGTTTGTTCCTTCCCATTGTGGCATGCGAAAAGGACGCACTCTGACCGCTGTCGGATGACGGACGCATCGATTCACTCCTCCCACACAAGTTCCCCCCGGCTCTGCGAAACGAATCCAGCACCCTCTCCTCGATTTCCTCTATATCTTTTTTCTTAACCAGCCATATCTCTTCGGAGCCCCGTGTGAAGTAGCTAGACCCTTTGCTAACGGCATACTTCTCCTTGTTTTTAAATTTGCAGGTTTTAAAATTATTCTCAGTATTTACATCTTCGTTGATTTTGTGCATGTCTCGAGAGGCCCGCGCGGTGTCGAGTGGCGCCACGTTGCGGAAGGCGGTGCCCTGCGACGGAAACTGGTCGGGTACTTTAACGCCGAGGCTGGGCGACCTGATCATTACGTCGACGGGTGACGGCATCGGTTTGAATTCCGGCTTTATTATCTTTTGCGGTTCCGGCTTTTGTATGACTTTTTCGCCTTCCATCGAATTGCTTTCACTTTTCTGCCACTTTAGTAAATTTACAGAACTTCTTGTAATACTGTGCTGGCGTTCTAGTGTCGAATGATTTCCGTGATCTGTCGGTGTGTTTTTCCCGCTCAGCTCAAAAAATACATTATCTTTAAACGGCGTTGCGGGCGGTGGGAACTCCTCCTTGCTATCGGATCCCAGGCGCTCGGTCCTAGGTCTGCCGCGCACGGAGCCCGGCCGAGACAGTTTGCCTACATTAGCACTCGCATCTTCCGCTGCCTTCTCAAACTTTCTTATTTTATCCCCGACCCCATTTGATTCCTCCAGTTTAATTGCATTGTCATTATTTTTATTTTCAACATCAGAATTTTCTACAATTGTTTTCACATTGTCACTACTAGATGGGGCACCAGACAGTTGTTCCGTTTTTACTTGAGTTTCCTTAACTTCTATGGAATCCTTTTTTATCACTTTAAGTGGAATGCTATTATTTGTCTCAGTTTTTGAATCTGTTCTGTTTAACTTGAATGGGGGAGGCGATGTAATGATTTCTTTCTTTGTCGGCAATGAATGTTCTTTTTTTAAAATAGGGGACACTTCACTAACTGAAGTGGATGAAGATGTTTTCAATTGTAAAGGTTCATTCTTTAAAACCGGCGATTCTTTTTTGAACGGCGGAGAAGTGAGAGCTTTAAATACTGGAGAATCTTTGGGGTTGGCATCGGCCTTTAATGGTGGAGGTATTTTCTTTGGTGGCGTTGCGCTTTTCGATGGCGACGCACTTTTTGGTGGCGATGCGCTATTCGGTGGCGACGCGCTCTTTGGGGGCGATGCTCTTTTGGGGGGCGATGCGCTTTTCGGTGGCGATACGCTTTTTGGAGGCGATGCACTTTTGGATGGTGAGGCATTCTCTTTCTCCGCTGACCTCACATCTTTAGCCGGTGGTGAAATAACTCGCTTTAAGTTTTCCTTTGCTTTCTTCGCCTCGATATCTCGACTGAGGAATGAGGAGTTTCGTACGTAACATTCATCTGATTTCTGCTCGTCGTCCGTTTGCTCGCGTGCCGTGTTCTGTTCATTTTCCTTGATCTTGATGGGTACATGTTCGCCGGTGTCTGAGTGGGAGTGGGGGCTGTGGGGGGTGTACGGGTCGGGGGGTCGGGGGTCAGGGGGCGGCGTGGGCGGCGGGCGCGCGGGCTCGCGGCGCGGCGAGGCGCGACGTCACGCGCGCGGTTCAGTCCACTGGTCGGAGTCGTCGGAGTCGGAGTCAGCGCCGGAGCTGGTGTCGCTCAGCTCGACGGCGACGCGGCGCGCCAGGATCGAAGCCACGTCGAGGAAGGCGGGCGCGCCGCGCAATGTATCGTATCGGCCGGTGTTCTCGTCGCAACGCTTCTCCACTTTGCGTAGTTTGATACCTATTGAAAAAAAACAGATGCATTCTAAGTTATAGTTTAGTTTAATAGTGAGGAAGTAAAACAATTTCCTAATTTGTAAGCTAAGCCAAACATGAATTATGAACGTTTTGAAGTAATAGTAAAGTTACCGTCTCGTATGGCCTTGAGCAGGTCGGAGCGAGGGTCCGCGTGCGGAGCCGCGGGTGGGCGCGGCTTGAGCGCAGAGGCGCCACGTAGCAGGGCGGCAGGCGATGGCGGGCGCGGGCGGTCACCAGGCGCAGGGGGTGCGGGTGGCGGCGCGGGAGGCGAGGGCGCCGGCGGCGGTGGCGGACTCATCGGCTCCTCCGTAGACATCAACCCTGCGATAAGTTAAAATTATATTAATTTGAAGACATTCTTTTTCTAATTATGCTTCATAGCAAGCATTAAAAATTAACCTATGACTGCATGCATCTGATCAAGATGTGCATCGAGCGCTGTGCGGTGCGGGGGCGACGCTCCATTGATCATGGGCGGGGGTGAAGCACCCTCGGGCGGCGGCGGCGGAGGAGGTAATGCCGACCTGAAAGTATGATACATAACAAATTTTAAAAGGACGCCTTAATCAAGCGTAGGCACTCCACAAGGTGCCAGAGGCAGTTTTAGAGGCTTTGAAGTGTTGGTATGTTACCTTGTGGGAGTGAGATGTGCGGGCTCATCTGGCGGTGGAGCGGGAGGTGCTGGGGGCGGAACTGAAGGTCGCGCGCGGCGCGGTGTACCAGCGATGCTGCCGCCGTAGATTGGCTCCGCGGTCCCGTATGGACTTTCCTCCGCTACAACTGCATATTAAATGTTCGATAATATTTTTTTACATAATTTAATTCTACAAAACTTTATAATTTCTTGACAGCAACTTTCGAGACATAAAGACCACAAGTTAACTTTTAACCGTAGTTCAATGTGTTATTACACTAACCATGTCCGTTGCCGGTGAGTCGGGGTTGTCTGTTCTGTTGGTTCTCAATCTCAATAGAGTTAGGTCTGGCGGGCTGAGTCGTAGGAGGACGGTTCTGTGGCGCTCTGTACCCACCGTCCGTCACATTCGTGGCTGTAATATATTAAAAAAAATAGTGCTTTCACTGTACTCAAATAATTTAGGTGGTCTCAAGGCCCACTACTTTACTGTAATTTGTACTGAAAAATGTAGTTTTATTTCCAAAAACTATCCTATAACTGTATACGGTACATACTCTGATATAGCGGTTCTCGATAGTGTGTCTCGATGTTATAATGGCGTAGCTGGCTGGGCGCCATGATGTGTTCTCCGCGCGTCACCGCCTCCGCCTTCTGCCGCTCGCGCGTCGAATGCGGCGTGCGCACGCGCCGCGCGCTGCGACCGTCCGCGTTGCCACTGCGCGGTTGACGAACCTTAGCACATAAGAAAAAATTATGTAGGAAAATAAAGCATATAAAAAAATACACAGTAAGGTAGAATATGAATGTAACTGAAACCAGACAAATTAATATTAAGTTAAAGTTACCTGCAACAAATATTTATTTGTCATCATAAATTAAAATTTTAAGCGGTAATACGTCATACTTATAAATGCGAATGTTTAGATGGATGGGTGGATGGATGTTTCTTTGAAGGTATCTCCAGAACGGCTCAACAGATTTTGATTTTTTTATTTGAAAACTTAGTCTGGAAGAACACATAGGTTACTCATTTACTTTTTTATTATCCCGCGCGCGCTGTTTTTTTTATTATTTGAATCATACCTTCTTCCCCCTATCATGCTGAATACGTTCAGTATCTTGCAACATTTCCCGTCGCCATAGCTCAAAGAAGTAATCCGGATCTGTATAGAACTTGCGAGCGTCGCGGCCGTCGTCACGGAACTCGTTTAGCTTCTCGAGCGGCGGCGGGCGGTCGCAGCGCGCGTACGTCGCCAACATAGCCGACGGCATCGAACCCCGCGAGAACAGCTGCTGCTGGAACGTGCGCGATGAACGGAACGCCTTGCGCATCTGGATATCTTGCAGAGATACTGAAATACATACATTGATATTTTTAATCATACTAATATTATAAATGCGAAAGTTTCGATGGATAGATGGTTTGTTAGAAGGTACCAACAGAACGGCTCAACGGATCTTGATGAAATTTAGCATAGATGTAGAACCGCGCGGAGTCGCGGACGACAAGTAGATGTTTCACTGATTAAGTTCATTCAAAATGTTTTTAATATAATCTAAGATTTTTTCTCTGACCATTGAATTGATTGAACTTATGCTACTTATTTCATGTTTTTCTGATAATTTTAACATCAGTCTACTAACCTTCCTCAACGCCTGAGTCCAACTGCGTGACCTTGATAGCCAGCCTGTCTATTCTTGCCTGCAGTATATTCGTCCGCTCCGCCAAGTCGGTGGCTTCTCTCGTCAGCTCTCCAAACATATCCTCCGCATGTTTCGACAATGAAGACAATTGTCTGCAAATTATCATTCAACAATACTTACCGTTGGTTTCTGACACCAAAATCAGCATAAAACTCATCTTCGACATAATGTTTTAAACGGGGATTTTGGTATCAGAAACCTATTATAAAATGATAAAACGTTGTTCGAGGCTTATGTATTTATACTGCCAATAATCCTATTTGATTCTTCGGCCATGATATGGACTAGGTAATGTATATTTGTGTCAACATTGTAAGACACTGCAAGGGCATGACAATAATTATGTGTCATTGCATCTATTGTGTTATGCATTATCAGACAAACGGTCAGACTGGACAGGTTACCTAATGCCTTAGTATCATAAATATGAATTCGAGTTACGATTTAAGCCAAGGTTTATTCAGTTATATCACATAACAATGACCTAAAGTGTGATTTGGTGATGCTTTGGCCTAATTATTAACATTTATTTCGCATCTCTCTATTCCTCTTTTGTTTTTAAAAGACCTAACTAAGTAACCATTTGATTTGGCATATCGCGGAAAAGTGTTTTCTTACTGATTTGATGTCATATTGTCTTGTACCTGACAGTGTTGGCGAGTGTGCCGTTGGTGACGGCCTCGAGTTCGGACGGCACCGCGAGCCGCTCGGGCACGGTGCCGCGCGACACGTGCACCGGCTCGACACAGCGCTTAGGCAGCGGCATCGCTGCGGCGCCGCCGGCTACCTACTCTGCATCACTGGAAAAAATAAAACACATACGTCAGTTACCGTTGGTTTCCGAGACTGATATCTCTATATAAAATATCGTCATCCCTGTCATTATCTTTAGGAAAACGAGGTTAACAATATGTTATGTACGCGGAATTTGGTCTTAAAACCCCACAATTAATTACTCATTATGTACGTTTAGACCCAATTTTCGCTTATCGGCTAATTTGCGCGTAGCCATAATTCATATAGACTCGTGTGTGTTGCGTTCTTTTCTTTTATCCTCCATTCAAATCTTGTTTGTATTTTTTATCGTTTTAAGACCGTGTAAAGTATTATAATATATTGTCTTTAACATAAAGGCAATGAAATGAATGATAATTTAGCGGTAATACGCTAAATCGGATAAGTTTAATAATCGCGTACATATCAGTGAAAACGTTCAATTTATTCATAATTCTACATCATATCGTTATGCATGGCTCACTCGGCGTGCCCGCTGGATAGATGATAATAATTAACAATTAACAACGAGGAACCGATGGCGGGAAGTGAAAACCAGGAAAGCAGCAATTTGTAAAAACCTTTCCATTTTTGCATTCGTTCTCTTTTTAATATTGTCATACACGAATAGTCATGATGGATTTGGATATTCCGAATAGTCATTAGTCACTTAAAATAAGGACAGTTTGTTTCTTAAATACAGTGGCTTGGTTGTCGCGTCATATTCTCGACCAAATAATCTGTGATGTAGGGGAATCTGTTGTACACATAATTTTTCGAACATCCTGTATAAAATCAACGCTTCTATGCTTTTTAACACGTTCTTACATTCATGAATGGTATAGGATGTTCTCGAGAGCCTTTTTAAGTTAAATAAAACTTTTCTCCTACACAGTATAAGTAATCAAAAAATTAAAATGGCTAAAATATGACATTGCAGTGCTTCAGCTTTAGGCAACATCAATCTTATCTTACTATAAATACGAAAATTTAGATAGATGTTTGGTTTCAGGTATCTCCAGAAAGACTCGATGAAATTTGGCATAGATGTAGAACGTAGAACTAAACGTAACAATTTTTATTTTATTTTAATTTCGCTCAGACTGAGTCGCAGGCGACAGCTAGTACTTTACAATGATTGAATACTATATAAAAGTGAGCGATAAATCATAACAAGTGCAAGTTCAATAGTCTCATTGCATAGTATTCCCGCGTATTATGATCGTGCGTTGGTTACCTACGTAGATTGTAGACGTACCGCGATGTTGTATTGTAAACACGCTCACGTATTATCTATAGCGGAGAGTGGATCATTATATTTGCAGTGATTCAATGAAGGTTGCGAAATTGCGTTAGCATCATCTTGTTCTATATTAAAGAGTAGAACACATTGTATGGCTCTATAAAAAAGACATTTTAACTTCGTGACAAAATGTGCAGAGTAAAATAGTACTGACCTTAAAAATGCAAAGAGTTCATCTTTTAATATTTCTTACTAATATTATAAATGCGAAAGTCTAGATGGTTGGATGTTTGTTAGAAGATATCTTTAAAACAGCTTAACGAATTTCGGTGGAATTAGGCATAGATGTAGAATATAATGTGTAGTAACCTAGACTACTAATTAAGTTTTTTAACAACGCACGGGCGCAGTCGCAGGCAAAAACTATAATAGTATCTAAATAAAAACACGAAATAATCATAAAACTGCTTCAATTTCTGTACATTCATCAATTAAAATTAAAAAGTTGATTTATCACAGTGTTGTAAAATAACGCAATTACGAAGCGTAAAGAGAAAATTTGTCAGATTTAATTTAAATATTTTAAAAATATAGTTATCACAGTTGAATGAACTTAAAACCGGAAAAATTATAACAAACATACACGCGAAATAACTTTATCATTAAAAGTGTTAAGTTTGAAAGTTACGGTTCACAAATTAAATAAAATGAAATTTGTTAAATCAAAAAAATACAACTGTAAAAAATTAATTACACTCTCGCGTCTAATATCTTTCTAAGTTTTCTAACCAAATTAATATATCTCCGCCAACGTTAAATTCATGTTTCTGTAATATTCCAGAAAATACAATGTTTATTATTGACATATATCGGAACTTTTTTAAATTGTATATATGTCATCGCAAGTAAATAACCGTCGGTGGCTCAGTGGTCAAGCACTTGACTTGCAATCTGCAGGTCCTGGGTTCGAATCCCGCCATGTACCAATGTGTTTTTAGATTACACATTTACATATGTACATTTATTCGACGTTCTTACGGTGAATTAAAATATCGTGATGCAACCTGAACATATCTGAGAAGAAATTCAAAAGATATGTGTGAAGTCAACCAACCCGCACTTGGCCAGCGTGGTTGACTATGTAGGTGATTAGGTAATCACCCTTACCTTAGGGTAGGCTCTGAGCCCCTCGGTGGGGACGTATAGTGAGCTGATGATGAAGTAAATAACAGGAAATATATAAATCACACCACAAAATTCCTTAGATATAATCGTTTAATTGTATGTATTGACCAATGTATTACAGATATATTTAACCTCGTTTTGTTGTTTACAAGTCTATAAGCTACGGGATAAAATACATCGTAATAATGGAATTACAAGGTCACAGAGCAAGTCCTATTATTCTACTATAATGGACACAATTACTTTAAAACCACCATAGAGTAATCTTGATATATTCGTGGCAGCAGGCATAGTGACAGAATAATAAAAAAAAAGCAAAAGGCTTCACGATACCCATATAAATAATGCCACGAATACGTAAAGGTTTATTTTACTCTATTCAAAATCGATCTCTACCTCTTCTAATAACTGCATATCTACGCAAATATGCTATGAATACATCGCATGATTTTAATATGGTATGCGTTTACAAGAACGCGAGTACAGTTAGGCACTAATGACGTTTTAATGTTTCCTATATCCTCAACAAAGTTCTACATATGTACTGGAATACTGGACTGTTAATCGACTTTAATAGGTTAATCTTATAATCAACCTACTTTTTAAACTGGCGATTAATGGCCGCTACAGAACTAGCTTATTCTGCACTAAGGGATGATTCTGTGGCAATAAGACTCAAATACCATAACGTAAAATGAGTGTGTATCATCTAAAAAGGGACTAAGGTCGTATCAATAAAAAGAACATAAAAAAGGTAATGTTATCACAAGTTTTTATCATTTCCATCAATGTAGGTACAATTTAATACATCAAGATGATAAAAATCGTGCCAAATAACAAGTATAATGTCACAACAGAGCTTCCAGTCCGGGTCTGCATTGCGACAAACTGCATCAGAGCCATTAGCCATATCATACATGGTCTAGTGTTGCCACACTTAAAAATACTGGCGCACTCAGAAACGTTGGACAGACACTAAGTGTAGGTTATCTTAAAAATATTCGATGTAGCATCAAAGTTTTAAATAACTTGTAATTTTTTGTCAGTTCTAAATCATCATAAGTCTGTAGATTTTTTATATGCATACCTATTTCTTATCACTTTGTCATAGCATGTGTCATAAACGCACTGCCTGGAAATGTCATATGTAATTATAACCGGAAAAAATTAAAAATATACCTATTTTGTCTCTTTCTAAATATATCTCGCTATTTCTAAAACTGACCGTGTTAAACTGGGTTACGTAATGTATCCAGTTATTTCTATAAACGGCGTACGATTGGCCTCATCCTGCGTTTGATAAGATTAACTGCAACAGTCGTGTAGGCAAGCTTTTACAAATTCCGTTACAAAAAAACTATGTAATATTATAAAAAACAAACATGACTATATTTAAAACACTCCGGAAAATACGAACCGAACGAAACTGTAAAAAAAATTAAATTTGGAAAATAAAACAACATAACATAATTTCATACAAAAGTAACCGATATAAATTATGAAAAACAAGTAAACACAGCTGTAAACTTTTGTGTATTAGAAAAAAACTTTAAGTTATTAACCTTTATCTTTTGGTTTTAACATACATATTTACACTCCCAAATACAATAACTTGCAGAAAAGATGATTTTTCATATATAATAGTTTAAAAATCTAAATTATTAAAACATTACATCGATAAAGTAAATAACGGTCATATAAATAGCTACTCAGTATTAAATAAGCGCTATAATTAATGATTACATCATTCCTTGCAGCAACATTAAGAATCTACTTTATTTACTATTTATATTTTACTAGCTATCGCCCGCGACTCCACATCGCGCGGTGTTAAAAAATAATTAGTAACCTATGTGTTCTTCCAGACTATGTTCTATATGTATGTCAAATTTCATCCGTATCCGTTTAATCGATCTGGAGATACCTTCAAACAAAGATGCATCATCCATCTAAACTTTCGCATTAAAACGTCGAAACTAAAACTCTATTAGACTTGATTCTCACTTTAGAAAATTAAATCATTTCACATACATGGTAAGCCACAATATTAGTAAGCGACAAGCTTTCACTGATTCCTACGCGTAAACCGAGCTAGGCTAGGCTTAGCTCGCATCTTGTAAGCCCTTAGCGATTCGTTCGCGTATCGGGTTTTTGCGCTCAAACCAAACGAAGCCAGAGTTAAGGACTATTCAGACGCTTGTAAGGCACTGGTGCAAATTACCACAGATAGTCTCCTTTTCTACTACTGCCTATTTATTAAGAAATAGTAATAAAACGCACTGTATTTGACCTCCGATAAGAATTTCTTTATTTTAGGAAATGTGTAGTATTTAGTTATTTATAAAACATATAAAGATTTTTTTTAAATCGCAATAAATACGCATTTAAACATTTTGTTCCCAATTGTATTTCATTGGTTCGTAACAATGGAGGTGTAAAAAAAATAAACCTGGCCACTAATAAATCGAAGATGTGTTAATATCGTTTACAGTTACTAAAAGAACGTTTACCGCTGAAAATTAAAAATAACACCGTTCAGAAAGAATGTTCGATATATCGGTGGATTAATAAACTCGAGTGCGCCAGACCTCACGCGACAATCAACCAACACGCAACGTTTTCAAACGATATCGACCCCGTTACCGGCATTTCTGACCATGCTACAATATATTAATTTCATTAACAATTTTCAATTGCATGCACAATATTGTTCGAAACCGTATAATTCGATCGTAATCTTATTGCCCCAATCGATATCTCGACAGTTTTTATTCGATTAATCGAATGTTTGCTGCCAAACGTATCTCCTGAGACCGAATATGTGTATGCACAGGTTGTTTGTCCCAGTTTACAAATCCAACTCATCGCAATGCAGATCTTACTGATTGATTAAATGTGTTTCTTGAAAACTAACACAGTAATAGTTGTTCACAAATAAATTCCATCAAATTGTTAATATAAAACGACACCTTTTATAATCTCACTTTAAAATTTCTATATATTTAAAACACCATGTATATCGTTTAATATCTATTATATTTATCCTAATTATTGACCTTAAAAACGTACCTACGCAAGTCAACGCAATAGAAAAGTAAGTGCTGAGGCAAACAAAATTGTCGACGTCCTGTCGTCAGCTGATCGCTCATCTGACCTTTGCCGGTCGCCCGCTCGCTTGCTCACATTCAACCGCGACCCCAACCGAACCTATTGTGCTGTGTTGCAATCCCGCAATACACCGCAATAAAGATATAATCGATATTTTAACGTCACGAATTATTCTAATAAATCAATATTAAATTACGATAATAGATTTGGGAGACGAAAACGGGTACACCGACGACACATAGAGTAGGACAAAGGCGAGATAATAAGTAGTGAAGGATAACATCATGTTGAAAACTGCACATTTCTGTGAAGTTTAACATTCCAAATGAGGCTTAATAACCTTTTATTCTAACCCTCTGAGGAACGAATAAGAGCTGCGAAGAATATATAATATTTACTGAGGTTTGAAATCGTACAAATAAATTTACAAAAAATATCTTAAATATTACACGATCCATTAGCATTATAACCATCAAAATAAATAAATGTGCCGAGTGGCAGATTATAGCTGAATGGTGTACATGAATTTAAAAAGGTAAATATTAATCCAGCCAGACCACTCTTCCATTTATCAGCGTACAAATAATTAAGAGAGCCGTAGCAGGGAGAGCGGGATGCGGCGGGATACGGGCCACAATTTCCCGCGAGTCATTCGCGCTCTCATACCAAATGAAACGATGTTCTGAAGTGACAATTCCCACAACAACCAATATGTTTTTTTTCATTACTAGTAAAGACTCCGACCCATCTGCCTAAAACAGTAACATTTCTGAACGGTACGGTCATCCCTATCCATGAGTTTTCTTAGTGATAGTAACTTTTCGACGAACCGTGCAGCCGTTCTGGAGATACCTTCTAACAAACATATTATTCATGCAAACATTCGTACTTATAATATTAGTAAGAGTTGCATTACTAAGCATAAACTAATTACGATAACATCGTCAAGAAACACGTAATTCGTGTACGATATAAAACATAGCAAAACCCTTCGTTTTATTTGATACATAATAATAATAACAACTTTCTATCTGTTTATATTACTTATTAATATTATGTAGAAATCAAAAAAAAATCGTAAAGTACCGAGGAAAAATATTTATCAAGCCGAACCACACATTTCAGCGTAATTAAAATGTCATGTAAAAAAAAGTTAAAGTAAATCTATGGATTTTTTTTAACAATAGAAGGTACAAGTTAACGGGTCAACTCAGTTTATATTTAATTTATTTAACTTTCCACTGAAGGAGCTGTTCGATTGCTGTACAATTCAATTTATCTGATAAAATATTATCAGGACAGGATAAGTAGATGATGATAAATGCTTTTAAGTTAGAACAAACATTTGTTGACCTTTGGTCAGAGCAATTTTTACAAAAACTTACACTTCATTAGCAACAAGTTTCTTTTTTATATTATACTAGCTTTTATCCGAGATTTCGTCCGAGCGTAATTAAAAAAGACTTGTTAAGTTTTGTGTTCTTGCAGTTCTATATCTATACCAATTCCTCGAGATCCGTCAGACAGTTCTGAAGAGTTATACCTTCTAACAAACATCCATCACTCAAAAAAAAATCGATATAATTTAATTATATTAATATATGTTACTTGCATATAAAAAATGATTTAATTTATAATAGTAACATATTTTTTCAGAGATAACAACAATATCATCTTATCTACAATATACATAATACGTAAACCTCCTTCTCATACACCTCCCGTACCGTATCGTGACAAACAAAAATTAATTTCGATAAAAAATATGATAAGTCATCCTTATTGAAGACATGTATGAGATATACAAACTACTAGAGATCGCCCGCGACTTTGTCGGTCCGCCATTAAAAAAGTAGCCTATAAAATGACAGCGTGCAACAGCTACTTTCCAATCCAAGTCAACTCAAAATCGGACCAGCCGTTTTGGAGATTACCTTTGACAAATACGGCCTTGAGGACAGACAAAAATTTTAAAAAAAATGTTTTTCGTTATCAGCTATGCAAATACACCATCGTCATGACTCCACTATACGACCCCACTGAGAGCTTCAGAGCCTACCCTAAGTTAAGGGTGACAAGGACATAGTCAACCATGCTGGCCCAGTGAGGGATGGATTGAATCTCTTCGCAGATGTGTACAGCTTACATCATGAAGTTATCCTTCACCGTAAATACGTCAAATAAATGTTTATGTAAATCGAAAAACACATTGATACACGGCGGGATTCAAAACCTGGACCTACAGATTACAAGTCATGTGCTTAACCCTGAGCCACTGACGCTTTCACGCGAAAATGGACACATGGTGTGTGTACGAAATATATTATTTTCGATACAGACACTCCAATTTTATTAATATGTGTATATTACTGATAAACAAAAAGCATAATAAAGATATATAAGCGGTTGAATAAAGATACTTCGCCAGTATATTTTGATACGTCAATTAAAATGGTTCATTGGGACGTCAAAGGGAAATCGGTGCTTATCACCGGAGGAGCGTCAGGTTTGGGCGCGGCGTATGTCCAGGGCTTCCTGAAGGCAGGAATCAAAGTAAGATCATAAATAACATGCATTATAAGTGATTTAAAATCATCCAATTTGTAGCCTCTATATTTCTAGACTCATCAATATATTATACTGTCAATATTATTTTTATCAAAACTTTGTATTTAAAATGTAGTCTAACGTAAGTTTCTTTTAACGAATACCAGGATGTGATTTTAAAAAAAATAATTTATACACAATGTGGCTGGGAATTGTCATCCCAAACAGCCAGATGTCGCGTAGCTACTGCGCTATGACCAAATTAATTTCACGGCTTATGAATTTATAACTTTTATATTTATAATACTATTTATATAATTTCATTTATTCGTTAATAACAATATCGAAACTATCCGAAAATAAAATGTAGTAATTTTTTTTTAATAAAAATAAAAAATGTTTATATCTCTTTAGATTTTACTATCTTTCCATTTTATAACAATTAAAGGCTAGATATAACAAAATGATTGTTTCCAACAGCAAGTCGCTGTGCTAGATATAGCTGAAGATGCAGGAAAGCAGTTCACCGCTGACATGAACAAGACATACCCTGGGAAGGTGATCTTCGTGAAATGCGACGTGGGCAATGAGGAGTGCATAACTGCAGCATTCAATGAGGTCGTTGCCAAGTTCAAGACTGTTGACATTGTGTTCAATAATGCAGGAATTATGAACGACGCGCCTCATATATGGAGAAAGATGTGCGACGTCAACGTGGTAAGTAAACACACACGCACAGAAATTTATATAACTAGATACATATTCTAATAAAGAGATTTCCTAACTTCTTTTCTCTTAATCCGCATTCAAAATATTTATGGTTTCTGCGACCGCTTTTTTCTTCAACTTCAGGACTTTCAATTTGATCTTCACTGGTCCTGGTGTACTCTAAACTTAGGAAATCTCTATTTTAATATATTAAACTCCAGAAAAAATTAACGGGATCAATGAATTGAAATCCATTACAAAACGAATCGGCAAAGATTTGTGATTAACTTAATCATTATTCAAACAATTTAGGAGATTAATTACGTAGAATGAGTATTACAAAAAAAAACATAGTATGACTCAGCGAATTTGTAAAGGGATCTGCCACATATAGGAGATCTGGTATGAATCATAAATATTTACAATAATATGTGACTAGAAATAATGTTTAACTTGCGTGAAACAATGCGTGTTGTGTTGATTAGGCTTTAAACCCTTTAACAGCTCCTGTAATTCTGCTTTAACCTTTAACCGCCGACAACAGTTAACGTACGTATACATTTACAGCAAGGTTTGATATCGTTCACATACAAAGCCATCAAGCACATGCGTACGGACGATGGCGGTGCTGGGGGTACCATCATTAACATAGCGTCCGTCGCGGCGATAACTAAAGGCGACCTGCTGCCGGCATATTCCGCTACCAAGACTGCTGTCCTACAGTTCTCACAATGCATCGCTGTACGTACAAATATATTATAATTATATTATAACTATTGGTCATTAAGAACCTAACTGATGTTTGGTGATGGTATGTTCGAATGATGGTATACAATTTTTCAAATATCTTTGTGGCTCGGAACTTCGTATGCATCCCTGCACCGAACACAATTTTAGGTTTAGCGTGCTGTAAAGGGATGCGGAGAGAGATCATTGCGGAGCTCGCAAATGGCCTTGAGCCACCAAGATTCAGAGCAGAAAAGACTTCAACGCACTAGTTGAGAACTTTATATTTCATTTAACTACTACACTAACACTTTCCATTGAACAGTAGGCAATGCAAGTTTAGTGGATATGCATCTATGCAGGGAGAGTATCCTACATAACTACTATGCCTTCCCTGAGGCACGGAGTATGCCTAAAGCATTCCCCTCTAAAAAGGTGGTGTAAAATATAGGACAGAAGTACCTCGATGCAGTATTGCAACAGAACGCAACTGAACGGATAGATTTATGGACGTGACGGCACCGGATGATCAGTGTTCAATGATTTCCGGTGTGTGTTGCAAATTGAATAAATCTACAATATCAAACAATTTAAATTAACAAAATATTGTTTATTCGTTGTGTTAATCGAAATAGTTCGATCTCACATAGGTGTTGAAATGTTATTATTTTTTTTACAAGTAAAATTGCCAACATTTATATGTAGTTGTAATTTGTAAATTGTAAGAGACTGAGGAGGAGGAATCTTTTACGGCAATAGAGATTCGCCGTTAACCTTTCGAGCTTTTTCAGGGTAACTTATTCGAGCAAGCGGGTATAAGAATACTAACCCTATGCCCAGGTCCCACGGACACGCCGCTCTTACACAACTTGAAAGAAAGAGGCGGTGATGAAAGAGCTGGAGAGAAACTTGAAAATGTTCTAACCAATTCCGAAGTTGTCACACAATCGTAAGTTTATTTCAAAAAGTTTACTTAAAGACAGAACGGTATAATCGGTAAAAGTTAAAATCTAGCGAACTTTTTTGCAACAAAGATTAGGTACAGTGACTTTACAATAGCTGTACTATACCGAAACATCTATTTAAAAATCATTTGTGTTTTTCACAGAATATGTTTTCATACAAGTGTTTCGGCAATTACATTTCACAGTTATAAAAGCATTATCTGACAAAATTTGGCTCTTAAAGTAATATCTTGTATTATTTACAGCGTGGATTCAGCGGTGAAGGCAATGTTGAAGATGTACGAAGACGCAGAGAACGGATCGATTTGGTTGACAACCGACAACAAGCCCGTAAAGAATATCACGCCCGTTATTGACGACGCATTTAACAGTTTCATGAATGCTATGAGAAATTAAAAGTTTTAAAAGTCTGTTAGTTTTTTTAATTTCGTATACATGAACATTTTATTTAAATTTATACTCGAGATCTTCAATAAAAGACATTCTTTCAATTTTGCCTTGGAAAAGAATAACTACAATTTACAATTCTAGTCTGCCAGTCTGCCTGCCAAAAGTTAAATGCAAAAACATATTGTCATATATTGTCTAGTCTCTTTCTCTGTTGTTTCGGCAGTGGAAACTCATTGTCACTTAACAAGAGGCAGAATGTGGTGTTCTAATTTCATATTAAATCGTGCGGGGTACGTTGTTTTAAACGTGTGTAAGCCGCAAACTGTGTCAGGTGCCCTGTAACCAACACTCGCTAATTAGACATTGTCTGATGACAATATGTACATCATTTGAAGTTCGTACTACAAAATACAGACGAGGCTACCTCAACATAAATCAAACTAAAATATGACAATTCACTAGCGTCCACGTCGACGTTAAAAAAATGATCCTTTTTATACTACGGTTATCTTATCATTTTGGTCTTTATTAAATATATAAATTATATATCTTATAAACAATTAGCACATAGCGAATTTTATCTACATAACCGAAATATTATCTATCATATAATAGATAATATTTTATATCAAGTTAATATAAACACCAATAGCCGAATAACACATTAAATGTAACACAATACGTTTACGTGTTTTGTGTAAATCTTATTAATATTATAAATACGAATGTTTGGATGTATGGATGCTGTATGAATATAGATGAAATTTGGTATAGATATAGAACACAGTCTGGAAGAATTGGCTGCCTACGGTCCTGTTAAACACGTTTGAATTATATATAATTATAAATAATAAATAATAAAATAAATATATTTATTGGATACCTACGCAACGATTCACAGCATCTTATTATAATTCGACTCAGAAAGAACATAGTCTCGAATAACACATGCGGTACTTTCCAACCTTTTTTTTTAATTCAGCGCAGACGAAGTCGCGGGCGACAACACGTACATTCATATACGAGTGATTACAAAATATACATGAGGAAACAGGCACAAGGAAAATTTATATTGCCCCAAAGTACAATGTTGAGATGGAGTACAGTAAAACGTCTGAATATCGGTCCTATTAATGTTACCAAGAGATTTGTGTTCATAGTTAACTAATATGATAATTAAGTTTGACTTACGCCCACCGGGCCAGATAACTTTGTCAGACTGTAATATAATTGTCTGTATGTCTATTGTGTTAATGACAAACCTGATATTTAAATATTATGTATATTTCATTTATTCAACTTGGATAACATCCGATTGTTACTACTACTAACACTAGGCCTAGTGAGGTCGGCCGACCTAGTGTGAGATCTTTGTTGAAATAGCGCAGTGGGACACGAAGAATAGAAACTTGATTAAAGCTTTTTGGATTTGGGTCGGCTCATATGGAACATTTTAGTCAAGAAATAACCTAAATATGTTTTAACTAACATTTAAGTCATAATAAAATTCTGCAATTACTCTTTGACTATACGACTAGAGGTCTATAATATGTTACAGGTTGATTACGATGAACCGCTATTTAGTAAACTTCAAAATGCGAATAAAAATATAAGTACATATTTAGGTGCTGCAAAATAGTCTTATTAGTCATAGTCCCCATTTTAAATGGTGCTAGAGGCGATTACGTACTCAAAGATAATAAATGACATGTTTTTTAACATTCGATAATAAAATGATTCTTATTTACAACACCGTAAAGTTCAGTTTCTACAATCAAGACTGGGTAATGTAGTATGAAATTGCCGCCTGTTGTTTGAAAAGTGAAGGTGAATTTAATTAAAAAATATAAACAAGGAATAATTTAAAAATAGTTTATATGCATATAAGTACCATAGACAATGACAACTTTTCGAAAATTTTCATTAAATTTCACAAAGTTACTTAAACTCGTAACCATTTAGAGAAACTTTTAGTCAAAATTCTGGACATATCTTGTGCAATGACCTTTGATGCAATCAGTCCAGAAAAAGGGGCTCATTAAGATGTAGAGTGAAAGGATGATATTTACATTGGAGAATTAAACAACATGGTTACCAGATATTTGTTTTGTTTAGAGTATAAAAATCCGAACTTCTCATTCATTCGCAACAATACGCGAGTAGAAACTAACGATTTCCGGAGGCGTCTCGTTGCGTTTAGTCGTATCTAGATAAAGCCTAGTTTTTCAACTGTTACCTATGCAATCTCTTGAATAACTAAAAGCCTTGCAGTATTAGACCGGTCATGCATTTCATACATCATTGACCTGTCACGTTGTTCTATAACAAACAGGGTCAACGGAATTGCTAATATATTTAATGTTCATGAGATTCTAAATAATACATCTATACTAACATTTTAAAAGGGTATTGAAAAAATTGTATTTTGTATGTAACATACAAACTCAAAAACTACTTGCCCAATTTCCAAAATTCTTTTGCCATTAGAAATCTACAAAGATCAGAGTAAAATGGGATAGGATTTTTGTGAATTCATTAAGAAAATATAATAATAATAGCCCATGTGTTATTCCAGGCTATGTTTTACATCTATGCCAAATTTCAGCGAGATCCATGCAACCGCTCGGGAGATTCCTACAAACAAACATCCATCCAAACATTGGGATTTATTATATTAAGTATGATTTACATCAACCATGCCAAAGATAAAAAAAGATTGTAATTTAACTAAATTCATATATAAAAGTATACTTTCAGTTTAATTAGGATACCTCAAATAGTTTCTTTTGTTATCATCACAATGACAACATTTAGTCTCTCGTAACAATATCACTTTATTAGTTTAGTAGTTAGTTTTTCTTTATTCATCCTTTTATGCCTTAAATGCAAATTTCTATTTTTCCAGTGTAAAGATATATCTCAGTTATATTTAACCTAAGTTTATTAATCTTTTTATTGATCTTGCATTAAAAGGCTGTATGGTTTGTTGATTTTTACAGTAAATAAATTACTACAAAACAGAACACATCCAAGGTTAAATAGCTGTGTTTAGAGGTCGATAAATATTAGTTTGGTATTAAGCTTTAACATTAGGAGTGTCATCTTACTAATATTATAAATGCAAATTTTTAAATGGATGAATGTATGGATGTTTGTTTGAAGGTATCCTTGAAACCACTCAACAGATCTCACTGAAATTTAACATAGACATAGGACATAGTCTGTAAGAACACATAGTACTTATTGAGTTTTTAAATTCTACAAAGACAGAGTTGCGGTTGACAGCTAGTACTCTATAGTCTAACAAATTCAATTGTTTGACACTGCCTTGCAAAACATTTGTTGGAACAGATTGAAAGAGCTCTGGCATTGGATCTCTTTTCTGTCATTTCAGTGCCCATACTTCCATGAGGGTTAAAGTTTACAAATTCTGATAGGCACAGTAGTGGCACACATCTTTTACCTCTTCAACATCCATATATCTATCTATACATGTTTGTTGATTTTGAGTGCACTTAATTCTCTTCATTGGTATATAACATTATATGATAGACCACTTACAATTAAAGATACATACAACTTGGCTTATAATGCTAGATATTTAAAATTGGAATTGTTTATTTTTGTTTCTTATAAGATGGTATAAAAAACTAAACAATTAGGAATGTCACTACTTGTCATATTTTCCAAAATTAATGTAATAGCGTGCTAATTAAACTTTGGTCAATTAAAAAATATCACACGAACAACAATGATATTATGAATGATAAACCATCGTATTCATCACATTCACTACGCCCATTTTAACAATCAAATTTAAGACTGCTATTTTTCCCGTATTAACAGTATTAGAACAAGTACTGGAATTGAATTGAAGTGACCTCACACATAACATGTTTATAAAGCTTATAATAAACTGAAATACTGTTAATAAGTTAAATGTATTATGAAGTAGTACACTCACCCGTTCCACCCAAGGAAGTCAACAATTACTCGACTTATTGAATACACTGAACTGCGTTCTTGATATTCCGTTTGACCAAAAACACACAATATAACAATGTTTATACCACTAATCATACAAATAGACAGAAATTCCGTATATCTAACAGTCCATTAATTTGACTGCCGCTATAACCGTGCCACAAAACGAAAATGGCAGCGTTGATATCTTAAACTTAAAAATCTACGGAGAAATCTGACAACACTGGAATAGGGCAGTCCCAAGTAAGCAAGCAAACCATATTTCACGAAAAATACCAATTAATAGTGACACTTTTTAAAATTGTAATTTATTTGCAGAAGTAATAATTTATTTTTCGTACAACTTCTTCATTTGTTTTTGTTTTAACATAATGCGTTTTATTTTATTATTAAACAGCTCACGATATATGAGTGTATATTTTATATACTCTTTGTTATATGAGTACTAAAAATGAGTACATCTTCTCAATTTATTTTCTTTTTAGTTTAATATAAATATATAAAGCTTCGTGGGTTTTAAAAAAATTACTACTGAATGCATATTACTGTATAAGAGGACAAGCAATTTTAGATAAAGTATTTTAGAGAAGCCCGAGAAAATCGCTCTTATTGAGTTATTTTTGAGATTTTAATCCCACTACTGTATTTCACTATTTAGTGTTTAAAACACAGTAGACTCAATTAAACTACAGTGTTAAGTTAACTTTAATAATATATTTTACTGTCAGACTAAATGTTAAATTATGTACAACCTCCTTAAGGATTTGAGGATCTTCCCAAAGAGTAGTCTTCCGATTAATTTGTGTACAAAGACTAAAAGCAACAATGTCTGAACACGTTTAATTGTCATTGTCAGCAGTTTGTCACTGTCATTTTGTCATTTCACTGTCTGCCTAGTTTGGCGGGATTGTTTTTCATTTTCATTTTACAGTTGTTTCCAGTCCTCCATTCCATTTGTGCGTGTACAATTTTAGTCTAGCTCGCTAGCCATTACGTTTTTATTAACTTATATTTTACCATGGATGAAATGGATTGCGTTACTGTAATCGCTCCTGTTAACATTGCCGTTATAAAATACTGGGGTAAACGTGATGAGAAACTAATTTTACCGATTAATGATTCCGTAAGTGTTACTCTAGATACGAGTATTATGTGTGCAAAAACTTCAGTGTGTTTCGGGCCGGAATTTACAGAAAATGAAATTTGGCTAAACGGAGTCAAGACATCATTCTCAAATCCACGTCTCGTGAATGTCTTGGACAAAATTAAAAATATAGCTGCCACTCAAAGAAGTGTTGATAATGCTGTTCTCACTTGGAAAGTTCGTGTTTGTTCGGAAAATAATTTTCCAACTGCGGCGGGTTTGGCGTCCTCGGCAGCGGGTTATGCTTGCTTGGTAACTGCTCTTGCTAAGCTTTATAAAATAAAAACGGATGTCAGTGTTTTGGCAAGAATAGGATCAGGAAGTGCTTGTAGAAGCGTTTTCGGTGGTTTCGTGCGTTGGCATGCTGGTGTTAATGCTGATGGTAGTGACTCCATAGCAACACAGATTGCAGATTCTACACACTGGCCAGAAATGAAGGCCTTGATACTCGTTGTGTCAGATATTAAAAAACATACAAGTTCTACAATTGGTATGATGAATAGTGTGAATACATCAGATTTATTGAAGTACCGTGCTAAATATAGTGTACCAAGAAGAACTGAAGAGATAAGTGAAGCAATTTTGAAGAAAGATTTCACTAAATTTGCTGAATTGACAATGAAAGACAGCAATCAATTCCATGCTGTCTGTCTTGATACCTATCCCCCTTGTGTTTATATGACAGATGTCTCACACAAAATTGTTGAAATAATTCATGCTTACAATGATATGTGTGGAGAATTGAAAGTGGCATATACCTTTGATGCTGGTCCTAACGCATGTTTATATCTTCTAGACAAAGAAGTTCCTACAGTTTTAAATCTAATTAAACATTTGTTCCCAACATCCAATCTTGATTTTGTTATTGGACTAGGTGATGTAGATGGTGGTGATTGTAAATTTTTAAATTCATTCCCTATACAGCCACAAGCAAAGGACATAATCAAATATGTCATTCACACAAAGGTTGGCAAAGGACCAGAAGTTGTTACATCACATTTGCTAGACAAGAAAGGGAATCCTTTAAATGTAAACTGAATAATTTTAAAGTATATTTATAAACTTATATTTGTGGTTACAGGTTGAAAGAGGTTCATATTTTTACAAATTATTTATTAAAACTATGGGCAATTTAATGTGGTAAACTTAATTAATATTGTCATTTAAAAATATTATAACTTGAACTTTAATTGCATAAGTAATGATAGTTTTCTATTTTTTCACATAACAAGAGTACTTGAAGCAGCTATCTACATAGATATAAAGACACTTTATGTCTCAATATTTAAATATAAATGAATTTCCACTGCTCAGGCAGTCATACAAAAATATTTTATTCCTTTATGTTTCTAACAATATAAGTCGCAACAGTGGAAACTCAGCCTAACATAATTTCTAAACAGTTACTTTGTAATAGTATTTTAACATTCCGTTTAATTTTGTAAGAAAATTGAATATAACAAAAATGAATCTATTCCCTTGATCTGAATTTTTAATGAAAATTGTACAATGATTAATATTAAAGATCCATTATTGGGTTTGGTTGCAAGGCTCTCATTATTTTAATAGAAAAGATAAAAGAAAATATTTTTCTTATTTAATAAGAATAAGGTAAAATATTTATTTTTAAGAGAATAAGGATGTTTTTATTGAATATTTTTATTATACAATGTTCTATTACTTTGTGTTTGTTTTGACCTTTGCCCCAGTCTTAACTGACTAGAATATCTGTACATTACTCACTTAACTCCTTCACATTGACAAAAGAATTGTAAATTTTGTGTTACTTGCCAACTTACAAAAAAATTTACATTATAATATGCTCTTTGTTGCACAACAGTGTTACAATATTATAGCTTTGATAGAGAAGTACTGATAATAAAACTTTTTTTTATACCAATGTAAATTTTTATGTAACAATTAATAATTGTTACAAGTGAAGGTTGTAAAAACAGTTACTACATATGTAATTACAGAGAAAAAAGTGCTATTCCATTAAGTGGCAAAAAACCTGTGGATCAACTGTGACCTTTTGTTTTCTCAAAGAAATAAGTTAATTGCTTTGACAATTGAATTTATCATTTCTTGTAGTTCTATATACTTTTTGGTTCAGACCATTTTGTTAGGGATGTAATGAGGAACTTTACCATAGAAGCAGTAATTTAAATTACCAAATTTTGGACAGTAATTATTGCATGGTATATATGTAGGGAAACTTTAATAGTTAGTCTTCAAAGTTGTACAGCATAAGTAACAATAATTGACTTGCTTGGGTAATAAGGCATGAAATTAATCCCATGTTTCTACAAACCTTTAAAGCAACATACTCCTCTGTTCTACTTTCTACCCGATATAAACTGAAAAGTTGTGTGGAATTTACTAACAGAACTTACTTTAAAATTCAATACCTACTATCTGATAGTTTCATGTCAATAGGGGTCTCTGAACATGTAGGGAATAATTGCTTCTATAGAAATTAAAATTACTTTATTTACATAATAAAAGCTATACAGCAATGTACAAAAATACACATGGAATTCAACATACAATAGACTTATCTAGAGATCATAAAAAAAACGCTGAATTATTTATGAAGACAACTCCATTTATTCTTACACCTCAGTCATTGAAAAGAAATATTTTCGGATGTACAAAAATAAATGAAATCAGTTTCATCCTCTTCTTATCGTGCTGAGACTGACACCTGCCAGACTCGGATGATGTTGTCAGAGTATCCCGCAAACAAAGTCTGGCCATCAGTGGACCATGCAAGGGACAGGCACTGCGGAGGATCAGCCTTGGCATTTTGAGCTTGGTTGATGATTTCAGGTCTGAGCTCCTCAACCATTTCCTTGCTTTCCAAGTCCTGTGAAAGATTCAATTTATAATTATTAACAACATTACATGTGTTACTTTACCCTAAAATAGTATTTTAGTAGAGATTTCTTCTAGTAAAGGATGCGATATCATTTTGACTATGTTAATAAATAGTACAGCTGTTTTGAACTAAAAGTAACTTACCCAAATCTTGATTGATGGCCCAAAGGCAGCGCAGAGCCAGTATCTGTTTGGCGAGAAGCAAAGGGCTGTGATGATGTCATTATGGTCAAGGGTGTGCAAGTGTTTGCCATCATTGAGATCCCACAGCATAGCCTTCATGTCCTTGCCACCAGATGCACAGAGTGAGCCATCAGGGGAGACAGTCACAGTGTTTAGGTATCCAGAGTGGCCAAGGTGGTTGATCTTCAGTTTGCAGTTAGTCAAATGCCAAACCTAGATAGTAAAAATAAATTATATAATTAACAATATAAAATTAACAAACTAAATGAGCTAACACAAACATCTTTTGTTTCCATATATTTGTAGTTACCATTTAATCATTCAAATTTGACTTATTACCTTTACTGTGCGGTCCCAGCCCGCAGACACAATGATAGGGTTGGCATGGTTTGGTGAGAAGCGGACACATGAAACCCAGTCAGTGTGGCCGTCATCTTGAATGGTGTACTTGCACTCAGCCAATGTGTTCCACAGCTTGATGGTTTTGTCTCGAGACCCAGACACAATTTGTCTGTTGTCTACAGAGAAAGCCACTGAGAGGACATCCTAAACCAAAATCAAGTTTTAAAGAAGTGCCTAAGAAATTATAATTTGATATATTACATATTACAATTATATAATAAATAAAAAAAACCCAAGAAAAAAGGCTAAAATAAATTATGTCTACTAATAAGTGTATTGTAAATATTTGCAAAGAAAATTACTTTTAAGAGCTTACATGACTTTACTTACAAGGGATAGCCCTGGTGCATGCCACTTAGCTCTATAATCTTCTGCCTCGCAAAGGCACAAACACTTAGTCTTCTGCCTCGTATAGGCGCTAGCACTTGCCTTTATAGGCACCTAACCCTATCAAATTATAAGTTCTGTCACACCTTAGTATGATCTTCGAAACGCCTGGTGGTCTTGCCCGCAGCGAGATCCCACAGACGAAGAGTTTTGTCCCATGAACCAGAAAGAGCATAGTTTCCATCACTGGAGAGTACGACATCCGAGATAAAGTGAGAGTGTCCGTACAGACGCTTTTGAGGAACACCGTAATTAGTTTCGTCTCTTGTCAGTTTCCAAACGATAAGAGTTTTGTCTAAAACAAAGAAAGGGGTTTAGCTTCACTATAAAACATAAATAATAACTGATTGTTGTTGACATTTTCAGCCCCATATCCGCTTGCCGATCAGGCGTCACGTGGCAAAGATTTTTGTCATCATAGAATTCAATAAAATAAAGAAATATAACGCGAACTATACCCGGTAACCTGTTTAGATGAGTTGTAACAGTTTATACTTGTGAACAATCGCATGTTCCATATGATTATTTTAGATTTTAAAAAGTAAAATGATACATGTTGATAGCTTACCTCGTGAAGATGACAAAATCATATCAGGGTATTTTGGGTTTGTCGCAATTTGCGTAACCCAGCCATTGTGACCACACAGGGTGCCCCTAAGTTTGAGGGTTTCCGTCATGTTTCACCGAGAACGATCAACCGACCACTTCACACACCAAGTTGCAAAAGAAAAGGATATGGTTTCGTACAATCGGAAATATATGACTTTGTTGTGTTGCCAGTAGCCATTGCCAATGTGATTTACAGGATTTCAAAACATTTTAAATTAATTTACCTACTCACCTAATTTGGCTTGCAAAAGTTTTGATTTATACTGGACTCTATATTATTATTAAATTATTCAAAACTGATATTTATTATAATTTTATAAAATTTAGCAAATTTTATTTTTTACACCAGTAGTATAATGGTTTTACAAATTGGTGAAAACTCAAATAATTTTGAGATGAATGTTATTTTGGATGTTTAAATAATCTAAATAATTTTAATTTTTTATTCGAATTTAAATGTCATGTCCACACAAAGTGTTTTAGAACGCACATAATTAAATCATATTAAAGTACTGACGTTTTCGCACATTGTAATTACAATTTAAATTGCGATAAGTATAAAATGGTTAATAATAAAATAATTTACAATTTGTTTTATTAACATTAAATTTTTGTTGACATTGTTTAATTTTGCATGCGAATACACTATTGTTGTAATGGAGTTACACGTTGATACACATCTCTTAGGAAAAACCAAGATTTCTCCATCAATTATTTTAAAAGTAAGTGTATTTAATCATTTTTAAAATATCGAAAAACAATATAAATTTAAAAAAAACGGTTATTTTTATAAAAAGGGGACATGTTTTGTTTAAGCTATCACTTTCATCTTTTCTTTAGACAGATCATTCTTGAACGCATCCGTACCCGTAAACGGAATGCATTATTTCTTTATTAAAGGTTCAATTATTGTAAATTAAAAAATTAGTTTGTAATATTCAAAATAATTCTATTATACAGTTATGCTTTTATTCAATCATAATCAAAATAAACGAGAAAAACTTTTTTTAAAAATGAATACATCTTTGAATAGCATCAGCTTGTAGTACCTGTGATTTCCGCTGGGGGACGTCGTTCTTTTGAATCAAATTGACGTCACGCAAGTGGTACCTACGCCATTTTGTGTCTGCTCAAGTCAGTATTTCTGGGCGCAGTGAAAATTACAAAATTCGCATGGTTTTGTGTACGTTAAAAAGTTAAAACCATTACCAAACTAAGTTAACGTCTCGTACGTTAATTTCACAGACTGACAGTATGGAGGACAAGGCGTCATTAAAAGAATTAGATCAATGGATTGAACAACTAAATGAATGCAAGCAATTGACAGAAAATCAAGTGAAAACCCTATGCGATAAGGTAAGGAAGCTTTACATTAACGTTTCATTTATGTCAATAGATTATTTTTCAATTTAGTAACAAGTATGTAATATGTCCGATAGGTTGATGTCTAGTTATGCCTATGTTGTGTGATTCATTATACCTACATAGTAGAGAATCGAGAACGCGTATGTAGTGGTTAGTAGTCGAAGCTGGTCGGTCTCACCGTAATCGTTACTCTTCGAGGGTAGTAGTGAGCTATTATGTGCCGGCGTCACATTGACGACTGCATTCCATTATATTAAAAAAAAAACATTGATTTAATAATATTTTCCAATTCGAACTAATTAATCAACGTATATTTTTAGATTTGGACGGAAATTAGTTAAATCAATAAATAATATCGCCATAACTATATAAATTATGATATTAAATACAGTTTTTGTTTTCTTCAATTGGACATAAACTGGAATAACCTTTTTGTCTTGTTAACTCATCAAGCCTGATAAAAACTATTATGACTCATATTTGTTAATGTTTTGGATAAAACATTAACTTTGTTTTTATTATCAAGATTATATACCTTAACATTTAGTGATTATTATAAATATTTGAATAACATCATATTTTGGCTGCAAGTGGTTTGTTTTAATCTGTGATGTAAGGTGAATATGTACCAACTATATTTTTGAATAACAATAATAAAAATTTGTCAGTGACTATTCTTAGTATCAAAAACCAATTAACTTACATGAAAGAGACATACTGTAGTAATACAAAAGCAATAATCACTTTTTTGCTATTTACTTGTTTAATGTTTTATAATTTATTATGTTTGTTAATTTGATAAATAAAATAAAGTAAGGTTTGTTAAAGTTTTTTATTGTCTACAGTATGTTGCTTTTGCATGTATTCTTAGTCATTAAGTTTAGTCAGTTCTGTATATTTACATTATAGTCATGCAAGTGTTGAAATAGAAACATCAGAATTTAGCCTTTAATTTTAAGGTTTTTATGTGTATCCTATATATTCAATTAGTGGTGACCTGCATGTATATGTGGATATAATTGATACAATATCTTACTAATAATATAAATACAAAAGTTTAGATCTATGGATGGATGTTACTTAAAAGCTATCTCCAGAACGGCTAAATAGATCTCACTGAAATTTAGCATATATGTAGAACATAGACTTAAGGAACACATAGCCTACTAGTTAGTGTTTTAAAATTCTGCGCGGGCGAAATCGCAGGCAACAGCTACTTTAAAATAATAATAGAGATGTGGCACTAAGATTACATACTCAAAATTGACGAACATACATGTAAGGAATATCCTTGATCTCTCCCACCTCTTTGGTTCAATGGCATGAGTTATGTAGTTATTGTCCTTTTAAATATATGTAAATTTTGTACTTGTGTTCAAAATGTAAATTGTAGTAAGTGGTTTACATTGATTAAGTCAGTTCATGCACTGATAATTATGTAAACTTAGTATCAAAATACATGTAACGTAAGTAATAGTAATATTACCCATTTAAGTTAGCATTGAGTAGGCATACTGTAGGTACATAAGAATCCAATGAACATGAAGAGTTGAGGAATTATATTAAACACTTGCTGTCACCTGGGACTCCATCCGCGCGGAATTAAAAAAAAACTTAACTAGTAGCCTATGTGTTCTTCCAGATTATGTTTTACATCTATGTTAAATTTCAGTGAGATCCATGCAGTCGTTTTTGAGATACCTTTAAACAAACATCCATCCATTCATCTAAACACATTTATAATATTAGTAAGATTAATAAGAAGTAAGATTTAAAAATGCATGTATGCAATGTTTCTTTATAACCTCAATGTAATCAAGTTCTTACTTCTTGTAAATACATATTTACTATTTTACAACTACAACAACACAACTACAAAAAAGGTGATCAGAATAAACTTAAAACAGTTGAAATAGATGCTTTAGGAAATCATAGTATTATAATTGTTGGTGAAATTATGATTAAAAATAGTTTGCATAGAAAGCTTATTGTCACATATTAAATTCACAAAGTAGGTTTGATTGTTATATACTTTTTACAGGTTTCAACATGTAGAATTTTGTACAAATAACTGAATATATTCACATTATATTAAATAGTAAAAAATAAATTTGCAAATCTCTCAAAGTTTGACAAAGTGATGTTGAACATCTTTGATGCAGAGCAAACAAGTTGAACTGGTCACTAGAAATTTATCGATTTAACATGCGCCGGCGCCAAGGTCGATCTACTATAGTTGAGTATACTGATCGTTGCCTTTGTAATGCAAACGTATTTACATTTGTATCATTTTAATTATTTAAAGGACAATTCAGGAATTTTGACAATCACAAACTCACAATAGAGGACATATTATAATATTTGAAAAGTTTTTGTTGACCGTACCTTAAACGTAACTTTTAACCCATTAAATTAGCTATTAACTTAAGAATAACCTACTTTCGTAGATTTTAAATCCATTCCCTGCAATATAAGGTAACGAAATCAACATTTTTTTTAACTCTTTGTCATGAATGAAATAAAGCAATTAATTCTTTGTAAATTGTTGTGGTGAATTATTATTTTATCGAGTTATCTAATCGATTATTTATAACGATTTTGCTTACGGATAGCGCGGGCGAAAGTCTATGAATTTTTACACAGCGGGCGGGTTAAAAACCCCGCCTTGCGTAAGATCTGGCTGATTTCAAGATAGAATTCCGATGGCTGTATTATTTCGTTAACCTCAACGGGTGGCTTGTTTACATTTTACGCCTAATTTGTTAGTCTTTGATAGTACATTGTCCGCAATATATAGTACTTGTGTATTTCTTTATAATTTAGAACGGCTCTATTTCTGACGATTTAAATTTTAAACATCTATGTTTTATATAAGTACTAAATGTCGCCCGCGTCTCCGTCCGCGCGGTATTAAAAAAAAACTTAGTAGCATAGGATACTAATTAGATTTTTAACAAATTCAAGCGAGATCCATTCAGCCGTTTTGGATTTACCTTCACACATCCATCCATCCATCCAAATATTCGCATTTGTAATAAGCAAGATTTCGGCTGTGGAAACGCACGCTATCATAAATAGGTTACAAAGTGTCTTGAAAGTTCATTGATATCCCCCAACCCCTTCCTCTCGTAGTTGCGTGTTTTTTCAACACTACGGTTCATTGCAGCGAAATTATTTTGTTTAACAAAAGCATTATTTCTCTTTAAGACTTAAAAGTACATTAGAATGAAAAATTACGGTGTTATATTTAAAGAGAGTAGACAATTGTTATAATTTGAAACTATTTTTTATATTATGGATAGATCAGTAACTTTATCACTTATAAACATAAATATTTTCCTCTGTGTGTACACTTTTTTCACCATCGTCATAATATGATATCAAATGTCAGACACACAGACTTATCTCACAGGATGTGTTTGCACAAAACTGTCCTGAATATATTAACAATTGAAATACATGTGGTTAATTTATAATTTAATTACCCTACTGCCCACGACTTCGTAAGTGCATAATAAAAAAGGCTAAGTTACACCTGCAAATCTAAGATACCTTCCAAAAAAAAGTCACGTCAAAATCGGAAATCAGTCATTTCGAAGATTACGCAAAATAAATGCGGTAGATAGATAGGAAAATAATATTCCAATTTGATTAATTGTATATAATAGTATATTTAAAATAGAAATCCTATATAGCCACTCCTCTGTGTCACAAGCGCGTGATTATTAGACTCAACAAATGTCTAATTAGACATTATAAGCTAGAATAGCCGAAATATGTCTAACCCAACTGAATGCACAAGTTGTAAATAGCAAAAGGTTATAAATGTTAATTTTCATAAGCGTATATCTAAAGAAGAAAATTAGAAATGCAATTAATGTAAGATATTTCATTAGTTTTGGCGCGCTTTTTGGCCACCATATTTCACCGCCATTTTTATTTACATCGCTGTCTATGGAGTCTGGGAACGTGAAAGCGTTCACAGAGGACAGTTGAATCCGTTCACTATTTATATTATGCCCATTGTTTTTTTTTTGGACCTGTTACCTGTCCCTGCGGACGAGGATTTTTTGCAGACCTGTTTGTACGAAAGGGAAATTTTATGTTGTTTTCGGTTTAATATAATATTTTAATATAGTTTTTACTTAGTACTTTTTTAACTAACATGTTTTCGGCTTGTACTCAATAATTCTGATCAGACCTTTATAGTTTTTTTCCTAAAAAGGGCGTCTAATATTCTTCCTTTGTTCTATCACTAAACTACATACAGCCTACCTAGGGTTTTCTACTAACGCCGCTATTGATGTAGGACAATGGAAGAACGCGCTTACGCCACAACGATTCCTGGAAGGGTTGAAACCAGTTTCGAATTCTATTCCTGTCAGCTTTATTGAAGTGTACTTACATGCACGAAGCTTTAAGTGTTTTATTTAATACTAAATTTAATTTAATTAATTTAGTAATAATATGATATTTGCTAAGATAATCTACAGTCACAGCCGATTATCTCGATTTTTCCAAAAAACAGAGGGAGCTTTGTAAGAGTGTTTTGACAGTCGTTACCTACGTTTATAAATCTCTTCCTATTTTTGCTAGTAGGCCAAAGCACTAGTTGATAATAAAAAAAAAACAAATGCTAGTTTATCAGTCACGTTCGGCAACATGCATTAATGAGTACTTGATAATGTGTTGTGTACTTTATTGCATTAACATAAGGTTAATTATTGTCAGATTGTTTTTTACTTTTTATTTATTGAATTGTCGATTTTTAATGATACTACACTGTATTACATGTTTCCTGTTTTAAATAATATTCACGGCACGATTTGTCTATTCTCATACATTACGTTGACTTTGTCAATGTCAAAGAAACAAAGTTTTCTGACATCGAGAAAATTGTGCTCTAAGGCATATTGTCAATATTGTAGAAATGTGCAAGAATTAATGAGCAGAAGGTAGCTAGAATGATATAAAATGGTTAATCAAAATGATTAATGCCCTTATTTTATTGTTTAAAATCTGTATGGTAAATAATATAATTTTTAACATAACAATTTTTTTAAAATATTGTAAGCAATTTAATATTTTTTTACTGTTACCTCGACTTACGAATTATTTATACTGTTGAATTTCCTCAAAAACACTTGTGGTGGTGTGCATTCGGAAGCTTAAGTCTTGCCTCTTTCGTGTTTTAGGTCAAGAACGTTGCTATTTTTGTTATACTGTCATAAATGTCCTAACATGTCGTACAATTGTCAATTATATTTTTCACTTTAACTTACAGTTGGTTTCTAAGACTAAAATCGCTGTAAATGTATTGTCATCCTTGTCATTATCTTTGATAAAACAGAGATAACAATATGTTTTAAACGAAGATTTCGGTCTCAGAAACCCACGGTAAGTAATATTTTAAACCAATGCACTAGTGTCGTAATAATATCAGTAAGTTTTTCTGTATAATTTTACCGCCAAATTGAAGTGGCGTAAAACCAACTTGGCTTCAAGTACTTTAATTTGGCTCCTCATTAGGAAATATAAATCTAAATCCATATTGTAAATACAATAATTTTACTAAATAGCCACAGATATAACAAAACCATAGAGTAATCTCACTACAAAAAATGTTTAAAATAACAAAACAGCCGAAAAATTACAACGTCCTTCGAAGAAGTCGATTTGAATGTATTTTACGAATCGATGTCTTAAACAATCGTGAAATGTGCACAGACTAAATGTTGGCGAATGTTTAACATTGAGGCGCCCCACACATCGCGGTCCACGTGCGTCACACACGTCAGCGGTTGTGACTAGCTAAATGCTTTTATTACCATAATACAGTTGTACTCAAAGTTTACTGCACTGCGCTTAGACCACAAGAAATGAAATACTAAAAAGATTACAATAAGCTTACTACCTAAGAAATATAAAATAGTATAATGAATAATATAATAAGCATAAGCAATAAATCGGTATTTGATTATCCTAAGTAACCTTACATAGACAAGAGAGTTAGGTAGTTTGATAATCGAGAAAAAAGTTTGAGAACCGCTGCCCTAATAAATTTATCCTAATTAGACTCTAGGAGAGTAATTATCCTAATTCGAGCAGAGGTAATAATTATCAAGTCATCTTTTTCTCACGCCGCGTTTCATTTCCCAATTTTTTTTTTAATTTTCGTATGTAAAGTCGTCTTGCTGCTTATTTGTATGAGAACATTTTATATATTTTTTTCAATCATTGTGAATTTTTGTTTTTAATTTTAATTAACGCAAATGAGTTTTGCCTTTGACTGTACATGTATTAGTTACCAAACAAGTTATTTTAAATTTTAAAGTTGTACAGATGAATAGACAAAACGTAACTTTAATGAGCATATAAAAGAGTACGTGCTCACTTTCGTTTTTGTCTATATAAAGCTACATCGTATAATGATGTGAAAAACTGTCTGATATAATTATGTTACACTAAAAATATGCATTTAAGACAGCTTAAGTACTTTTATTACATAATACTTAAACGTTAAACACATGATTTACTAAGTTTTATGGAGTGATAATAAAAATATATATTTATGTTAGAATGGTGAAAGAATTCACATTGTAAACTATTATAAGTTTACTTAGAACAAACCTTTGCTATTCATAATAATAAATATTGCATTCATTACGTGTACCATCTTTAGAGACATATATTTACTATCCATTTTGTTAATATGTCAATTGTCACACTGCAAATATCGAAAACTTGCATAGCGACAATTCTACTGCCATTACACTTGTATTAATGTAGTCACAGAATTTTATTCTAAGTGGGAAGTAAATTAAATTCTTTAACTATAAACTATAATTGTTAATATGGTGTCCGTCATCTATACTATACTAACATTATAAAGCGGAAGAGTTTGTTTGTTTGTTTAAATGCGCTAATCTCAGGAACTACTGGTCCGATTTGAAAAAATCTTGTTTTGTTGGATAGAGGTAGGCTTTAGGCTATATAACATTACGTTGCGACCAATAGGAGCGAAGAAAAATGCTATCAAAAGATAATCGCTATAGTGTTTTTGACAACCACGCGAAAGGAGTCGCGGGCACAGCTAGTGTGTTATAATGTCAATTCGCTGCCATTGCAAATGTGAGAACCGTAGTGCACAGTATCCTGTTGTGTGGGGAATATTTATAGGCTGAGGTGCTTTTCCTTTTATTGCACCGTCTGACCTGCTTCCCGTGCCGTTTGCCACGTTATATCGTCTAATATTAATATGCTATTCTAAACTTTAATGTAATTCTTATATATAAATCGATAAAAACAGATTATAACTTCTAACAGTTTAAAATCATTGTCATTTAATAACTTATTTCGACTAGACGGAGTACTTTGTGATTTAAGCGGTCCAATATTAATAGATTTCTCGTAATAATTCTACACTAAGGATTTCCTTTAGTACCAATAATTTGAACTTAGAGTATGGATGCAAAAAGAGTATTAGCTGTTAACATAATGTTAAATTAATAAGCAAAGCAAATGATCTCAATTTCGTGTCCGAACCTCCTTTCGGTGGTAACGTAATTTCTATTCTTTCTTGTCAACTCATAACAAACGAACACACATTCTAAACAATTGCCGACGGTAGATCCAAACACGTGAGCAAAACAAACTCGTAGGTATTCGTTCGTGTTGCATTTCTATCAAACTGTTGCAGTTTCCCTATCCTAACTCTGCACTCATATTGATATACATAGTACTAGAGATTTAAACGCCATTATTTATTAAATAATTTTTAAATTATTTTTAAATATTAACAGAATAGTTAACCAGACAAATAATACAATGTACTTGATTGTTATGTCAAATAATTAGCGACTACGTGAAAATAGTTTCGATGTCAGCAGTCAAAGGTAGCATAGATGTAACCTATCACTTAAATGTAAAATGTCTTGTTTCCATTACGTAATAATTGAACAGGCAATACAATAATAAAGTATAATTTCTAACATTTCACGTAACCGCATCTTTTATATCAAGATGCTAAGAATGTGTTTACATTTGAATGTAAATGTAATTAATATTGATTTCCATCATAATAAAATAATATAGAAGAACATAGAATGAAATACAGATCTGTAAATGACTGGAACTGTGCATGGGCTACCTAACGTTTTCTATTAATTCGCCGCGAACGTAGTAGTGTAACTTATTTCATGAATATCTTTTTTTAAAAATTAAATGGCAATCTACCGACGACTAAAGTTAGGTCAGAATCAGAATCTTAGTAAGCCCTACGTAATGTTTTGAAATACTTCGGTATCAATGTTGTGACACTGTGTAATATTGTATATCTTTTTTCGCAGGCGAAAGAGATCTTAACGAAGGAGTCAAATGTGCAAGAAGTAAAATGCCCAGTGACTGTATGCGGCGACGTGCACGGTCAGTTCCACGATTTGATGGAGCTGTTCCGCATCGGCGGCCGCTCGCCCGACACCAACTACCTGTTCATGGGTGATTACGTGGACCGTGGCTACTACAGCGTCGAGACAGTCACATTGCTCGTCGCCCTCAAGGTAAGATATATCTCCATACATACATCGGTGGATTGAAAGGGAGCACACCCTTTCGAACGCTTTCCTCCACTCGTAGTTGGCCCATATGACACGGTCCTGCATGCATGTTGACCTATCGGATAGGTCCTATCCGAAGTAAAAAGATTCATCTCTACTGAGATCTGATAGAAAATATCTTTTATGTAACTCTTTTCATCGGACGGGTCGATATGAATTTGCAGGTTATCACAAAGATTGAAATGTCTAGTACAGAAGAGGCTGGCTCTAAGTTTTTAAACGGCACTGTTAATTGTTGAGCGTACGTGAGGACGGAGCGTTCGTTTATCACTATCAATGATAAAGTTTGGTCACTGTTTACACCGGCTTATCAGTCAGTTTACTTAAACAAATGAGTCGCGCTATCACTGCCGCGCTATAACGCTTTTACAGAATGTAGGGTAAACGTGTTACAGAGAAGGCTTATAACATCATTAAAAGGTGGATTTTTATATATTTTTTTTAAAGTCATACGTTACACGAGTCAGTGAAATTTTTTGCTAAATCTTTTAACTTGTTTATCTGCATCCGTTATTAGGTGACAATTTAATTTGCACAATTTATTAGTATACTTTAAATGTCACGAATGTTTGTAATGGCACACGCACACATTTCCATGTCGTTAAAAGTAAAAAAATACCTCTTGAATTATTAATCTGTCACTTTTTAATGATATTTAGGACAAATATTAAGTGTTGCCAGCACTAGCCAAATAACTGCTGGTTGTGTGTGTGGGAACCTTAAAGTTTGTGCATTGTTAATGTCCAGGGGTGGCGAACCTTTACCTATCAACGTGCCATTGTTCTAATGAACTAAGGTTATAGAGGAGACAATCTAATTGATCCTGTGATTATTAGGAACATTCCATAGTGAAGGATTCGCTTGTCCTGTAATAACTAATGCACACTTTCTTCCTATTGCATAATAAAAAAAAATTATAAGTTGTGCCCAAAATATTAAGTCGCGTGCCGTAGGTTTACAATCCCTGTCAGACATTTAATTTTGAATTTTAGGTAGTCAGTTGTATCTAACAATATTTTTATCGGGGGCAGCTAGTTCTGTGTTTTCATCTACTTTTTGTTTTAATGTTTGATTAGCCTTTTGTTTACAGTGTTCTGTATTTAAAGTCATAACGCACACTAAACTAACAACGCAACAAACAACGTGCTAACAATGTTACAGTTCAGTGCCATCTCTCGTGGTTATTTGTAATTTAAACAATAACGTTATTTTTGAACCGATTTATGTATTTGTATTCTGTGCAATCTGTCAAAGAAATAACTCTTCAGACACCGAGTAAAGAGGTTTTACATGTTCGTTAATACTGGCATTAAAGTTAAGCGAACATTTAAAATTATTTTATACCATTGTTATATTTATGAAGATTGTGCTAAGACCTTTTTCTTGTCTAACTACTAACGTAAAAGTAATAAAGTCAATAACCCTTCTATTTAGCCGTATGAATTGACAACTCGGTCTTTATGTAAAAGTCAATGTTCTCGCTATGTAACTGGAATATTAAAATTGATAACTTTAACAATATATAATGCATTAAGATTATTAAATTGTAATACTGTTGTACAATGATTATGAATATTAATAAAATATTAATGAAAAACACAATCACCCCAGCAAGTAAACTGTCATGTTGCGATTCAATTATAGATGAAATAAAGTCGTCATACTCAAAGTAATTTATGGTTTACGTATTCCTCATCCCTTAGTAATGACTTCGAGTGCCACAAAGTATGTTTTAAATTGATTAAACCACATAAACACAAGAAGTTGATTAATATTATCAACTTCTTGCTTTGAATTTAGTTTTGTTCTATTGTTTCTGGTATTGTGTTTAATATTCACCCTTAAAATGTACGTTTAATTTCCAGGTCAGATATCGAGAGAGAATAACAATTTTGCGCGGTAACCACGAATCGCGTCAGATCACTCAAGTATACGGCTTCTATGACGAGTGCCTGCGCAAATACGGTAACGCTTCCGTATGGAAACACTTCACGGACCTGTTCGACTTCCTGCCGCTGACGGCGCTGGTTGATGGCCAGATCTTCTGCCTGCACGGCGGCCTCAGCCCCTCCATTGACACCCTCGACCACATCCGAGCGCTCGACCGCGTGCAGGAGGTACCTCATGAGGGACCCATGTGTGACCTTCTCTGGAGTGACCCTGATGATAGGTGAGTCCCCCGATAAACTAACCATCGTATTAAATTTTTAATCACTCATGAAGGCCTAAGTTTAGTTTTAGTACAAGAAATCTACGCTAACAGATTATTTAGCATTAAATAATTGTGGCTATAGCTGTAATTCATATAATAATGTAAGCGAAGTGACATTAGCTATGGGAAAATAAACCCTTTCACTATGGTCGGGTTGTATTTGGTCATTTGTAAGAAGAGGTCAGAAACACATTGTTTTTGATTATCACTTCCCACACTAATATGACACTGTTTGGTGTAAACAGTTATTGCATGTCTATCATACTATAGTTCGTATTCCTAAGTTGTATTACAAAAAAATATCACCCACACATCTTGCCTAACATTGATATTTCCTTGTTTGTCATGGAAATAAAGCTGCAAGCCTTTTAAAGTGTGATTGTTAATGAAGATATATTGGTTTGTTTTAAATATTGCAAGACAAGTTTATTGTGTAGTAGAGTGACAAAAACTGGTTAAAAATTTAAATATTTAGATAGATTTTAGAACATGACAATGTAAAAAGGAAGATAAGTTTTTTTGAAAAACAGTATTGATAAGTTCGTGGATAATACACGTGTAATATAAATTTAGAAGACAGGTGCTTTTTTTTATTTATATATGAATAAAAAAGGAAGGGCTGTATGTTAGTTGGTTTAATGGTTCAATCTTTTTTACAATATTAATTTGTACGTTGAAGTAAAAACAGATTACCTTAAGTGAAAGGTATAAAGTTTTTAGCGTGATCTATGTTTCGACAATAAAGTGAATACAAGGTCTAATTAGATAGTTTCAATAGAAAAACATGATGTTTATATATTATTTAGTATAATTAAATAAATAATCTAATATTAATACTAAGGTTGACATTCCTAGGTTTATCTAAAAGTCAACCAATATCATATTTTACATCTGACTTTATAAATAACTGGCACTAGCTCGTAACATCGTCAGCGCGAAATTAAAAAACTTAATAAGTAGTGTATGAGATCTTCCAGACTATGTTCTACATCTATGCCAAATTTCAACGAGATCCGTTCAGCAGTTCTGGTGATATTGGAGACGGAATCGCGGGCGATAGCTAGTAATGTATCATAGGCAAGCTAATAACATTTGTATTGATCAGTCCATTATCATAATGATGCATATTCAAATGTTTCAAGGTCTTTGTTCAAACCTTGAAGCAAATGAGTGCATTACATTGATTACAAACCATTTAAAGATGGATCGTACAATGTATTCAAAACTAGCTGTCGCCTGTGACTCCATCCGCGCTGGATTAAAAAACCTTTGTAGACAATGTGTTCTTTCCGACTATGTATTCCAAATTTCATCAAGATACCTTCAAACAAACATCTATTCATATAATTCAAACAATTGCATTTATAATATTAGTAAGATATAAATTCATTACAAATATGATATAAATTGCCAAAATTAAGCGTTTGTTTTGTTTGTGGAATAGCGTTTGTGAATCCTTGAGTTGAAACTTGGTTTCAAGTTGAGTCCTTGACATGATTTGAGTCTTGCCTTATACTGTAGCATTTGTCTGTTTCGGTATAGAATATAAAGTTATTATAAACTCATAATTTGCACTTATATTGTGTCAGGTCGTTATTATAGTATAGTAGATTTACTAGGGTAATACATCTAGTTTTTGTCCTCCAATAACTGTGTACGCATTAAACTAATAACTAAACTACTGCATAGATTTCTTTACTGAAAATTTGTTGTACTCATCTTATAAGAAATTTTGAAATCTTCTACATTATCTCTGAATAAATATTTGATGTTATAAAATGTTGTTTATAATATGCATCCATGTGTGTTGCAGAGGCGGATGGGGCATATCTCCGCGTGGCGCTGGCTACACTTTCGGGCAGGACATCTCGGAGACGTTCAACCACAGCAACGGGCTGACGCTGGTGTCTCGTGCCCATCAGCTCGTCATGGAGGGCTACAACTGGTGCCACGACAGGAATGTCGTCACCATATTCTCAGCGCCCAATTACTGCTACAGGTACCCTACCCTACCTTATCTCCTTTCTTCTCTTTTAGTGTAGTTTAATAATAAGAAATCTATAGAAGAGACATCACTAGTGTGATTTACTGCAGATAAAGTTTAAATTATACACGTGATTATATAATTAGATGCAATTAATGTTTAATGAAAATCTTACTCAAGGTAAGGTTATGATGTTTTTGTTGGATTTTAACAGTTTTCTCGTGTATGAAATGTAGTAAATATCAATAAAGATTCCCCTCCACTTTTCTGAAACGAATTAATTAAAATGTTAATGTTATAATTTATTTCAGATGTGGTAACCAAGCGGCCATTATGGAATTGGATGATGCGCTTAAGTATTCATTGTAAGTAATATTTTTAACATTGTTTTATAAAAAGTTTGTAAAAGCATTTGTATTTAAAAATTTTACTGCTAGTAACTGGTGAAATGTTACTTTAAAATGAACTCAGAAGAAAAATATGTAACGACATGGAATGATTATTAGCGCAAAGTGATGACATAAAGGAATCGATTAATTTCAATCGATATCTAATCAAGGTGACTTTAGTCCCACACTATGGATATTTAGAATTATGACCTACGATTGTTTGTTTAGATAGTTAAATGTTTCTTAATGTGCAGTATTGATATGTTTGTTTGTTTGTTTGCAGCCTGCAGTTCGACCCGGCCCCGCGGCGCGGCGAGCCGCACGTGACGCGGCGGACGCCCGATTACTTCATGTAGGCAGCGCGCTCACGCACCGCACGCACACCCAGTGTGAGTACACAATGCACCCGTACATAACTCATATGTATAGCTTCAATTGTCTCTCTCTCGTGCTGCAGCTCGTTGAAGTTAATTCATCCTTTTACTATCACGTTGGTGGACACCAACCAACCAGGGAGGTTTTTATAAAGGAATGAGAGAGGATTTGGGTGGACTGTATCAGTAACTTCTTGCTGGTAATGTAATATAGAGAAAAAAAAGGATAAAAAATAAATATAGTAGTAGAACGTACCAAAGCTGTATTGGAAGGCGGATATGAAAAGTGTTGCAAGTTATAAAATACAAGTACCATAATGTTGCCCTAATTTTTCATAAACCACTGCTTAATGTTGGTGATACTAACAGGTTTACTTGATAAACAATTTAATTAATAATGAATGTTGTTTACAGCGGTGGCGCAATCATGGGCGAGCGTGAAGGGCGGGGCTCGAGTGCGGATGGGGCGCTCCGCCGTCCGCTTGCTGCTCCGCCTCGCCCGCACCGCCGCCCCGCCCTCGCCTGACCAAGCCCCGTCTCCCGCGAACCCCGCCTCACATAGCACTTTTTTATTCCAATGATAATGTCATATTTATATCGTATTTCATGAGCAAATAATTCAATAGTAGCTCGCCTCGCTAGTTCACAAATCACAGTTGCTTAAATAATGTCCTTGATAGGAATGCATTCCGTTATCCTTCATTTTTACTTTCCTAGTCTCAAAATACAGCTTTTAGTATCTATTCTATTCTTATAATATTAAAGTTTAATATGTCAAGTTCAAAGCAATAATGATATAATTATTATGTTTGTAAGAAGATAATTTAAGAAAAAAAATCTTTCCTTGAATCGATAAAAGTAAATTGCAATACGATTCAGGTCGTTACTTTGAGACTGAATCTAGTAACGGGGTGTAGCGAGGCGAGGGGGCGGGGCCGCGGAGTGCGGTAGGCGGGGCGTGTCGCAGGGGGCGGGGCTCAGGTTCTTGCCCGTAGCCTAAGCTCAGATTATGCTGGTATGTTCATTGCGCGACTCGACAGTGCGACACAAGTTTTTCAAAATATACTTATGTTAAAACTTATGTATCAAAGACACTAAAGACCTCATTAAACTGCGTACATTTGCTAAAACGTTGGTTTTATTTAATTCTCCGTCGAATGGACATACCACCATAATGGTGGGAAGGCTCCGCGCGTCGCTTCCTTACGGAATATTTTTTCATATATAAAATGTAGATCAAAATTGCTATAGTCAGTTAGTATATTTATAATCAACCCAGTTTGAGTAACCAGTTTTATTCCAATGGACTTTCTTTAACATAGAACATATATGAAGAGCTTGCATCTACGATACTATACACATTTATAATTTACATTTGAGTTAGCGATGGATATTTTTTTTTAAACCTGTAAAGTGTTTAAATTCTTGTCAAATATGAATATTATTTTATCGATGTATAAATAATTTAAAACTGGCGCAAAAAAAGTCACAAATATTTATGAAATGTAAAATTTCGAATCTAAAAAAAAATCAATGTTTCTCTCAAAATTTATTAATTTTTTTTTAATCATAAAATAAAATCTACTTGTACCAACTCTTCTTATATGTTCCGTGATTTAGAATTATTTTTAATTGAGGCACAAAGTACGATGTGACGTCATCACTCAATACTTTGTATCGAACAATAGCCCGCATTTAGTTTTGTAACAGAATGGCTTGAACTATAAACTTAGGCTGGACATACACGGACTGGTACAAACAGCCGGTATCGATAATTCACGGTCTCCATACACGGAGTGTGTCGGAACCGTAGAAGTAGTCCGTGTATGGCAGCTATTTACTAGCATTAGAGAATCTTGTATTTCGTATCGCTATACGCCATTCTGCGACAAAATATTGATTTTAGCATTTCGAGATTTTTTTTTTGTAATTCCAAATTCTCCTTTTCTTGCGAGAGTACCTGTAAAACATGGAATAAAGTTCACAAGAGTGGAGCTTTTAGTTTTTTTTTCTATATGTATTTCAATATAATTATTTTTTAGTTTCATTTTATGTAAATACCTTTAAATTAGCAAGGCATATTAAATAATTTTTTTTTGTTACTTTTTGGTTTTAAGTATGGATTATTTTTCTTCCTAAATTATATACAATAGTTACAACCTAATAGAGTATTTGGATCGTGATTTTGAATACATTAATTAGCCCTAATATTAAAATAAACGTTTCGTCAATAAAATATATCGTTTTTAAACAATCTCAATGGATTGAAAAACAATAATAAAGTTTTTAATTTAGTTAAGAGTCCATAATGGTCTAACTCATTTGTTTAACCATTTTACCAATTATAGTACCAACGTCATCCATCAATCTATTATCAATTACTTTCAGTTTATAATCAAACTGAGAAATAATGCATGTAAGTCACTAAAAAGTTACATTCAAATGGGCTTTTTAATGTATTTAAATATATTTGATTTAAAAGATATAAAATTTTTACACGAAAAAAGAAGAGACGTGTTCCATTCGCCAAGGATCGCCATTTTAGTAATAAACGCTGTAAATTAGCAACGGCTTACGAACACCAAGATAAAAAAAATCTGACTAAACATCTTTAAAAGCATAACCCAAACTAGAGGTTTGTTCGTTATCAGTATCATGGTGTTAAAGAAGCAATTTAAAAATAGCTACAGGCTTACGAAGAGATCTTACATTTCCACGATTTGCACTTCAATAAATATAACAAAAAAAAACGTGTGGGTTTTGAATACAAAGACTTCCCACCAATGACATCTGAAGCCACACGTATTGATTTAAGTATTAAATAAGATATAGGTAAAAAATAAAAAAAAATGAAAAAATATACAAAAAAAATTATTGTATGACGTTGAGCTTCAGTTGTGTGAAAGTTGTAAAGTGATGCATCTTATATATATTGATTTTATGCTTTAGCTGATGGATTTTCACTCGGTTGAAGCTCGCGTGTGTAAATTAAGGCTTTTCCGGTTATTTGCTTAGGTTATTCAAACATTCAAAAGTATGGAATACAAAGGAGCATGTTTTTTTTTTAATTGAACGAGTGTTGTGTGACATACGAAGTGATGTGCTGTTGCAATATAACGTATTATTAAAATAGCTGTGCACATTAATGGCGATAAAATCAAAAGATAACCGATAAATTGATTACAAATAAAATTATTCTTACAACTGTACTATGCCCGTTGATAGGTATTAGATAATAAATAAAATTAATTATAGATACTTGTTTTATTTCGCCTTTATAGCGGATCACCTAAATCCTAAAGTATAAGAAATAAGAGCTAAATCAAAATATCCGTCTTACGTCCGATCATGGCAAGGAAGGAGACTGCATAAATAAAAGAATAAAATATTCAAAAAAATATATATTTTTTAATTTGAATATATACAAACAGCACACCTGTATCAAAGGCCATTGAAATGCATAAGTTATATAAAATTACCGAGGGTTTCTGCCGCCGAAACATTCGCATTCCAATCAAAACTCTAAACTACAATTTACACTTAAATTAAGTAAATTTCAAAATATATCTGGTCAAACATTTTTTTTGCAATAACTATAGATCAACAGCTACCCTTATTTTACAATATCACTTCAAACAATTTTCATAAAATAATTAAAAAAGTCAAAGATTATGATCACCTATACATGGCAGCCATTATGACAGCTGCCATGTATGGGATTTGACGCAACTACATTTACTTCATTTTAACTTTCAATCGAAAGTAAAAAAAAACAATTGAAGATAACCTTTTTTTTAAAGAATGACAAATGCTTTATATGTATGTTGCGGCAGCAGAAATCCATAACAATTGTTATTTGCACAATTTTTCGCTAGTTATTCCCGTAGTCCTTTTAATATTAACAATTATCTGACCATCTAGAAAATTAAAAATTTTACAAATATACAGTGAATCTTTTAATTTGTGTAACAAAATTCAACACAAAAATTTAACAAACATCAACCGACACCACAGTTATCATTTAAATAAAATTGAATTAAAAAAACGATGCAATATTTCGAATTTTATTCATAATAATGATAATAATTGTTTTGTGTAATTAATTATTTGTATAAATATTTTAAAATTACTTGCAGTCGTACTCAAAGTGGTCTCCTTTAGTTTAAAATGTACGTTCCTTGTCTATTAAATAAATTAAAAAAATACAGTTTTATTTATTTCGCATGAACTAAACGCGTCCTATAAGGAATGTCAAACTTGTGGCAGAATATAACCTCAAAGGTCTTGTAACATTTAAGCTTAAATAAAATTCAATAAATACATTATTTTGTCGACTCCTCATATTTAAAGTTATATATTATCTAAAATTAATACCTAATTTTCGACAACCATAATTTAATTAAATAACCATTTGTGGAAAATAAACACCAAGAGTAATAATTGTATACACAATTTCCTAAAATACATTTTAACCAAGAAGACTTGTTATTTAAAATAAAAAAACTTTGTTAAACGTGTGCAATCTTTCTTACTAAAATAAACAGATACGTGTTTTTCGTTAAATATTAAAAATTATTTATACGAAGAACGTGAATCTGGTTCAATGTAATGAAATTTTTGGAGGAAAAATGTTTATTTACGTTTAACGATCGGAATTTAGGTTATGACTTATATTTAATTCAGGTGAAAAACAAACAATACAACGTATGTAAATATAACCCACAAATAATGCCAAAAGATTCTTAACTTGGTTAACAATAACAAATTTCATATTAAAAAACAAACAAACTGTTACGCTTTCATAACCTCAAATATTTGAGTAGTCGAAATTCTTTAAGAATTGTCATTTTATTTAACAAATTTAACTGTGTACTGATTGTACAACCTGGAAATATCTAAACAATTAGCGTATTTGAAAAATACCTTTACAAATACTGATAGTGACGTCATGAATCTGCAGACTATAAATTATAGAACAGAGAGACTTTACACTATTAACTATTAATAATACCCTTTAATATATTTCCTGCCATTTGGTAGTTTTTGTTAGCTTGGTATATTTTTCTAGTAAAAATAAATAGCGACAAACACTCTGACCAGGTGAGAAGCGCCGTTAACGCAAATCTCTCAGAAAATATGACTGAAACAAACTTATACATAGAAAATGACACAAAACAAGGACCTCGTAGCACTTTCTTGACATTGCTAAACAGTGTTGCCAATTTAGTATATTATATGGCTAAATTTGGCGGATTTTTAGTCAGTTCATCACATTTTTATTGTTTAGCATATTTTTTTTTAATAACAGTTGATTAAAAATTGACATTTAACTTTATATAAAATATCATATTTTCGGCATTTTAAACAGCACCTTTGTATATGTTGGCAACACTGTTGACAGAATGGCTAATGAGGTATTGCTATTTCGTGTCATTTCCTGCCACCGGGTCAGATTTGTCAAGTTTGAGTATAGACATCTAAGCGACGCTCATGCCCGTGTCCAGTTGGAGCAGCTGCTTCATGAGCTCGTATGTGGAGAATGATGTGGCGACCATTGGAATGGCTCTGAGGTAGTTGATGCTCATGCCGCGATACAATCCTTTTGTGATACCATTCTCTCGGTATATCAACGTCAATGTTTTAATCATTCCCGCGCTATAAAAAAATTAACAAATTAGGCTTCCGTTCGGAAATTACAGTTTTATTTTTAAAGCATAAAGCGCCATAATATTTTTATATTGTTAAATGTCACTTATTTTACGATAAATATTATTTTAATGAAAATTTTTTCCTTTAATAACATAACCTTACTTCTTTCTTGTTATTTGATAGAAGTTTACTTAATTTTTGGTAATTTTGTCTCGTATCACAGAATATTACTTTTTTTATAACCAATTTAAAATAATAAACATGCTTTATGTCATAACTATGCAATGAATATAATTTACTGGAAACATATTTTTTTTTATAATTAATCTATTAAAGGCCATTAATATGCATAATTAATTGCGGGTTATTATGTACTATAGAAATAAATATAAAAACTATAACCAACCTTCTGTTGTTTACGCCATCACCACATGCAAAGATTATGTAATATGAAATAATTGTTTGTTAGTAATTACATATTTTATACTATTCTTACACGTGATGCAAAAGCTAGACCAGTCTAATATAATAAAAATCTACAATCAACAGAGAGCAAATATTATTTCCGACTCATAAGCCCACTGATGGACATAAGCCTCTCTTAACGTTGGTTTGTGAGACCAAAATATCTAAACATATCGTCATCCCTGTCATTATCTTTGATAAAACAGAGATAACAATATGTTTCATACGGGTATTTTAGTCTCAGAAACCCACGATTAGTGAAGATGAAGCAATGTTTAACTCGACTCTAAATCCCAACTTATAAATGTATACAATTAACGAATTACACTAAATTCAAAACAACTACTTATTATTATAACTAAATTATGATTTCTAATTTTTATTGATTTACTCAATTTACCGTGGGTTTCTCAGACCGAAATCCTCATTTAAAACATACTGCTATGTCTGTTTTCTCAAAGATAATGACAGGGATGACGATATATTTTATACAGAGATTTTGACCTCAGGAACCAACGATTAGTTATATACCATGCATACTAGTCTAGTTATTAAATTAGATAGATGCCAATCACCAATTTTTTGTCAAAAGCATCATGAAATGTCTCATACCATTAAACATTTCAACAAATACGTCATACTCGACAAGAAACACTCATAATTTACAGAGTGTTTCAGGTTATGTTAACCAGGTGTTAGGTTAGAATAGCCTTCTGTTAGGTTATGTTAGTATTATCAAACTACCTCCATAAGTGTTGCAACTTACCCAAACTTAGCGGTATTGGGATCCATGCAGGCGAGCTGCATGCGGCGACGTGTTACGTCCAGCGGATAGGACACTGATTGCGCTACCGCACCAGCCAGCCCTCCGCACACCAGCTTGCCTGGCACCGTCAGCACCAGACCACCTGCAAATTATACTAGTACTTTGAAGAGTTTATCTAGATCAACACCGTAATACAAAGAAATAGGCCGAAATCGAAAAGTTCCAATTCAGCACGGTCCTCGCACCTCAACATCTTTCACATTTATACACCCTTAGTTCAGGATACTTTTAATACGTTATTATCATCAGCTCACTATACGTCCCCACTGAGGGGCTCCGGCCTACCCTAAGTTCGGGATGAGTAGGCCATGGGTCAACCACGCTCACCTGTGCAGATTGCATCGCGAGGTTTTCTTTCAACTTATGAACGTAACACGATACAAAACGTTACTTATTTAGTAATTCACCAACCTTGTTGGTGTCCGTTTTGATCCGGAGACAACAATAACGTTCATTCTACTTGATAGATTGTCTATGTCATATGGAAATAAGAAGCGATGATCTCAAGGTTGTAGTAGCGCTTAGAGACTAACAAACGGAGATTTTCCTCGTACAACTATAGATCGATATTATTCTAAAATATTCATTAGATTCATTTATATGTAGAACTCCGTCCGTGAAGAATTAAAAAAAAACATAATTAGTAGCCTATGTGTTCTTCCAGACTGTATACCAAATTTATACGAAATTTCATCCAGATCCGTTCAGTTGTTCTGGAGATATTTTTGAACATCCATACATCTAAACATTCGCAACATCTAAAGATTGGTAAGATATAACAAGTAGAGAATAGTCAAGTCGATGAAATGGTACATTAAATTTATTTACAAATATATTGCACATATTCTTGCTAAAAACTTCAGCTATTTGTAATCGACATGTAAAATTAAATCTCGTGTTAAATTTAACGAACCGTGTAAAATATTTTGCAGCTGTATTTACGTCATTGCAACAAAATCAAGTAAATCACTCCTATTGCTAAAGTTTAAATTATTTTTATTTCAAAACAAATCGTTTGCTTTTAGCTATTTTACTAGTAGGAAACTTGCTTGTTGATGTAAGATTTAATAGACAGAATGTTACGAAAGAAACCGTGTATTTAAAAAGATGCAGTACATCTTTTTAAACACAGAAACATTTTTGTGTGACCCCCCAAGTCATTACGTGCTTTTGAATATCCGCTCTATAACTAGTATTATGTTTAAATCTCTGGTATTATCTGACCTGTGTTCCTGTCGCACTTTCTGCAGAGCGAGGTGGGCGCGTACTTCATGCAGAGGTACTTGAGAGACTCGAAGCAGTAGAAACTGAAGCCGGCGTATGGGATCATGCCGACCATCGTTGGCACGAAGCCGCGGTATAACGCGTGGATACCGCCCTCCTGTACATTGTACCAATATGTCAGACAAATATGTACTAAAAAAGTACGTCGACGCCGTAATAATTGACAGTCGGATTCCGCGAATAAGGAATTTTTATTGTATATAACATACTACTTACCAGCCTATATAAGTACAATCACTGGCTGATAAAAGGACTTTCTAAAACAAAAAAGAAATTTTAACATTTGTCCAGTCATTTTTGAGTTAATTCAGAACATAAAATTTAATATTTTCTCCCTTTAACTTTAATACTCTATGTGCGGCGATAAGGGGCGTTTCCACTAACCGTGCGGAACATGGTCATGGCGGTGTTAGCGATGCCGGTGTAGCGGTGCTCGCCTGTCACTTGGAAGGCGAGGCGTGCTCGTATCGTGTCGAGCGGGTAGGTGAGCGTGACAGCGGTGACACCGGCCGCCGCGCCCGCAACGAACTTGTCACCGTGCTGCACCATCGGGATGTTTATCACGCTTAGATACTGGAAAAGAAATCAACGTTAAAAGTAGATAACAAAATTATAGCAGGCTTTGTGGAAACCATAATGGTCTATGCTATATTGTTTTTCCGCAAATGGTATTTGTTTTATAATAGAAACATAGGTACAGGAGTTGTCAGATATCATGTCGGCTAATTTTAGTTGTAGCGGGCGTAAAGAAATGCTGGGGAAAGACACTGCGCAGTGCGCCTTAGTCTTTGGGTGCTAAGATATTTGAAACGAACTGTACTGCATTTCGTCGGACGAGTGAGGTGGCTTGACCTCCATAACTTAATCCTATTACATGTTAAACAAAACTTATAAGGTTGAGTAACTTTATAACAGACTTAAAACAAAGAAAAGGTTCCTAACTTACAAGTTAGGAACCTTTTCTTTGTTTTAAGTCATAGTTTACATAAATTTAAGTAGCAGTAAGTACAAGTTAGTTTACATAAATTTAAGTAGCTATCAAAATTCTTTATTTAGTTGACGTACTAAAAGGATGTTTAAGTAATCCAGTGGGTGTGTCGTCAAAAGCAAACAAAATATTATTGTCCAGTCTAGTCTTAGACACGTTTGTCAATAACATAATAATTCTCACCTAAATTTGCTACATAAAATCAAAGATCGTGATAAATAAATCGTGATTTATCTGTTACTACAAATACGATAAAAACTAAATATACAAACATTTTGTTTTCACTTGTAAACAAAATTTATTATTATATTGAGGTTGTCAAATATCTTGGCCGCTCGAACGTCGCACGAGTCGCTGCGCACAAAATCTTGAGCCACCAAGATATTTGAAATGATCTATAGTTACTTACTATTCGTATCAATATTGCTGAAAAAAAAAGTTATGAGTGGTAATCGTGGGTTACTAACGCGCACCACATATCTAAAAAAGAATTCTCATCCCTTTTACTCTTTTTTAAAAAACTGAGACGGCAATATTTTTCAACGGGAGTCTTGACAGTGGAAATCCAGTTACAAACATTATGGCTGTCCACTTAACAATCCATTTATAAACTCCGGCCCCTTCCATCAATTTAGATACTACTACAATTTAATGGTACAAGATTGTAAAGAATTTGATTGCGAATAACGGTTTTACTGATGTAGAAAATGTGTTTTCCTTTAGGGTAAGAGTAGTCAACGTAAAAAGGTCACCGGTGGGCATGGACATCCGCTAAGCAAACACCAGGGGCACCACAGATGCGTTGCCGGCTTTAAGCATGAAAGCACGTATACAAATATAAAATTTACAAAATATGTCATGTACCTACATAGTAAATAAAGACTTTACAGCTGTATAAGAAATTATAATATGACCAAAGTTGGATTTTTTCTATGATCATAAAAACAAAGGTCAATGTCGTTTTTTACCGCAACTACGTGATTTAACAATGAGAGAAAATCATTTATTATTTACTGTGATAGTTAAATTAAAAAAATATATATTAAAATTATTTATAAGATAAGAAAATAAGAATTTAAATGTTTTTTTTATTATATTAATTATTTATTTTCTGTACCAGTAACAATTTATATGTCATTCGTAACAGAAAATGTCAAGCTATGTTTTTTTTTCCCGGGATAGAGTTGTACTCATCATTCATTTCATTCGATTAGTTTCTTTTCCAACATGTTAGAGTTCAATCCATCAGAAGGGTTAGATAAAGTACATTCGTTCTAAAGTGATTCCATGCACTAATTTATAAAATGTAATAAACTGACACACGACAACCACGTGACTTATCAAAAGTTATCAGTTTCATATTTGAAATCCTTTATGGAATCGGTTCGGAGCGTATGCACTTTGTCTAGCCTCGCAGATTTATTTTTATTGGCTACTTCTCGTATCTAGTCTACGATTTAAAATAAGTTTAAGAATTTCTTAATTTCTTTCATCCATTAAAATTGATTTCACACGATACAAATATGAAAAAATCAATACGTTACAGTCTTGTTCTACGATCGTTGAAGGAAAAAATTAAAAATTCGCATTTTAAACAGATGTGACATAAAAGGTACACAGTCGGCCTGACCTTGTCGTAAGTTGCTCAGTACATTACAATGAACCAACCGAATTCATTACACGAACACCCAATATTGTTCAGATAAATAATGCTCTTGTATAAAAATATATCGTCATCCCTTTCATTCTCTTTGACACAATAGAGACAAAAATATGTCGCAGCTATGAACTTTCGAAAGGGCAGAGAAATTAATTTCGAGTGCAAGGTAACTAAGTTACATCTCGATGACATTTATCTTGAGGAAAACATTAATGAAAATGAGGTTGTTTTATTCTTGAAGGAAATGACATTATACATTTAAATTGGACACGAAAATATGGTTCGATTCCGCGTCTCTATATTGTAAGATCGTGATCCGGTCGAACCAACTCAATTAAACCATTGATAACAACTCTACTTCTACACTTACTGCGGGTTTATCCCGGTTAGAGACAAATTAAACAGGCCCTAGTGTAGATTACTCTATTAAATCTAAGTAACTCCCTCAGTGCTCTACAAAGGACACAATCTTTTATATGGCAAATAAGTTAAGCTGTTAATTAATTTGATAATAAACAGCTATTTGTTATACTATTATAACAAATAACTTTGCAATTAAATATTATAACATTTAAATTGAAATAACAATAACATGATTACAATTAATTAATAGAAACATTAGTTATATATTTAGTTTTATTGTTGTTATCCAGTTTATTTATAATTACAAAATCAATTAACTATTTGAGGATCATAATATTATTTGACATTTTTAAAATAACTCGTTTTAAATTATTCAAACTTTCGTGAGACATTATACTAAACTGATATATAAACACGGCTAAATACTCACGTATATTCGTCCGGTTGCGGCACCGACTAGTTTCGAGCCCATCGGGGGCCTTTCATCAGAATGAGTGGTACTGGTATTATTTCGCGAACGCGGCTCGTCGCTCACTTGGAGTCACCACTTATCCTTTTTTTTTTATATCACAAGGTGGCAAACGAGCGAGCGGCCACCTGAAATCGCTGAAATAGCGAAGTGACCGTTGCCCATAGACATACGCAATTGCATATGCGTTGCCTACCTTTAATCGACGGAGGAGAGGATGCACAGAAAGAAAATATTTTCCCTTTCCATGCATCCTCTCATCCGGAAAGTTCACTTCCACTTCCCATCCTTTCCTTATAAGAAAAGGGTGGGAAGGGAAAGAGGACTAAATTAGGCCTCCGGGACGCACACTCATCAGACGAAACGCGGAATGTCTTCCACTTCACGCCTGTTTTCTGTGTGGTGGTGGTATTGCACCGGGCGAACCTTGCCAATTCGTGCGAAGATGTTAAAGCGGGTTCTACCACTCTTAAAAGGATGTCGGGGGCCCTTCATGTTCCTGATGAAGGGCCCCCGATGAGCTCGAAACTAGTCAGTGCCGCCACCGGACGAATATACGTGAATGTTAAGCCGTGTTTATATATCAGTTTAACTCGTTTTATTTGGTAAATATAACAAAAACATATATATTTTACTTCATAATAAAGAATGACAATAAATCAATATCTTTTTCTTTGTATTGTAAGAAATAATTACAAATAATATTTACATATTCATTTCAATGCAAGTTTTTATTGCAACAAAGAAAATTACTTTTGTTTGAAATTCAAATATATACCATTAGTTTAATCTTGTTTTTATTTAACTAGATCATGCTTTTATCATCAAATGTGTTTTTTTAAACTTACATATGACATTGATAACCTTTAAGGGTAAAGCTAGTTAAATTAAAATATACACAAAAAAGTATTAAAGTGAACTACTCTAGTTAAATAGATAAAAGTTACATAATATACTAGCCGTCGCCCGCGCGGAATTAAAAAAAAAAACTTAATTAGTAGTCTATGTGTTCTATGTTCTACATCTATGCAAAATTTCATCAAGATCCATTGAGCCATATCGGAGTTACTTTGAAACAAACATGCTTCCATCCATCCATCTAAACATTGGCATTTATAATATTAGTAAGATTTGGTAGAGAGAATTCCATATTATATTCATAGAGAATTGAGCCTGTCTGCCAGCTGATTGTCTTTTCTATTGACCTTTTCATGACTTTTAGGTTTTATTGGAATCTCAAAACAATTTATACAATTTAATATTAATGATAAACAATAAACCAAAAGTTAGGCAAGTATTTTTTATTTTGACAATCAAGTCAACCAAACCACACAGAGCCAGAGTGTAGTCTACTACAGCATGTCACCCCTAAATTTGGTAGGCTTTGAGCCTATTAGTGATGTATGAGCCAATAACATGATCACAGCAAGGCTCTATTAATATGTTGCCTTTTGTTAATATGATAAAATGTTTTCGCAGTACATTTTTTTTAGAAAAGGAATTAACGAGTTTGTCAGAAATACAAGTTTTTCACATTATGAAATATGTCAAAACTTACAAAAAAATGTTTGGAAACTTTGTAATTCTATGTATTTGAAGAAGTGACCTATGCTCTCTTGTTCTTTATGAACTTTGAACTTTAGTGCATATAATTATAAAAATAATTAGCTACAAGTTATTTTTTTTTGTCAAAATTGTCTACATTTAAATAAACTTTTACATACCTTCTTGTAAATTTCGAAACTTGTAAATTGTGTTGCTGCATAGGGGAATATCCGAACCATTTGAGCACCATTGCCCTTGTATAGCGCAAAGATGGACTCCTGTTTGACAATTGCGGTCAGTCCTCCAAACACACCATGATGTTTGTAATGCACAGATTGTGCTTGCAGCAGGATCTTTATTCTGTCAAGCGGAGCTACTGCAGTTTTAGCACACATGCCTGCTACACCTGTTGTATGTTGAACACATTAATATGTGATATAAGAGGTTTAAATTAGTGGCCCTAAATTATCAATCTTGTCTCTACCTCTAGGCAAAAATAAAGAAAACTTTGGTTTATGTTTTAAAGAGTGGTAAAAAATTATGAATAAAATTAATTTATTAAATTAAAATAAATAACGGAGACTTACCTCCTGCCAATAAATTCCTCAAGATAAAATCTACGTCATTCTTTGGTTCCATTTTTAAAGCCATTTGTAATAAATTATCTTCTTTAACGAGTTTTCAAAACACGGACACTACAATTTTAATTATTTTCAAACTTAATATTATGAATTTGCAAGTAGGTCCCAATTGTGTTTTAATTAAACTTAATTATATGCTATATTAGCTGGCATAGCTTCACGATTTAGCACGAAACATTTTAGACAAACTTTCACCTCCGATTCTCGCTTACTTTCCTTAGTTTACGGTTCTTTAGTTTGTTAACGTAAACAGTTTGTTCGTGCGGTTTAATCCCTACCCGAAGTTTGACTGCCGAAAGGCACCACTTAAATGAACAATGTAGAATACATTTCAGTTATATTATCCAGTTAAGATAATAACTTATTTTTATCACACTTTTTAACGTCTACGAATACGCGGAACCACCGTTAAAGTCAATTCGTCAATGACGTTTGCTTGACTTTTGATTTGACGAATGATGATTTTTATTCGAATGAATGAATGAAAGAATGAAACGGGTTGAGAATGAACGCAATAATAATCTACTACAACTTACTTCTATTACCATTTACTACCTACTGCCACTACTTACCAACTACTACAATTTATATACATTTCCTTCTTTCTCTTAACTATCTTTGAACTTTGGGAGACTCTATATAATCAAAAGACTTTAATGCAAAGACTACTTAATATTAGTTCCTAGTAATACATTTTTTGATTATAAATATCGTAAGGCGCCATCTTGTAGGGAAAGTAAGTAAAAAAATCGTATAAAGTGTAAACTAACCGTTTGCTACAAAACACTAGATGTCACTAATGACGATGAAAGTTGATGAAAGCCTTATGTGTATTATGAAGTAATAATTTACAATTTCCATTACGTAAACATTAATTTTTTAAACAAATTAAGATTATAATTATGTTCTTTTCAACGATAATATTAATTTGAAGTCATAACAGTAATATAATTTCATACGTAGTTTTGTATTCAATCGATCTCTAAGGAGCTTTGAAGGTCACCTTGAAAGACCGCGAAAGCTCAAACGGGACGCTCGGAACGTCAGAAACATTTCGGTACATGGTAGAAATCACGTACGATGAACTGAAAGAATGCGCCGTCTATAAGTAAATTAAGGAGAGGGAGAGTCTTTAGTATTATGACTGAGATTGCAACATGTTTCTGGTGGCTTGCATTTACTAAAACGTTTCTTATACGTTTCTTATACGTTCCCGGCAAACGCGTACGACATTCCGTTGACGACAAACGTGTGTTTGGTTTATTTTGTGTAATTACAACAAGCTTGTGTTAGAAACTAACGACCGTTATTTTAAATTATCACCATGGATGATCCTGATGTACCAGCAAAAGGGAATATATTCGGAAGTAAGTTTATTTTATTTATATTTTATTGATACGGGTTATGTTTATTATTGATGTCGTTATGTGAACATAAATCGTGCCCTTTTGCCTAATAATTACCTTCATAATTTATTTAAGAGATACATTTTTTATTTTGTGTTCAAAAATTAATCTATGGCAAAATTCAGTGTTGTTTTAACTTAATCTTATTGTGCTACTGTAGTTTTTCGGTAGAATCATATAATCATATTTATTCGATATCGTAAGAAGCTTTTGATAGAATATCGTTTGGGGAGAAAAGAATAAATTTAAAACATTTGCGTTGTAGTGATTTATTGTAGTAGTAAATACATCATTATATTTAAATCAACACACGCAGAGGAAAAGTGCATTGAACTCGGACGCATAATGATAAAAATTAAAATGACGTTGTCAATAATAGGGTTGTCGACAGTATGTTTGAAGAATTGATTGAAGAGAAATTATGAGAATTAATTCACATTTGATGAGCCATACATTGGTATTAATTATATTTATAACTATTATATTTTATTACTTTGCAAATTTTTCGCGCAATTTGTTTTAAGTAAAACTTGATTAAGGATTTTAGTGATTTTGTAGAGAAGGCTGTTTGACAAGTTGACAACCCTAATTTTTTGATAAGTTTTAAAACATTGAAACAAACCTACTCAATAATTAATTAATGTAACTTAATAAATATTAGTTGTTAGAAATCGAATTAAAAATAGTTCGATATAGGCACTGTCCAAGGAATGATGGCTTGTTTCCTTCGCCCAGAATAAATTGAACCCTTGAACTTGCTAGGGGAATATGTTACGAAACATTTCATTCTGGATCTTACAACCTTGTTGTGCGGGAAGGTCACAGGATAACGTACTACGCGCTAGATTGACTTCAATTTATTATTGTATACTCTACCACAATAGTTATAAAGTCCACTTTTAAATACACGAAATGTATTAATGTTGTTTGCTGTTTGTATTTATCTGTGTAATATTTGTACAAGCTCTTGAAAACGTATGGAGTTCCTTATATTTTTATCCTTAACTAATGAAATATCAAATCGTAAGACAAAATAGATATTTGTGTTCTTTAGTAAAATGACAAATCTTAAATTGATTTATAAATATTTGCGATTGCGATCTGACGCAATACTAAGTAAACTGAATGAAGGTGAACTGAAGGTAAACTTAAAGAAGGTGGGACGCATTTAAGCATTAGGAAAATTGTTTAATATAGGTATTCCGTAATTCCTTCCGATTTCACAGCAATGGGTTGTATTATTACCAGGAAAGAGATACATTTGTATGTAAACTTTTGCTAGCACATTCAATTTTAAGATTTGATTACTCAAGAAATAAAGTATTAGTTACCATTATAAACATTAATATAATATTACTTAGATTTTAGTACAAGAAATCTTATTAATCGTTAAATAGGTAAAGCTATTGCAATTGACTTTTTTGGAATTATTTCTTTCTGCAAACAAATTCATTTTTATCTGCCAAAAATATCTTGAAAATATCCAGACCAATGCTGATTTCATCGTAGGAATTTCTTCAGGGTTCTCGGTATAATAAAATGTTTTGTCAACAGAGGTGGTGCCGGCACGGTATGTGCTCGCTGTGCTGGGATCTATCGCGATGGCGATTGTCTATGGTTTGAAAGTGAACCTGTCAGTTGCTATGGTCGGAATGCTCAACCACACGTCTATACGCCTAGCCTCTAATCCTGACAGGGAGCTCCTGGGGTTAGGCAACTACACGCCGCCTAGTGATGTGGAATGTCAACCAACTTCTAGCGGCAGTCACGTCACGGTAAGACATTTAAAAATTGACTGACGCATTTGGGTCGTTATTTGAGCACTAAGGGAATCCCTTAGTGGAGACAACATAAAGACTGTGAGTGCGTCAGTAGATGTGCGAAGCGAAAATTGGTATAAAAATTGTTTTATTTGAACAATCTTTAATTTGAGGAGAAAAACAGTGATATTTATAAATCGGGCGCCATTGTACATTACGCGTTTGGCGCCAAAACTGATAAAATTTCCAGATCAACAATAACGTGAAAGAGCAGAATTGTAAATTAACTTGAAATTTATAACATTTAGTTACACATACATTTAGTAGTACATACGTATAAGCTTTAAGACCTGTTACAATAATTTTTGTAGGACTTAGGGTTATTTTGACCATTACTACATATAAAATGACCTTGGTCATATTGATAATTTTAAGCTTAATTTTTTAGAACTACAATGTATAGATACGTACCATTTATTCACAATGAATCAATGATTGTAACAAGGTTGCTTATTGATATTTCATTATCGTAAATATCGCAAGATTCGACTAACAAATACCCATATGATTTAATTTCGATTACTATTTTATCTGGTTTGTAGTAAACTGCGTCTTGTCGTCGCGACAATGCGACAAAAAGTATTACATTTTATTTTATTTATTGAGTTAGGTATAAAATCAGACATTATTTAACCGAGGTTTTATTAATATCGAACGCTTCTATACTAGTGGTGGGAATGTGATAAAATAATTATTTTGAATTTTGGACTAATTCCAAGATTCGTGGATAAGTAAACAATCGACCTTTTCTCCTGTACATCTCTTAACTCGTAGGTCTATTATTTTATTTTTAGTTTACAGTATAAAACTCGTTGACTTATCTACAATACCTAGATCTAAAAAAAACTTATGTTTGAACTTGTTTAGATCTAGATATTTCAGCTTAAATTTTCACCAAGAACCGAATTATTTTTTAAAATTAAAATAAGACCATTGTATTTTTAAACGGGCAACCGAATTAAAAACTATAAACTGTTCAGACCATTATTTTGCATAAATTATAGACATACGTTAAGTATTTGGGTCACTTTATGATGTTTAAAGAAGAAAAGGCAATAAAAGTCGTTGGCTAATTATTTTTATCGGGAGACAAAACGCGGTCATCGCAATTCGATCGGGCTAAATGTAATGACCGCGACACATTTATGAAAGTACTAATGTGGCCTCTTTATATCAAACGAAATAAAAATCAATATAGGTATATTGTGTACGAGTATATTGTCCTCTATTCGTATTTTTATTAAATTTTGGTACTTTGTTCTGAGGAACTGAGAGACATTCTAGTTCAATAAATTCGTGTGTATAAAAAAGAGTTTTTAAACTTTTTAGTGTAATTGTTGTGGAGCTGTCATCTGTCAATTTTAGCGCCAAACAAAAATTCTACTATAACTATACACGAACGACGCGACGCGACGTGATTTTGGACACGCGGGACGTTGCGATATGATTAATGCTAATGAATTTGAATACTTAGTCATAGTTTACATTTACACTTATAGGTACGCAAATTTAGACTTAATGACGGTAGAGCAATTATAGATGATAGATTAAAGATGAATTATTGTATACATACAGTAAAATGTATTTGTTCTAGGAAATGGATGGGCCATTCGAGTGGTCATCGGAAATTCAAGGAATAGTTCTTAGTTGCTACTTCTGGGGTTATTTCGTTTCTCAAATACCTGGTAAGTTAGATTAAGTCTTAAATTGATACAAGATATTCTTAAGTTCGAATGCATAGTTTACAACTCGACGCCCACTACATTAAGTCAAAACCGTTATTTAACCGTTATCGTTATGCATACATTAAACAAGTTTTAAAGCCCTTTGTAATCATGGATGTTTGATCACGTAAGTTAGGATATATAACCATGAAACAAATACCATTGTAGATTGAAAAAGAAAACCTTCTGATGTAACGGTTCTTAAACTTTTTAGTTTGCGGAACCCTAGGAAGCGAAGTATTTGACGGAACCCTAGATTCTATGTCTGATAATTCTAAGGCAAAGAATTTGTAATTCTTATCTTAGTTAAGTTTGCGTTCTAACTTATAATAGGATTTTACCCATTAAATATTCTTTTAAATTATGATCAAAAATAATTTTCGTGAAACCTCCAGAAGCTCCTCGGAGAACTGCGGCTGCTTTGAGTAACACTGTCCTAGTATTTCGAGTATTTAAAGCTAACAAAAGTTTAATACCGGCAGGTGCTCGTGTAGCCGAGTTATTCTCAGCAAAATGGGTGATGTTCTTCAGCGTGACTATAAATGTTGTGTGCACTTTGCTCACGCCTGTCATGGCGGAGGCGCATTACATTGCGGTGGTCATCATGAGAATAGGAGAAGGTATAGGTGGGGTATGTATACTTCAAGACTAATCATTAAATAATTGGTACTACATTTTTAAAGCAACAGAAATGAAACAACTAGGCAGTGGTAAACTCCGAACGCTGACGCACGAAGAGAATGGGCATCCTGTGTGACACCACGACCACACAGAACAGACGTCAAGTGCATGCAATAGTGTTTCGTGTGAAGAGTATACCGGAAGTCAATTTCTAGCTCTTTCTTTTTATAGCTATTGAATTCTATAACATAAGTGGTATTATCTTTTTTTGGTCAACTTGACTTTGTATATACAGTTTTTAAGACTAACCTACTCTTACACACTACTTCACAGGGTGTTACATTTCCTGCGATGCATGTACTTCTGTCAAAATGGGCACCACCGGCTGAGCGCAGCGTAATGGCGGCGTTGGTATACGCGGGAACATCGCTCGGTACTGTCATATCTATGCTCATGGCCGGCATGCTCACCGCTTCGCTGGGTGAGTACTATTAGTTCTCGAATGATCCATGAAATACGATGCATGTTGATCAACAGTGGCCATTTTGGTATTTAAACTTGGCCTCACATTGTGTCCTAAGAAGTTTCTCGAAAGACCGCATTTAACAAAGCAAAATAAACCTACAAGAGTACAAAAGAATGATCTGGTCAAAGTTTCTTTAATCCACTTGAACTTTGATGTATAATCTAGATCTAGTATCCCTTAGTTAAGTTTTCATTTCATTCAGTTAACATTTGAATGATTGAACGAATTGAATGACACTAATTCGTCACCTTACATAGGTTGGGAAAGCGTGTTCTACGTGATGGGAGGTCTGTCATGCCTATGGTGCGTGCTGTGGGTTGCTCTGGTGCAGGACACGCCGCAGCAGCAGCCGCTCATCAGCACCGAGGAACGGGAGATGATCGTCACCTCACTGGGAGGGAAGACGAATGATCATACACCGCATAAGGTAATTGTAAGAAACATTGAAAGCTTGACCGATATTGATCAGCAAATCAATATCGGTGAAAGTAGAATTAAATTGATGTTATCTCCTTGTGTCCTTGATTCTTCTAGAAGTTACCGGTGCCATGGCGTGCGGTGCTGACGTCACACGCATTCCTGGCCATCCTGGTGGCGCACGCGTGCTCCAACTGGGGCTGGTATATGTTGCTCATCGAATTGCCTTTCTACATGAAGCAGGTCCTCAAGTTCAACATGACTGAGGTAGTAAAATTTATACACTAATCGTAGCATTCTGACTAAAATCTCTGTATAAAACATTTGTTTTCGTCATACCTGTCTTTCATCTTTGACAAAAAAATATAAAAATATGTTTTAAACGGGAATTTTGGTATCAGAAACCCACGGTAAATTATGATAAACTGGGTCGATGTTTCGTTTTCCTTTGGACTTATTTAGGTGAATAAAAGAACTAATATTTTTGTAATTCATTTTAGGAGACCGTTACTGTTTTATTTACCCCAGTATTTGTATTCTGACCGTTGTTAATATTGTTGATAGAATGCAGTAACCACTTCCCTACCATTCCTGTCGCTGTGGATCTTCAGTATAGCGCTGAGCCGCACACTGGACTGGCTGCGCGGCAAGAACATCATCACTACCACCACTGCTAGGAAGATTGGCACCTTATTCGGTAAGTTTATATAGTAAAAATTAACTAAAACTTTTTAACCTGACTAAACGGTGGGTATAGTGATATAATAAATTCACCATAGTTTATTTATAATTATTATGGAAGCCAACATACTAACGCTTCCTTGGTTCTATGAAATGTACGTTTGCCTTCTAATGATAATAAAAATTCTAGCATCCGTTGTGCCGGCGGCGTGCCTGCTGGCTCTGTGCTACGTGGGATGCGCGCGGGGTGTTGCTGTGGCGCTCACTGCGATCGGCGTCACCTGTATCGGAGGCATGTTCTGTGGATTCCTCTCCAACCACATCGATATAGCACCAAACTTCGCTGGTAAGTAGCTATTTTAAAATGCTTATAAAACTGAAAGGCACTTTCATCAGCCAATGAAAAGAACGAATAAAAAGGTCCTTCGAGCAGGATATTTATGTTTAAAATATTTTCAGGTACCCTCATGGCTTTGACGAATACGGTAGCAACAATTCCCGGTATCGTTGTACCTATTTTCGTTGGAGTATTGACACATGGAAACGTAAGTGAATAAGATTATTAATAAAATTGAAGAATACAGAATGCGAGAGATGCAACTTATATTTATATAAGAACTAGTAGTTGCCCGCGACTTTGCGCGGAATTAAAAATATCTATTAATAAATATAGGTTATGTCACTCAAGGATGTAGCTTCCCAACAGTGAAATAATTTTTCAAATCAATTTATGCACACAAACAAACAATCAAATATTTCTTTAAAATAAGTAATATTTTGTTTCCAGCAAACCATATCAGCGTGGCGTATCATTTTCTTCGTAACAATAGGGTTGTACATAATAGAAATAATCGTATACACATTGTTCGGGTCTGGAGAGCAGCAGCCCTGGAACAATCCGCCTGAGAATCAAGACGAAGAGGGAGCCAAGAGACCTTTGAATACGGAAACTGAAAAAACGCATGTTTAAACTTTCAAAGAAAAGTGATGGATGAATTTAAAAGTGGAAAAGTTGTTTATGGAAAACTTACTGATATTTAATCCAAATATAAAAAGGTTTTTTTATAATTATTACAGCGGTTTTCCATTGTAGAAACGCAAAAATACTAACATATATATATATATATATATATATATATAATATATTATATATATATATATATATATATATATTATATATATATATATATATTGATATGTCTATGGTCTGACCAAGAATAATAAAAATCCTGATTTGTGGGCGCTAAAAGCTTTTTATTACATAACTTAATAATATAAGCAAATAAATTATATCCATATTTTACTGTAACTTGACGATGGTATTTACATTTCTGTTCAGGCTATAAATCTGTCAGTAATAAAAACGGCCAAGGAAACAAAGTGTACGAAGTTAAGATAGAATTAAAAATTATGACTATCAAAATCGCTTATTTAGTAATTTTGTGTACTTATGTATTAAACTTGCATTTAAGTATTTTTTGACTATATTTTTTTTTATAAATTTAGATAATAAATATGTTTTTAAAAGCTATTCTGTAACATGGCAAATGTACTTTTAGGTTTTCGACTATTATTTAGGTTTTTTATATTGATCTGATTTGAACTGACATTAGCATAGTAAAATAATTAGAGTAGGTACTTAGTTTTATAGTTGTTTTTTTTTAAAAATAAATATTAAAATCAAAATTCATAACAATTTTTTCTAATCGAATCTGCCATATCATAATAAGTATTATTACATATTTTTTTTTACTTTTAAATATGAAATACAGTCCAATTTGGATAAGTGATTCGCGACCTCAACAAGCAAAAAAAAATCGGGTTAGAGAGAAACCTATAAACGAGAAAAATACCACAGTTCTTTAGACTCTCGTTTATCCAAGTTGGTTTATATTTATTTTATATAAGCATCACACTGTCACCGCTTTACGACGCCTCGACACCTATGTACCATGTTAATACTTTTTAATTTTGTTTTTAATATTTTTTTAATTATATGACATTTCAAATTGCACGTACTGTAATATTTCCTATGTATATTACTTTAAATCGAATACTTTTTGACATAACATTGTGTCTAGAAATAAAGCAATATACAGGCTTTAAATGACTTTTTATATATTTTTGTATTCAAAGACTATTTTTTGAGACTTCGCTTACCAAAGACGAGCACTTTATTAACCATGTACTTATGTATTATTTTAAAAATAAATAAAGGAAAATAGTCCTGTAGTTTATATTAAATACTAGCCGTAGCCCGTGACTTTGTCAGCGCAAACAAAGAGTAGCAAAACCCACAAAAGTGAAATTAAAAAAAAATACATACTCTTTTTTCCACTGAATATTCGTAAATAGTATGACGGAGAAAAAAAAACAAATACATATAAATATTTAATTTTAATAATACTTAAATGCTACTTAGCGTTACTTAACTCTTACGAGTCTAGCGATGTATGCGGGTCCAAAGTTAGCAGCGGTTGATGGCACCACCAGCTGCCCAAAGCGAGGCTTCGCAGGTCCACTGCCCAGCTGCAACGTGCTGCTCAGACTGCGCAGTGATGATGATAGATCTCTGGAATATGTTATTTCGGTAAATCTTTAGCTTACAGGTGGTGGCCATCTTGGCTTTAACATAGTGTTCTATATTCTACTTTGTATATTGTTGAAGAGTACAATAACATGTGTCCCGCCATTTGTGACCTGGATTTTTCATTGTAAAAATTGAATTCAAAATATTAACTAAATTCTTATAAATTGCTAACAGCAGCAATTGGTTTTAAGAAATATTTTTTTTTAATATTATGTTCTTCTTTAAATTACTAGTTTCTAAGATCCAGACATACCTAACAGCAGCGACGATTTGATGGGTTTCGAATGCGTGCCTGAGCGCGGTGTGCAACACGCCATCGTTCTGCACCGGGCTCAGAGAGCACGTAGAGTACACCACCGCCCCGCCTACCTTCACCAGCTTTAAAGCATTCCTACACACAAATTAAAAAACGTAAAATTCACGCTTAAACTTTAATAAATTACAGTGGACCTGCGGTAATCCCTTGCTAATCCTACTTGTAATCCGACATGTTAAAATATCCGGACTTAGACTATACCCAATAATCCAACAATTCCATAGTTCAACCCTGTTACAGGGTAAAACATCTCGGTACCTCGAGAACACTCCCGGAGGTGACAGACAACATCAAGGGGTTGTTTGGATTCATTGGAGAGTTGGACAGGCTGAAGTTAATCCGGATCCCGCTCACATACAAAATACGCGCCAGTCGTGGAAATGCGGAAATCGAGTCCTTATAACTAACTAACAAGTTCCACATCGTCCCATAAAACTTTTGACCGATTAACATTTAAATCGTTCAAAGTTTAGGAACCTCTAAATCTTAGTATTAAAACTCACACTAATAACTGTGTCTGCAGCTCTGGTATCCTCAATCTCTCCTTGACTCGATCCGGCCTGAATATGTTGTTCTCATCCTCATTCACTGAATGTCTGTCTGTAGTACACGGCACATCTACAAGTACCTAGATATTTAATAGATTAATTTATTTAATATAATTCTCTAATTAAATAACTTCAACTAATAGAAACAACTAATTTTCAATAGATAAAATAATTTTATGTAGAATTAAAATAATTAAGAGGTTAGCAACATTGTACAATTTTAATTCTATATTGCCATTTAAAAAATCGATTAATTTTTTCATCATCATTTGCCTTTTCAATAACTAACTAATCAACATTTGTCTTTTTTATCATATTTTTTTTTATAAATTTTAGGCAAAATATTTATAATTTGTTGATATTACCTTATCGAATCCTTGATCATCAGTAAAAATACGTCCGTCAACGCGGGAAAGGAGCACTCTTTCCCGCCATTTGTTATCCCCGAAGTCCAACAAGTAATCACGGAATATCCTTTCAGTCCTAAAAATACATAAATAGTATAAAAAGTGAATAAAATAAATAAATAATTCAATATTTAGTTATTTGTTTCTTTTATTACCATTATATTATATCTTTAAATGGCAACACTAAGATAGAATTATTCAATAATAAGTCAAGGATAGATTTTTATTAGTTTTCCCAAATGCTGTTTAATACATGAATATGAATAACAATATTCTCTTACCTGTTTGACCTAGATATAGACACATCATTACAAACAACTATATCAGGTAGCAATGTCTGCAATGCAACTAGGGCTTTGCCCCCCGGTGCTGAACACAAGTCTAGCAATCTATCACCTGGTGAAAGACAGAGAGCTAGAACTGCGAGTACACTGCTACAATCCATTGGATAATAGTTAAACACACCTAAAAGAATTATAAATTGTTAAAATTACAACTTTAATAAAACAAATGTCAAATAACTTGTCATCAGTTTATATATGTTTAAAAAATTATATATAACATATTAAATAAATAAAAAATACTAAAAGCATTCCATATTGTAAAGCATACCCAAGCAGGTATAGATGTATGTAAAACCAAAGAGATCTGCTAAAATTGTATCAAATCTTTTGTAATTTCTGCCTACCTCTTTTGGTTACAAGTGTTATTAGGTGTGTACATTACCTGTCTGACATCTCTTTGGTTCAGGAAACATGCTCCAGTCACTGTTCATTTCATATGTGTACACTTTCAAATGTTCCGGAAAAGTGAATTCCGTTTCTGGCTCAACTATTAACGGGAAGTCTTTGTCTTCTGTAAATATCACAATGTTTATATAATTACAATATGCAGTTATTAAAGGATTCTAGGTTCTAGATTCAATTATTTAGCCTAAAAGTAAATCAATTCTTGTTCTAGTCATATTATGTTCAAAAACATATAATTTTTGTCACATTTACAAATTAAGGTGAGGAAAACTGATATTAGTAAAAAACCTAATCTAACTCCTAAAACAAGATCCTTTGTACCACACAAGTCTAAATATTTTTTAAAACTAATAAAGTTGAGTATGGCCTAATCACTTATGACTTAGAGTAGGCTCCAAGCCCCACAGTGAGGACATATAGTGAGCCGTTGATGATGAATAATGTTTTTTGTGGTAATAAATTTTACTTACTGCTATTATAGTAAGAATAATGAAGAGACTCAGGCACCCATTCTTCTAAACCTTTGAGTTTAGTTGCTGGTATATATTGGTACAAAACTTCAGAATTGATCCCCATAGATGGCTCAATTATTCTAGACTGGTCTATTTCTGCATCATCTATTGCTTGATCTAAGGTTCTATTAACACTTACTCTGAAACAATTAAATTGGTTTATTCATACTTTTTCAACATAAATAAAAATAATTTAAAGCAGAGAATTTGTACTCACATTTCATCAACTTTTTTATTATCTGTTTTAACAAAATTATCGTTTAAATCAATTTTTTCTGGTACATTATCACTCTTGGGGTAAACTTCTGAAACTTCATCACTCTGAAGTTTAGAAATATAATTGTCTATAATGTTTGTGTGTGACTTTGGCTGTGTATCAGAGTCGGTTTCTGTAGGTGTGTATTCATTGGAAAAAGCTTGTTGGATTTTCATTAAATCTTTAAGACAATGTGCACCTGTAAAAAATAATCTTAAACTTATATCGGTTCGTTTGAATAGTTTAGTTAATATATTAATCAAGAGTGGAAAATCTTGGTGTTAGTATGTTATTTATTACCTCTATTAGAAAGATATTTCATAGTTTCTTCTGCATCTCCGTAATTATTTATAACAGCGACGTATTTAGATCGGCGAAGTAAAGCTTCTTTCATTGGCGGCCATTGTTCACCAAAAACGGAACCGTAGAAATCGTCAAAATGATTTAATGCCTTGTGTTTAGGTCCGGCCTTCTTTTTTAGTTTTGCCTATAAACATAAACTTTCAGAACACAGTAACATTATAAGATTCTAAATGAAATAAAATGATATTACCCAATGTGTCTTTGTTTTGAATCGAGTTTGTAGAATGAAAAAAGATCTAGAAGATAAATTTATTTTAAGTATGTTTAACATGATAAAATTTACACATTTATTTAGTTCGGAAAAACACTGTTATTATTTTTGTATCCAATGAATTTTTTGAGGTTAGAAACATATGACTTTGACATTTCTCAATTAAACATCAAAACGTTTAGTTACATGCAGAATAAAAGTGAATTCTTAAGCAAATTTAAAGATTACATTAATATAATCATTTCAGAAACCAAGTAACAGTAAATTTACTAATAACTAGTCAGATCTAGTAATATGTAATATTAACATTTTATTTGAGGGAAATGGAGGAAATTATAGCAATGTGTTTCTTTTTGACAGATTTTTATAAAAGAGAGAAAACAACATCGGAACTCCTTATCTGTCAACCACCCGCGAAGCTGACTCGGAATTCAAGTATTGATTTGTTTACAAGGAGAAATAGGGGAAGTTTTTAGAACATCTATCTATAGCTAAGTCTAACAGCCTTGTCAAAACGATCTGGAGATAATACTTTGAGTTAATTGTTGGCTTTCGTGTTGGTATTTATCAGTGGTTCGTACCAGCTGAAAGCTTTCCCAGAAAACTTTGAGGGTCTTAATTTAACGACCCTCTTTACGCCGGGTGTTTTATCGATTGCGCACTCTCCGGGTCTGATACGCCGTTAAGTTTCTCATCTAAGACGCGATAAAGATTGTAAAATGCGTGACCGTGTGTCTAAAGGTTTATCAATCAGTGGAAAAAATGTGTGTGTTTTGATTTTTCTATAACTTCTGGCACTAATGTCTAGAATAACTTGGATTGTTTATTCGAGATAATGTTTTAATTGCGATGGAAAGCGTTGTAATTGTCAATTAAAGTGTAATTAAAATATCTGTAGTCATGTATGGGATGTTGGATATTGGCCTAAGGACTGATTATATGGTGGAATGGCCAGTGGCAGGCTGCAGTCGGTCCCACAAGGGGCTGCGCATTTAGATACAGTGAGGTCTTTGCATCAAACTGTTGTGTCTTTGAGGACTGCTTTAGAGATATCAAAGAATGAATTGAAAGAATTAAAAGAAAAATATGAGCAACATTCTCATTGTCTAGAGTATGCTGATGTTATAGAAAAATTGACTGTGGAAAATCATATTTTACGAAGAAAAATTGTTGACTCAGGATTGGATGATAGAGAAGCTTCGGAAAATATAAAACTAAATGGTACATATAGTCCAACAAGTAATGTTGAGGAATCTTTAAATAGTCAAGTTATATCTGAAAATTTAACTCCTGATAGCAAAAATAAATATATCACAGAAGAAGAAGCAGCTGTAGAATTAAATACATATTCACCAACAGAAAAGCTTGAAAATATCCAAGAGGAGAACTCTAAATCAAGTACAACTGACGTAGAATCTCCAAGACCTCAGTCAGATATATCTGAAGAACCTAAGAGTCAGATTACAGTAACTGAAGATAAAGGTCAACCAAGTTATAAAACTAAATTGGAATTATTATCAAAATTTGATGTCAAAATTAAAGTTACAACATTAAAAGAAGGTAATATAATTTCTGCTACTACATCAGAAACTGATTCTACTGAGAATCAAAAGAAGGAAGATAATTTTTCTAGAAAAGAAACACAAGGATCAGCAAATTTCCAATTTAAAGAAACAAAGGAACATTTTGATAATTACATAGACTTGGATGGGAATGAAATAAATTTCAAAACAGTATCTAAAGAAAATATCAAAATGGCTGTACCTAATGAAGCTGAAGTTAAGTCAAAGGTTGATAAATTTGATGTACAAGTGAGGATAACATCTGAAGAGAATTTGGTAGTTAAAGAAAGTACTGAGCGATTTAGAAGGAAGGATACACTTAATTTGGATGTTGATGATTTGAGTCTTAGGTAAATGTCTTAATAAATATATGTATAATAGCTTTTGCCCGTGACTCTGTCAGAATTTAAAAAAAACCTTTATAAGTAGCCTATATGTTATTCCAAGCTTGCAAGCATACTATTTTTTGTTTTTAATTATTTGATATTATTTTATTATTCAAAATGAATCCACAAAAGTTCAATTGTCTATACTTCTCGATCAGGACCATAGAGGCATAGTAATTGTAATAACTATTTACTTTTTTAATTTTTTTTTATTTAAAGTATGGAATGACTGTGTGAAAGAGTATATGCGTAAGAAGGGGGTAGACTCGGATATGACGGCTGATAGAGATGTATGGAGGAGTAGTACATGCTGTGCCGACCCTCGATAGGGATAAGGGCAGGTTGATGATGATTTTTTTTTTATTTTACGTCTAGAGCTTTGTGTTATTAAAACACACTTCCTTCCAGATCTTTGTCAGAGGGTGATAACTCTGTGTTCTCTGAGGGTGGTACTACGCCAATGGAACCGCGACCCCCTGACGACAGGGAGGACGCTAGTGGAAACGAGTCAGAAGAGGTTGATGATATAGAACTCATATTCACGACAGATGAGTCCAAAGATATCAGTAATTTGCAGGTGAAATACTAAAGAAAATTTATTTTTGTAGTGTTTAATAATTTAACACAGATATCAAGTTTTTGTACACGCGTTTTAAACTTCACTGACCAATTGCTAGTGCCAGCTTAGTGACTTATTCAGTTGTTTTCTTCTGTATTTGCAGGAAGACTTAGTTTCGATACGCGAAACTGAGCATTGGGTACCAAATTCGGCATCTACTGTTCACTCTACTCCTGTGCTAATCAAATTCCACACCCTCGACCCGGACTTCCAACCTGGCGATAGGCCAGAAAACGTTGAAAGAGAGGGCAATCATGAGGGAAACATTGGAGATTCATTGAAACAGAAAAGAGTGTCTCTACCCAATGATAAAGAAATCAAGCATGTTGCCTTTAATGGTAAAGGCAGTTTGGATCTGCCTGGTCGAGGCATACTGAAGATTTGCGATAATAAGTCTGACAACATGTTGTATAGACGAAGCCCTAATGCAAGTACTAGGAGATTAGACAGTGTTGATAGTCTGACTTGTGAATACAATAGGGGTTTGAGTTTTGATAATACTAAGTCATCGAGTTTTGAATTAGGATCCAGTATGGATATCCTTCATAGAGAGGAAAGTGTGGATAGCTTTCATAAGACTGGACGATTTGGACATCGATTTTCGATGTTCGCGGAAACCGATATATCCAAATGTGGGATATCAGAAGACGATCTTGCGAGCAATTTTAATATACGCAGGAATACGTGTCCCAATCCATTTCAATACAGGTATATTTTTTTAATTTATAAGTACGTAAAATTATTTGTCTTTGTAACTACCGCCCATTAACATAAGAATTCGTATTTAGATTTGTAGACATTTTTACAAGAAAAGTTTAGTTTTTTTTTCTCTAAAAAAGAAGCATATGAGCGGGAATTAATAATAATACTGTAATGAAATCGATAAAAATTATGAAATTTTTGTTTAAAAATTTGAGATTTTTATTTGGAACAATTGTATCTTGATCTTCCTAGACCACTACCGTACCGTGGTATAGTGCGCGGCGGCAAGCCTTTGACATCATCTCGTCGTCCTGTACTGCGTGAGAGCTGCGGCCCGCGGCGGGAGAGCGCGGCTCAGACAGACATGTCCGCGCTCCCGCCCAGGTGGACATCAGATGGATATCTAGCCTATAAGGTAAGGAGACCATGTAGCTCATATATTGTTTAGTCATAAACCTATTCCTACTACAAGCTTAAAAACTTAAGCTGTTTATATTCTCGACTAGACGTGTATAGATCAGCTATGAACCGATTTAAAGGTTTGTCACATTCGTGCTTGAAAACTAAATCGTCAACACTTGACTCAACGCCGACGAGCCTCGAGTCAGCTGGCGAGTCGCAGAGTGACCAATCATAACTTTATAGAGGTACAAAATGAACTGGTCTGCAATCCGGTTTACTGATCTGCTACACATACAAACTGTGAACTGATCTGCAGGTCATCAATTAGTTGAGTTACTCATGAGTTACTCATGACTATAACAACCCGAGTAAGAAAAGGAATCGATGTGAAAAGATGTCGATTTGTATGACAGAATTCATCTCGCGTGGTAAGTTGTCCGACAACGGTGCCGCAGCGCGTGACGTCACGCCGCCCCGCCCCGCCCGGCACGCGTGCCCCGCCCCCCGCGCGTCGTACTGACCGCAGTGACGACGCGCGACGCGTACTTCTCAGCGACATTGGTAAGTTTACAACGAAGAGGGTAGACAGAGATTATACTTTTTGTTTAATTTCTTTATTATTTGTAGGATTTACATCAATGGTGCCCGAATTATCGCGATCTGCGGAACCTCTTTGGAATCTACGTCGCACTGCACCGGACTCGCCACAGCCAAGGTTTGTACAAAGGACGAAGCAGCTTTTATATATCTTTATGTAGACTTATAGCTTAACAATTGCAAGCTATACTAAATTCTGTAGTAGTGTAATGTTATCTCCACAGACATCGGGGCTCATCGTATCGCTCGCCGTGTCCTAGTATAGACCGCAGTAACGAGTGGACTTCCAAATATACTAGTACTGTCAAAGGTAAATTATATCTTTAGCAATCGTTGCGTTATATTTGGCTCGTTCACGTCCCGACACGTGCTACCGGTCCAAAGGTCTGACATCGACTGACGCACCTCATGACGTATACGCTCAAGACAAACAACACTATACACTACAATGTCTGATTCACTAATTAGGCTAACTAAGGCTTAATTCACTATGAAGAAGTCGTCGGGTCTGAAGCTATTCGATCATCGTTACCAACGTCTCCGAAAAAAGTAACCTATATTATGCTCGCGCGTATCAGCTGTTTTCCCGTCCAAGACCTGTCAAAATCAGTCCACCCGTTCCGGAGATTATTCGGAACAAACGCGGCCTTGCGGACAGACATACAGACAGACAGACAGACAAAAATTAAAAAGTGGTTTTTCATTGTTACTACGCAAATACATCATGTTTGCGAAAATATTTTTTTTTGATATTACATACAGACACGCCAATTTTATTAATATGTATAAATCAGCATTATACGTCACAGTTTTATTTGTAACGTGATTAGGTGAATATCGTCCGTGGCGCGGCTCACTGCCGGACGTGAGGAACGACGACACGGATGAGCTGCTGCAGGAGGCGGAGACATTCCTGAGACGCTCCATCGACAATATCACCGCCGCTGCTGACGAACGTTAGTAATATTACGAATTTCAATTGTCGAATCTAAACATTTACATTAAAATATCATTCTGGACCTGAAAAAACTGGAATGACAATCTTTTATGACTTTTAGGCGGTGGTAACTAATGATATCCAGTCATTATAATCGAATTATTTTTGATTTCATTTTTAATTTAAAAGAAAGCCAAATAATCATTCAAGAGTTTTTTATTTTTTTTCAAGATTTTCTTTAAAATATTTTTTGATATTAAAAAATGTATAATCCTTTTTAGTATTTTGTGTATAATGTATGGATGTATGTACATGTAGCGGAGTGTATCCACACTGGGCAGGGACAGCCGTACGTGCCGGGCGAGGCGCGTCAGCTGCGGCTGGGACACGCCGTCAAACTCATCACGCCGCAGGGTCGCCTCGCTGTCGGCAGGGTCAGGTAATATATCCTCTATATACATATTTTACTAATATTACAAATGCCAAGGTTGGATGGATGTATGGATGATTGTTACCACATATCTATAAAAGACATAACTTTATAAAAAGACTGAAATTTGTGTCCTGAATATCAAAAAGTTTCACTTATGACATTTATACACTGACTTCTTTAAATGAACTGGCTATGAGACATAATATTTTGTGCCTATTGGATTTACGCGATTTTGGCGCTGATGGTAACGAGCGTGTGCTGCATCCAATAAGATTTAACGTAACATCAACAGGCGCCTTAAATCTGAACGAAGCAAAAGCTGTCATTCCGAAGCAATTGCCTATCTATTTATAGAGATCAGTTCATTTATACAAAAAATAAGGCCGACATCTAATAAAGGTAATGGCTACGTGTAAATATTATCGTTTATACGGCACATACGGCATACGTAAATCTATAATCATCATCAGCTCACTATACATCCCCACTCGGAGCTCGGAGCCTACCCAAAGTCACGGGCGACTAGGTCATAGTCAACCACGCAGGCCCAGTGCGGGTTGACTTCACACATAACATTGAATTTCTTCTCAGATATGGGCAGGTTGCATTACGATGTTTTCCTACACCGTAAGAACGTCGAATAAATGTACATATGTAAATCGAAAAACACATTGGTACATGGCATTCGAACCCAGGACCTACAGATTGCAAGTCAAGTTATTATCTAGTTATTATTTGATTAGATACGTGGGTATAGCCGGAGGTAGTGCTGCCAATAGTGGGGTAGTGGTCGGCGCGGAGTTCGCACAGGCCCAGTACCCCGGCCTACCACCCAACGACGGCACCTACCGCGGTCGTCGCTACTTCCTCGCCCCACCTCACTACACCGCCATCTTCGTACCCTTCTCTAAAGTTGTCATGGCATGGGCTAACTCAAACTAAACGGTGAGATAACTAGAGTGTTATTACATATTGTTGTCTTTTTCACTCTCTTTAAAAAATGAAGACATGTGTCAATGTATTGTAAGTTGTTTTAGTTACCCACAAGTTAAATAAAAAAAGGGTAAAACATACACACGGACGGACAACAAATTGATCCTATAAGGGTTCCGTTTTTTTCTTATGAAGTACGGAACCCTAAAAACGAGGTTTTCATTTAGATACTGCCCCGATTTTTTTTGTATAATAGTTGTATGTATATTTCTGGATACTTGGATTTGTGAATGTATTTTATGAATCCGACTCGAAGGACCATTTCTGTCATTAGTCAACTTTAAACGCGCTTAATAATTTCACTGACAGATTTGTTCAACAAAATGACAAGGAATTGAATATACGACGTAAAATTAAATTGGAATCTTCATAATGTACATTTTATTTTTATAATGTTTTTTCACTTTTTTCTTGATGGTTTTTATTAAACGTGTTTCTATATACATTGTGTAGTTGCAACTTAATTTACAGTATTTCCTAATAAATTGAGAGAATTGAATTAAATACCTCTGTTATAATTTGTATGGGAATCATAACATGGAAGACATATTTTTGAGACTAGCTTTTACAATAAAAATTACGTCTTGTCTTTAGTTGACCAGAAACTTGAATACACATAATTAAACTGTAATAATATGTAAATGAAAGAAAAAAGCTATGATAAATCTAAAAATTAAATATAGATTTTAATGTATTTATGTTCTTTAAAAGCTCTGATAGCTGAATTTTTTTTTAATATTATAAATGCGAATGTTTGGATGGATGGATGTTTGAAGGTAGCTCCGGAACGGCTGAACAGATCTCGTTGAATGGCATTATAGAACATAGTTTGGAACAACACATAGGCTACTAATTGTGTTTGTTTATAATTCCGCGCAGACGGAGTCGCGGGCGACAGCTAGTATGACATAAAAATACATATAATGAAGTAGCCTAATGATTCTGTATGTATTTATATAATGTATGTATGAACTCGTTTATAGGTCAAAATATATGTAATCTTATATCTATGTAAAAATAAAAAAAAATCTCTTAAATAAATTAGTTTAGAAATTTTCTCGTTCTTTACATGTTTACATAGAATATAAAAATGTGTGTTCACTTTGATACCAAGTTATTATTACCTGTACAAAATATATTGTTTTCTCTTTCTTTTTCTATGAGAATGAAAGAGATGGCAATATGTTTTATACATGTGTTCTTACAGTGAAAACTTAAAGTAACAAAATTAACGGGCTAGTTATATGCATAGGATATGTGTATAAATATATGCCTCAGCGAAATTTCTGTACTAAACCTTCTCTTTCCTTCATATTCGCTTATAATATAAAGGTTAATGGAGAATGAAAGAGATAGATGTATTTTTGTGAAGATGTACCTCGAATAATAGCGGCTTAGTACTTAATTGTGTAGTAATTAGTATATATTTATGTAGATATGTTGCATGTTTTTCAAAAGTTATTGCTCAGACTCTTCTAAAATATGGTGCTCCATTAGATTTTTTTCTTAATTTTTTTTTAAATTTTTGAACGTGTTTTTTTATGACACAATTTCTTTTAATGATCAAAAATATTTGTTAGACGTGGACTACTGTTTAAAATTATTAATTATGCCTTCATAATATTGTAAATTTGATATATATTTTGGTGGTTTTTAATGGTACTGGAATTATAACCTATATTTTCGTACCATAAATTATTAAAAAAAAATCGTTGATTCCATGCTTCCTTTAAAATGTTTAGTTTTTTTAATCTGTGTCTTTTTCTGAGTGAAAATATATAAAAGCATATCATATAGCTTATTGTAATTTAGATTTAATGTTTGAATAGTGTTTTATTGTTAGATATCTGTCGATATTAGAGGATGTTCTAAATAAAAAAATTGAGATAAATTTTTAAACTAGCTTTCCAACCAAAGATATGTAACTTCTATATAATGTTATTATGTAAATAATATATAGTAATTTCTTTATGACCTTTAAACTATTTTAATCAAGGGTCTCAAAGTAAGGCATTTCTATCATATACGGTAGACATAATTCAGAATATAAAACCAAAGATATTTTTTTCTTTTTCTTTATAATATTTTAATAATTATTTAGCTACCTAATTTTTTTTATTTATTCATAAAATAGTAAGATGTGAGTTGGGGTCAGTGTCTTATTAGGATATGCGTGTACTTTCTAAAGTAGGTCAATTGTATTCAAGTACCTTGTAATAAATTAAAAAAAAAAACGTTAGGAAAATTTTAGTTGACTGACACTGGCCAGCAAGTGTCAAAGTGTGGTAGATATTTAAAAAAAAGACAAAAAAGGTCTAAGCAGCCTCTCCATTGTGTTAGTACTAGGTAGTAGTAATGCAACTAAACATCTCGATCCATATAGTCACTCTTATTTTTTATTCATCTTTTATGAGGTACTTGATTATAATAAGGTGTAGTAAACTAATGCACAGAGCAAGTAACTTCGTATGTATTCCTTAATTTAAAAAAAAAAGGATTTTTAAGTCGTGATGATAGTTAAAGAGGAATTGAAAGCAAGCACATGTAATTTTTTTTAGAGTTTAGTAATAGTAAAGCACAAAATATATTTTTAACATCAATTTTTTTTATAACCAAATTTACTATTACCTCTCCACTTTCCGTCTATTTTGCATGTGTATTGTATATTTTTAAGGAATTGCGATGTTATTTTTATGATCTCAAATTTATATCTATAAGTTTATAAGACGTTTGATTTTTTTTAATTTAATCTATGTTTAATTTACAGCTGATTGAGATTTTTTGTTTTTTTTTCATTGTATGCAGACATTTACCATAAACTAACAACAATAAATTATCTATGGTCCTGAAATAAACGCCTATAGTATGAAATGTATATTTGCCGTATAAAATTATAACCTAGAAAACAAAATGTTTATCTTGTAACTGTAATTATATAAGAATTTCGTAAAGTTGATGTGTTATTTTTTTCTTTTCTTTTTGGAACTTTCTAAATGGCCTATAAATTAAAATTAGTGTTCATCGTAATGTGCCAAATGATCTGGCTCTTTATCGATCAAAAGCACATAACGCTTTTTATAATTCATGTTAGAAATTTTATTGTCTGTAGTAAAAATTATTTTTAATATATGGTATCTAATGTTGCTATATGTTCTTCATATTATCGAAAAAATTGTAAAATTTTGAGTAATACTTATAGATGTGAAATACTGTACATTATGTATTTATATATGCTATTATGATCAATATACTGAGACTATGACATTCTTGTTGTGGTCGAAAGAAAATCTATTTTAAATATCATTGTATGAAGCTGTATGTTAACTGTATAAAAATAAAAATTAAAAAATCAATATGCTTTTAATTATCTTTTAATGGTATTCGATTTTTTTTAATAATTGGTTTGGTTGTGTCAATTTCACTTTGGCACGTCTGTTAAAACTTTTTACAAGGTGACATAAAGGGTGTAGAAAAAATACACAAATATTAGTTAACGATTTTTTAATAACAAAAACGTAACAAAAAATAGTATTCGTATGTTTTAAAAGCACCAGGTAGTTTTATATAGAAAATAAATAACGATATTTTATTAGGTCAACTTTTTTGATAAAATTAAATAATTTAAAAGATATAGAGAAAGTAAAGAATATTAGAAGTTAAGTGAATAAAAATGTTATATTAAAAAGTAACAAGCAAATTAACTTTAAAAATACACAAATAAATAATGGATAAAAAAGGTAAATATTTTACAGATGTAAAAAATACGTGTTTGTACGAAGTGAATGAAAAAAAAAGTGAAAGAAGTAGAAAAAAATGCTTATGTGAAATTATAAATTACTCAATATTATTGAATAGATGAAAAAAGAATTATGACTACTTTGTATTTAAAATGTAGAACTTTAAATAAAGAAAGTTAAATGTAAAGAAATAGTTAATGATATAAATAAGATAAATAAGTGGAAGAGAAAACTCATAAACTAAAAGATAAAAGAGAAGTCTGAAAGATAAATTCAAACTTTGACCACTTGTCCATCATTAACACTGCAGTAGCTTTTTAAGCACAAACTTAAAGCATCTTAGATTTTATATACAATCTGGAGCTTTTAGAAAATTTTCACTTACTTTTAAGTAATTATTATATAAAGCTATGCAACAAAAATACTTAATACTTCCACAAATTTTACAAGTTATTAATAGAGAAAGAAGAAGGAAGAAAGGAGCATAGAGAAAAGAGCAAAGGAAGTAATAGAAAAAGCAGAAAGGATAGAAAAGCAAAAAGAATAAAAGAAAAAAATAATAGGATAAATAAGGTAAAGATATGATAAAATTAAATTAAAAAACAATGCAATATGGTATAAATTAAAAAAAAGTAAAAAGACAAAAGTTTAAAATATAGTCAAGACAGAAGAAGTAACAAACTGAAGAATAAGAAGAAGAATATAATAATGGAAGATAAAGAAATTAAAAAGGAAATGACATTTAAATGATTTTAAGTGAGAAATAAATGACAAATGATTCTTATATACTTGGGATAGTATTTGAAGAATATGTAATGTAAGAAATAGTAATATTAAAGTAATTAAATGCAGAAAAAGATAAAAGCAAGAAAGGTTTTAAAGCAAAGGAATAAAGTATAAGAAAGATAGAAAAAAGAGTAGAAGAAAATGTTAAAGAGATATAAAAAGAAAAAAATATATAAAGGAAACAAGTGAAAGCGATTATTTTTTTGCGACTTTAAATCGAAATAGTTTTTTGTTACATAAATGTAAAGACATAGTCAAGAAGTATATATGTTTATCAGAGAAAAGTCAGTGACGTAAGTGCAAAAAGATAAAGAAAAATACAATAAAATAATAGTAAAAGAAAATGATAAATATGATAGGATAAAACATGATAGAATATGTAAATATAATAGAAAATATGGCCGTAAGTAAAAGTTGATGAGAATGCTAAATTATCAAGAAAAATGTTATTTACGTTATAAAAAATAAAATTGTAACGTGTGCGAGATATAAAAATCATTAAAGAGGTAGGTCATAATGAAATAATAGAAGAAATTAATATTGTGGCTGATTTCTACAAGTAATAATAAAATGATTGCCCATAAGAATAACTGATATAAAATATCTAAGATGAGAAATGAGTGAATGAAGTAAGAAATAAGATTAACAAAGATAATGAATTTAGATGGTAAATAGATAAACAGGCGTTATTTAATAATGTGAGAAGATATTATGGAAAGGAAGAATAAAAATATTAGAAGTGGAAAGAGGAAAGACTACATTGTTAAGTTTAATTATTTTGTTGAGTAATATTAAATAAAGAATAATATTATAAATTAATAGATGTTATAAGAACTGTAGATAAATAGAAAAATAATTATTTAGGAATATTTAAAATACATTTTTATTATAATGAAGATAAAGTTAGATATGTAGTTAAAAAAGATAATAATAAGATAAGAAGAAAAAGGAATAACTTAAGAAAGTAAATGAAAAAATGAGAAAGGAAGATACTTGTCGGAAATAGTACATAATATTTATCTTTATATAACGTGAGTAATACAAAAACATAAAAATGAAAATTTATGAAAACAATGCAAAGACCTATTAAGAATTAAATAATAAGTGAGGAAAATCCGAAACAGTATGATATATAGGTAGATCAAAGAACGTAGTAAAGAAAAAAGGAAGAATAAGAAGATAGTTATTAAAAAATGTTTGTTCTAACATTTAAAATGTATTATGAATAAAGTAAAATGATAGAAAATAATGATGTGAACAAGAATGATATTGAAACAGAGGAAGGTGACAAAAAAGAGAACGAAGAGAAAATGAACATCATGTATAGTGAGTAAAAGTAGACGAGAAAGAATTTTTAGTCTTTGAAAATATGAATATGAAGTTTATATGAATTAAATGCGGCATAAATGGTAGTAAATAATAAATACATATGTATTTTAAGAATAAGAAGTAATAGTATAAGAAGAAGAGAGAAGAGAAAACAAAAGAGAGTAAGAGAAATTTTTTTAAATGACATAGAGTAAGTTGTGTATTTATGGTGATGAACTAAAAAAAATAATAAAGGTATTTATGAATATGCTAATTAAGAAAGATATGAAAGAAGAACAGCAGTAGCGTTAAACTGTTTAAGGAAAGAAATAAAAATGTGTATAAAATAAATGAAACATAGATAGTAAGAAGATATATAGAAAAAGATATTTGAGTTTGGTGATAAACTAGTACAGTAACATAGTAAATAGAAATTTAAGTATTAAAAGTATATATGTAGTATAAATTGGAAAGTCCAATCATGAAGAATGTAGTGTCTTGCATTTTTTAAAGGAATACTTAAGAACAGCATTAAAAAATTAGCAAGAATAAAATAAAATGTAAATAAGATCAGTATAGTATAAGTAAAATAGATATCTAGAAGTAAAGTAAAATAGACGAAAGAAAATAGGTTTTCTTAACTACTATAAGAAATAAACGATTGCAAAGGAAAAGAAAAGCCGTGAAAGAAAAACATATAAATAGGCAAACAGTAAAAGCAAAGAAGATAGTGTATAGAAAATGCATAATCGTGAATTAAATACCATCACCAAAATGAAACGAAACGAAAAATAATCAAGATAGTGTATTAATGATAAGTGAAGTTTGGAAAAATACAAACAGTGGTAAAGCAAGATGATAAAATTAAAAAGCGGTGAACGGTGAAGAATACAGAAAAAAGAAAAATAAGGTAAGAAGATCTAAAAAATAGAGTAATAGAGAACGGTGAAGAAACAAGAAATGAAAATAAAAGCATTGAAAAAACACAAATAAGGAAAAGTTACATAAATAAAAGAATGAAAATAGGATTAATACATAATTGATAACTACCATGGTGCATATCACAGTGTACTTTAAAACTTAACAAATAACAAAAAAGGAACTATAACAAAACCAACAATTCGTAAATTAACACCTCTGTAAATCCAAACAGGTTTGTTGTTGGCCTTAAACTTATTTAAAAAAAATAGTGCAAAAAAACAGCGTAATTCACCGTCTAAAACAAATGTGCGGTAATTCGCTAACTCTATTCTACTAATATCACTGAAACAATACTGTCTTTGGTAACTTAATAATTCAACAGTTATTTTATAATCCTAGAGGCTAATTAGGCAAGTTTGTGCTTTCGTAATTAAAATGAGGGTAGCTAAAAATTGGAATCTTAGACCACGTGATAATCCGCCATCTTGTTCTTATTTTGTTTATCTACCCTCTCAATGTCTAATTTACTTTCCATATCCTGATTCCTCATGATTGTTGACGGGATAATCAGCATACCAACCGAAGGCCCCGTTATCACCAGTGTGGGCGCCGAAGTCGACATATTCACCGAAATCTGGGGGCCTTTCCGCGTAATGTGACGGTTGGGCGATAGGCGCGGGTGCTGAATCCTTTTCTTGTTGCTGGATTTGGAGTAGCCTTGCTGGAGCTTCAGGTTGAGGTGGTACAAGACCTATTGCTGTAAATGCAATTTTTATTAAAATTTTATTAGACTTAGTAAAAAGTCTGAAAGAAAATCTTAAGTACTTATAGCTAATCAATCATTACTTTACTGTAATTGCTGCTTGTGATGTTGACTACTATTAAAACGAATCGTATGTTCATACGATTAATAGCAAGTACACGAATGATTTTGAAATGATTCTCGAATAAAGTCTGAGTAAAGTGAACGAATGTCTGGATTTGCGTTTAAATTTGTCTAAGTATTAAAGTAAGTATCATTACAGTTAATATTAAATGAGGTGTATCAAATTCAAGAAACGTATTAACCGGTAAGATCTCTTGCCAGACCTTATAACTTGCAACACACCGGATTCTAGGCCAGTCTTGCTTAATATTTAATAAGGTGAAGCGTGTTTTATATCGATCAAAAAACTACACTCTGAATTTAAATTAAATACCTTAATCTCAATAGAAAAATAATTCGTATAATAATTTAATATTCGTCAAAAATAAGCAAATTATATGTCATTTGTTAAGCCTTTGAAACTATGCCGGAAGGCGTCTATATACTTTTATACAACAATCCAGAAACAATTTACGTAATTGGCTATTTAGATTGTACAGAATGGTTTGCAAACGTTGGAAGATTGTATCAAACAATGGATGAAAGATGCATAACATTAATCTCACAATGGGTATTGAATATAAAGAGGTTTGTAGAAAGTGTAGCGATCCTTTGTGCAAGTGAAAGTAAGCGAGCTTGATAGACAGGCTGCACTCCGCACCAGTTATGGATTCATCTCGCTTTCTTAGCTTTGAATAATCACGGACTGACGGACGGACTGGTAAACACTTTTCTTTTTAAATTATAGTAAATTATTTCTTGTAGGGTACTATTAAAATTGTGTAAATTTTCCTCAAAGACATAAGACAGTGGTAGCAGTTTGAATGCTTGGTAAACGGTAAATTATATTGGCCAAGGTGGATTGCTATTGGATTGAACCTGTCCGAAAGTTGCCGAATACAAAGAAAAAAAATTATTTTTAACCCTGCACAGAGAGTCGGAAATGTCAGCCTTAATCTTCGAGTGCTAATCTTATAAAGACTTACGTTGTTGTTGATATCTCTGAACGGGTATTGGCTGGTAGTCTTCCTGGTACAGGGCTTGAGGCAATGGAGGCTCTAGAGTCTGTCGGGGCAGGCGTCGTGCCCGCATTACTGTCAGGTCTACGAACGCGATCTGATCTGCCGGCACCGCTATGTACGACGGCATGGCGCTTACTGCCGCGAGCGATAGGAGTATTACGAAGAGCTGTTGGAATAAGGAAGAATTTATTACATACGGTTCTGTTGATACAGATGGTATGGTATTGTTATGGGCTTACTTTAAATAGGTTATCAACACAATATTTTAGTTTAGATAGTATCCCCTAACTAGTTTTATAAATGACTAGCAGTCACCCGCGACTTCATCCGTGCGTAATTAAAAAAAAACATAATTTGTAGCCCATGTGTTCTTCAACACAATGTTCTACATTTGTGCCAAATTTCAACAAGGTCCTTTGAGACCGGAGACACCATCAAACAAACATCCATCCATTTAAAAATTCGCATTTATAATATTAGTAATATTAAAACAAAGTCAACATTACATCATTGATACTTGTACTTGATATGAAACAGTTTCCTATGATTGCAAGTAACTTAACACCATATAAATTAGAATGCAATCCGCGAAGTGTGTCGTGTGGTAAGTGGTCAGTGGTGCGCAGCCGCCCATGTTACAACACACCAACTCACGTTAACGTCCTAACGTATTTGAATGTGTCAATCAATAATTGATCACCGCATGTTATAAAACAATACATTCGTGTGTTTGAAAACCACAAACTCTAAAATAAAGATAAAAAAATAATAGACATACAACTCCTATTTTGGTAAAAGCAAATTGATGACAGACGATTTATAAAGAAAAAGGAAGAAATAAATATAAATACAATATCAGAACATAATAATGTTCTCGATTTCTTCCTAATAATAATGAGTGGGACGGTATAAGGAAACATTGAGAGTTTGCGTAGGAAAAAAAATTAATGTCACGCCTCCGTAAGCCCTAACTCTCACAACACTTCCTATATTACAAAATGTCTATCAAATTGAAATAATGTTTATGGTAATATAAACAAATATGTAGACTAAATGGAGAAATTTTTGTTTTTCCATCTTCCATCCAATCTTACGTGTTCTTCGTAAGTCGTTGTACCTAACCTCAAAACTTCAAACTTTTAGTGATTTTTTTTCATCTTTAAATTAAAGAAACAGCAAATAATTGTAACAATAATATTTAAAACACTTAATAATAAACGATAAAAACCTTACAAAGTCAAACTTTCAAATACGTTTCAAGTGAAATTATTGTTACATAACTTTAGCTATCTCTTGCTCAATTTGACGGTCGAAATGTTGTACAATTGTCGCTACATGAAATCGGATCGGAAGTAACTTACGTATTACTTTTAGAAAGTAAAAAGTAACGATTGCTTTGAGGCAGATTATGGCACTGAACAAATAATGGAGCCAGACGAAAAAACGTAGAGGCTTTTTGCTGTGAAAAAGAAATTATTTAACAATGACAGAAGTAAAACAGGCAATTTATTACATGTATTGGAACCGATTTATCAGCCGGTGACTGTTCTATATCCAGTCTAGTCTTTAGACTATATATATAATAGTCAAATCTACTGATCTTATTTACTACAAATTACTTCTCGTGTCCCTCGGGAAAGACAAGATATGTGTATGAATCACAAAATATTGTTTAACAAATCCATAAAGATAATTCAATATAAAGTAGTTTTCACAATCTTAAATTATTTAAGGTCGGAACAATCACTTTTCCATTTAAGGTAAGGTACTAAAATATATTATAGTTAGGAAGCTGTGGGCATTTCAGTTGAGCCAACGCCCGTGTCCGCCTTGGTGGCTGGAGGCGAAAGGTCTCAATGCCATTTACTTCGCTCAACAATATAACAAGTAAAGCCCCAATGTTATAAGATATTTCCGTCGAGATCACGGTCGCTATATGTCCGGTTTATAAACAGATAATTTAAAGTTCTTTGACATGAATAAAACAATTAATTAGTAATTAAATAAACACATACTACCGCATTACATTAAAGGCCTTTAGTGATCAATTAATGACTATGCGTGTTAGAGAGCTGAATTTAGATTGCTTGGCATAATTTTCCATAAACCTTTGTCATTTCTAAAAAAATATTATCCTATATTTGTGGGACATATGGTGACCGTGTCTGTAACAAAATCAAGGCCTCGTTAACTTTTACTTATGCACGGTTTAGTTGTGAAATAATTTAAACGTGCTCACTTTGGTCATTATTAAGTTTAGCTATGCTTTATTATCTTTTGTTTGGTAACCTAAAAGTTTAGTTATTATACATGTTTGATCCAGTTGTATATAGGCGATTAACCTTACTCTGTCACTCACCCTTACATTATAATATTTATGGAATATGATGTAACGAAGTAGATAATTGAAATCAATGTTCAAAGGTTTTATTTAATTTTAAATAAACGAAAAAAAGTATAATTTTGGCAAAAGCAAAATGGTCATACAGCCAATTGAAAGTAAAAGTATTTGATTCTCCGTACTCTGTTACCGAATACTTTAACTTATTACATTTAAAAAATTCAAGTTTTTTTTAATGGTTTTGAGGTTATGTTTTTTTCGTTAATTGTTTTTATAGTTTCCCTCCACAGATTATCTAATAAAGTTACGTGGGTCATGATTACTGTTAGTTTATCGTGAGATAGTGAATTCTGAGGATATTATTTACGTATTATATAATTTGTGAATCAGTTTTTTTTTCTTTTTATATTGTTCCAGAAAACTTTATATCTTTTAATAATCATCGAATAGTATGTATTGGAATACGTATTTGTAAGACGTACAAATACGTATAAGCTACGTATACGTTTTTAAGCTGTTTACTATGACTGACCAATTAAATAACGTGATAAGAAAATTTACAGTTGTAAAGTTTGAGACAAGTATGAGAAGTACAGAATAAGAAACCAAATCTTCATAGGTAGGAAAATACAATTTTTATGATTTGGTAACACATAAAATTTGACTTGGTTATAAAATTTTTACACTATTTCCAGTTTTAATTATGCAATAAGCATTTATTTCTGTATATTTAACTAAAAAACATATCCACCGAGGTACTAACAATATATCGAATACATAAACATATAAATTTATCGCCTTAGTACCTATTAGTAAAACCGTAGGAGCAAAATTCGAATAGGAATATTAATAAATCGAAACTAGTTCATTGTCTTTATTTAGAAAAGCATTTAATTACAAGCACGGCCTTGAGTACAAGTAATAATGCATTTTTACGTTCTGTTTATTGTCTTGTAATCGCATTAAAATTGTTAATTAACCTCTGCTTGTTACACAAAAGCTTAATAAATTCAACTTTGCCCATATCTATAAGCCATAATTTACTGATAAGATATTAAATCTGTGTAATTAATTTAAATATAAAAAAGGAAACCATCTAATTAAAGTGAAAACTTCGGTTGTTTTTATCGTGTTTGTACTCACATAATATAAAAACTTACTGCTACACTAAATTATTAAAAAAAAAACAACTGACCATAACTTCCAAATAGCGGGAAACTGGTAAAACTGTACAACGGTCGCGCGCGGCACGCTTCGACTGAACTCGCAATAGGCTACACTACAATTTTTATAGCAACCTTTCGACAAGCGGTTTCACTTTCTACACGGAGGCCCCTAGTCCGGACTTCGGGTACTTTTTTAACGCCTGCTCAGCCTTTAATGGAAAACAAAAGGACTAAATCCTCACCTGGGTGGTTCGCTACGAGGCAAAGCCGACATGCATTCTGCCAGATGGCAAGTGTGTTTCAATCAACCATGACCATGACATTGTTTTTTTTTACTTGTCTTAAAGGAGGATAACGTCCTTCTCGGGTAGGTTTGTATTTATGTGGTAGGTTAAAAAATATTATCTTGACTGATTTCGTTTCATTTGTAGCTACTCTTCCCCGAAAAATTATAAGAGTAACGTCGGACTACTTGATTTTTCAATTTATAATGCATAAAAATCCTGAGGTAATTTCTATCAATGCTTCAGCTAGTATTAGTTAAGTAAGAAATATAAGTATACGCGACGCTATTTATAGACTACCAACTTCCGGATAATATGCTAGGTTTTATTACTTTGGATAGAGCAAATTATTTACTGGAATCTTCTAATCGGGAATGTACTTTTAAAGAAATGTAAGCACGAAGTTTTCATGTAACTTAATTAATATCTGTTCGTGACAATTTGCATAACAACACACACATACACACACGCACAAACACACACACCCAACGATGTATTTTATGATTTCAACAATAAGGATCCATGTCAGAACGAATTGTTATGACATACTAACTTTACTTCATACCAATTATAAGAGCTTAGTTACCTATGGTCTATATTAGATAGGTCTGTCAAGGTTGTGAAACTGCTATAAATATACCCGAGCAAGGACATTTACAACGGCCACAAAAATAAAAGAACAAAATAAAAAAAACTGTGCATACAAACAACCAGTTTTTTTAGTGTGCTTACATATTTAATGAAAGTAGATCAATTTTGCCTCATAAAATTTTACAATCTTGTTTTGCATTTTGTGGCAGACAGAAAGTAAGGTTTAGGGTAGGTGGGGAGTTTATTGGTATCGTAAAATCGGTATTGAAGATTGCACTGATTCCGCCAACTGCGCAGGCCTAATGAAACGGAAGCGAAATTAACTAACGAACTGACGACAACAAGCTGTTTTCACTTTCCAGTCGTCCATATTCACTTTTAAAAGCGAACTGCATATTGTCATCTACATTTTATCTTAAAATGAATCTAATATTAAGGATTTTATTCTCGAACGTTCGATCGAATGTCGATTTTATGAAATTTTTAACAATCGAAAGCTTTTATTCTATCAGCAAGTAACTGAATTGTTGGCGAAACGTGAGTAAAACCAGAGACGTGTTACATTTTTTTATTAAGAGAATAGGGCAAACGAGCAGCGGTAACACGGCGTTCAAATTTTTTCTTTCTTTATAAGTATGAAGAGGTTAGATAAATTTAAGTCTGGTTGCCAGTATTATTTAAATCATACCCCGCACAATAATTTACTTAAAGCGCTACAAATAATTTCAAGTAAATGTTTATACGTTTTCTATTATAAATAGTTCACAAGAAACCGGACACGGTAACAAAGTAGTTGACATTATGCCAGTGTGGTAACTTCGCTCGCAAAAAGTTGTTTTGTACGTTCACAATATGTCAGTAATAAGTACTTTGTTACTTGTAATTCAAGTTCATAACTTTAAACTTGAATTTATAAATGTTTTATAAGAAAAAAAAACTTGTAGTAATAAACTATTGCACAGATCAACCAATTTCATCAAATAACTTTGATTGTTCTCAAGTTTTTACGAATTTATAAATTTTTAATGTGAAACCAACAGACGGGACGACAGTCATATTATATGTATATCTTCTATGCTAATATGGTAAAGATTAAAGATTTGTACTTTTGTATGTAACAAATAAACTCAAAAACTAATGATCGATTTCCTAAATTCTTTTTCCAATTAAAACTACTTTTTTTGTGACTGAATGGTTACTGTTTGCCTTGATGTGGCATTTACAGCTTCACCACGCTTGAGGTGACCGGGCGCAGATGGCGCTTAGTCTGAAACTCGTTCTAAGAGTAACAAGACTTGAGGGCTCCCTCAGGAGCCTTGGGCTGTTACTTCGTTATTGTTATCGGATTGGTTAAAAAGCTACATTATCACTGTGTAACTTAGGCTATATTTATTACATTACAAAGACATTTATACATAGTATAGTTATATGGATTTATTATCGAAAAAAAGCGAGAACTTAGTTGCGCACCTAATAGGTATAAGTAATACGTGGGCGAAACTATAGACTTAGCTCTAACCTATAAAAGTCTAATTACTATTAATGCTCTGTGATTATTTACAGAACAAACTAGACATTCAAATGTCAAGCCCACGCCTATTATGTCCGCCCACAGATCAATAAAAGAAAAATTAAAAAGCAGTTTATCCTTAGTTTGTACTTAAGTAAGATATAAAATCAATTACAAAGAATAAAATGACAGTTTAGCACGCATGGTTCAGCTTTCTTTTCAATTATTATTTACAGGATTTCCGAAGAGAAACAATTAACAACTATAACCTAAGTTTATAATATTTTTTATCTTAAACATATTTATTGAATCTAGCAATTGGACATAGCACTGATGTACAAAACTGGATTGATATATTATAATTCGCATTTATCTTGGCATCATAAATAACCATAAAGCAGGTTACGTATTCAACTCTACGCTGGACGTTGAAGGAACAAAGCGAAAAGTTCTGTTCCGCAAAATACTTTTTCAAATTTTAATAAACGTTTTAATCCATTCTCCTTATAAAATGTGGCGTAGTTACAGTAACACGTTGTGTAACTTACATTTAATATGCACCGACTTGCATTACTTACGACAAAAAAAAACATTTAGTCCATTAGCAATTTACTACCGTATTTTAAACCCTATTTTAATATAGTTAGAGAATAAAATTAAATAAATATGCAGTACGTATAGTCGGTTTAAGTCATTTTACTATTAAACACTAATAAGTTTACTTTAAAAACTTAATTTGGACTTTAAAAAAAAAACGAATATCTTCGGATTATTTTAAACTGTCTTCATATGATGTCAACACAGTTCACCGATTGTATTATAATATTTTTTAAGCCTTTATTTCTTTTTCAAACAATCATTATGAAGTTTATAATGATTATGTCGGTTGCCTTCGTAAGTTTCTTTTCCAATTCGTTATTTTCTTTCCATCAATTTAAGATTGTCCGCGCTCTGCCAACCGAGCAGTTACATAACATCGTTTTAAACTCTGTAACAATAGGTTCTTTTATATAGACGGCAAACATTATAATATTGTTTTCTTTTTCTCAATTTAAAACCTGGCTTTAATATTTATCGCAGAAAAATATTAAAAAATAAGTTATATAAAGTAACGCATAGTTGAATTATTACACTTTTTTGAGGTTATTTAGAAATAAATTCGTTGGGTAGCAAATCGATAAATTGTTAATGAAACTTAAGAACAGATTGATAATAAAGAAATACGTAAAATAGTAAAACAAACTATTGAGCAAATATTATACTAAAATTAATGTGTCGACAGAAGTGCCAAAAAATTTATAATCTATGCCTATCCTTCAGAGTTACGGACTTGAATACTATTATTATAAAAATGAATTATTTATTTTTTGAAGTTAATTAGCCCCTAAACTACTGAACCGATTTGAAAAAATCTTTCACCGGGTGACCGATTAAGATTCCTAGATCCTTTTAATTCCGGGCAAAAAAAAAAGAAACGCGGACAACTGCTAGTTATATATAAAGATAAATAATAGGCACTGGGCATTGGTATGATTAATCTGAAATGTCAAACGTAATCATAATAAAATAGCTCAGTGTATCTTTAACTACACTAGATAATATCGCAGAGCCTAGATAAATAATATTTATAATTCTGCGAACAGAAATAAGGTTAATGACCAAAGATATGGTGAAGTTGACGTAGACAAATGTGTGCAGTTAAGTTCTCATTGCGTTATTGTGCTAAATAACTGAATATTTATTTGAATAACCGAGAGTTAAGATTTTAGAGATCCAAAAGTCAAAAGTAACATAGTAGGTATTAAGCTTTTTCAAAGGATTCGATGTATATAAAAAAATTATTCACTTTTCTTAGATTCTTAGAGTGATCCAGGAAGACCATAGAAGACTCGACAGCGGTGTATGATGGCGAAATACAAAGTTGAGGGTTTCAAGGATAAAAGTACCAGCTCATAGCTATGCGAGAAAAAAAATGTGATTTTGCGATAGATGTTTTGAACAATACATATTTTCATGTTACTAGGTACACATAAATAATCTCAAAAGGCAGTTCAAAGCGAGGTGAGAAGGCAATTCACACCAGTGCGATCATTTGCATAACACTTTCATTTTCACACTTAACGAGTCCGTGACAAAACAATAACAGTTGCATGCAACATCGATGTTATCCAGACCCGTAACCATAGCCGTGACCGACGCTATCAGAAATCCGAAAATGGAATAAAAATAACCGTAGGTAACCGTAACTGAAAAAAAACGGATTACAAGATTAATAAGGTTTGTTTAAATTATAATATTTATATTTTTATTTTAATATTTGGTAACATTTTACTAATATAAATTTATATGCGAATGTTTGAATGGATGGATGATGTTTGTTAGAAGATATCTCCAGAACGGTTGCATGAGTCTCGCTGAAATTTGCCATAGATAAGTCGCGGGCGACAGCTAGTACTTAATATATAAATGTACCAGTAATTGATAGTGGAATCCTCCTCTGCAAAAACGGTTAACATTTTGTTTGTTACCCTGAACATATATTCGTTCTAAATCCTTTCTAACCAGCATTATAGGCAGCTCTGTAAAGGTTTCATTTTCGAAAGCTTATTACGATATGCCATAGCTTTCTCTTAAGTCCAGCCCTCGACTGTTCCCAGTTCAACGAGAAACATTTCCGCTATGAAGTAAATTATTATTCACGAAACAAAGCATTTCATTATTGTTTTAAGCCTTTGTTTAATGTAAAATATTGTTTTTTTAATAAGAAAAAACCTTACATTTACAAGTTTAAACATTACAGATATTAATGGGATATTTAAGTCGGAATTTATCTTTAGGGACGTCTTAATTAAGTCATAAAGTTTATCAACGTATGTTATTCGATTGCGTTTGGATCTCGCGTATGAAATGTTCACACGATATTAATTAGAGCCGAAGCTATTAGTACATTTTATTACGAAACAGATTTAGAAACAATATACATTTTGTATTTTTCCACGGTCGTAAAGTTACACATCTTTTCAAATTGTTTGTACACTTTTTGCAAAATAATATTAAATAAATTTTTAAATTCATAATAAAATTGGTATTTACTAGGATTTCTTTCCGAGTTTGTAAAAGGACTTTTCTTGTGTGTCTGTCCTAAAAGAGCCTAACGCATTTACATAATATTTTTTTTCGATGGCGGCCATATTGTAAAATAATGGCGGTAAAGGCAATTATTATTCAATCGCAGTACTGGTTATATAACGGAGTCGTTAACCAAACAATCTTACTGATAATAAAAAAGTTAATTGTATAATTTATGCAATCACAACATTGCAATTTCTATGTCATTTTTGACACTTACCAATAATTTGGAATTTATAATGAAGCCTGGAATTTCTTTAATACCATCAATTATATTTTATATTTATTTTTAATAAAGTCTTCTGGGTCAATGGTTAATAGAAATAAAAGTAAAGTTAAAGGCACTCATATTTGTTTTTTTATTTAAAAATTCTTACAAAAAAAATCAACCTTATCTGTACATTCGAGATATTAGAGATAAATCAATTACTACCTCCATATTAAAGAAATGACCAAAATTTTTCGATACGTCAAACGAAAAATATCAATAACTGCTTGTAAGATATTATTATAATCTATTTAAAGTAACAATAATTTAGCACATAGAAAGCCTCCATTTTTTTGCAAAAATAACTGCGATATGGAGGTAGCAATATAATTAAATCGCCATGAATTATAGATCACAACCGTTAAAACAATGATTTTTTCTATTCCTCAAAAAACTTTTTTTAAATACGTATTTTTTACGTATTGGATTCTTTTTCCTTTATTTCTCTCTTTATTTCCATTTATACTTAAATAATTGCCTTGAAAAAAATAATAATTTTTCTCTTTACGTTAATGTTTTTTGGCAGATTAAAAAAAAACTAAAAAGCTTGTTTTCCCGCTCTATCTACAAATCATACATACCATTCACAACAGAATAAATATTTGTACTTATTGATATGGCACTGCTTTTTATTTATAAAAGCGAATACCACAGACTAAAATTAAAACTATTAAGTAACTTTTTTTTTAAATAATATAAACAAAAAACTTGTTTCTAATTTAGCACCATTTATGCAACGAGTTATTTTTAAAGATATGAAAAAGGACTGTTTTATTAGACATATTTTATTGCAAAGTTTTTCAACCGGGGACATATATTTTTACACTTAGTGTCGCACTTAGGGTCTCCATTACGACCAATTAGGCACTGACCAGCAATAAATATTCGCTTGTAACTTTTTCTTATTAACTCCATTTTCAACTTATTTCCTAAATTGCAATCTCATACAAAATCTACAAAGCGACAATGTTAAAGCTTTTCTACTTATAATAAAACAGTAGTTATTTACAATCACAGACTAAAAAAATTACATATAATGACAGGAAAGTGTTGCCATAAAAAGTCACAGACTATTAATATTTAAAAAAAAACTTTTATAAATGGCCATTAGTGTTTTTGGGGTATCTTCTTATTTAACTGCATTTTACATATAAACGATACATAAGTACGATATGAAATCAACAATGTCATTTACTTACTAAATAACTAAAAAAATACAACAAAAAAATGAAGACTTTGAAATATTTAATACGTAAGATTACTTATCTTGCGTATCGGAACAGAAAAAATTACTAATATTATATTAAGTTCACACTACTCGAAACAATCACATAAAACATGTTGTTATTTCAAGTATTACAACATTCCTAAATGCGAATGTTTGGATGTATAAAGGATTAATTTTTTAATTAGTACAAAATTTTACAAAGTCTTAGATATACAAACTAATCGTTTCATTGTAGAAAATTAGTCCAAATATATAATATTTCAACTGATGACATGTTTTTGTAAGTTTCGGTAATGGAAACGCATATGACTGAATCAATGTTGCGACCGACCCAACGTCTCCAAATTACTATGATGAGAGTCAATTCTGTTCATATTTGCTTTGAATTCATCTCTCGTCTTAAAAGACGGTGTGCTTGGAACTGATGAAATGTCTGTTTCAATATTACTTCTCTCTTTATTAATAAAATCTTCATTTGAACCATTTTGTGAAGGTTTACCGAATTCGGAATACGATAAATCGAAGTTGGATACTGATTTTAATTTGTCAGAAGTCTCTAAGCCTGATGATAGAGATTTTGACGGCGATATCGGTGTCAGATCTACAAACATAAAATTAAATTAAAAAAAAAAACATTCGACAAATGTTCCATTTTTAAATTAAACCTAAAAAAAATGTAACCGGCCAGTGTTAACAAAATATAATAATTTTTCTTTTTTTTGCGCTCCGCGTTCTGCTTTGTGTATTTTGAACAAAGAGTATTGTTTTCTCGATATAATACCTCTTTTGTGTCTCAAGTTATGTTTTTACCTTTGACTAGTTCTGGCGTATGGTCCTCGCTGCGGTCATCCTTGTGGTCCTTTGGCAAGGAGGACGAGCGGGTACTCGGCAACATACCCAGCACCCTTTAAAATAAAAAACACAACCATTTCACCATTCATTCAAAAGATAAATGACAATATAACCTCTAGCAGCTAAACTGTTTGTCAGGTTTTATTAAAAATTGGATAATATGTAAGATTTTTTACTGCTATCCCCCTCTTAATCAACGGCTAGCCCCTTCCTATGATCATCAGCTGATGACGCCCTTGTAGAAAACTTTGACTATGGTTATTCATTTGTTACATTCATAATACACCTTTCGCTTCATACAATAAGCTATTGTGACGTCATATTTAAAAAACAAATAGTTTATGTTACCTGGAGTTGCCGAGGTCTCCGAAGGGCGAGTTGGGCGTGGCGCGCGCGGGCGGCGGCGAGGGGCGGGGCGAGGCGCTGCGCTCCGCCCACCCCTCCTCCACCAGCGCCTCCCCCACCTCCACCGTACCTTCTGCACATACAACATATTGCTATACTTACTAATATAAATGCGAAAGTGTAGATGGATGGATGGATGTTTGTTAGAACGTATCTTCAGAACGGCTGCATGGATCTTGCTGAAATTTTGCATAGATGTAGAACATACATCTTTACGACGTAGGCTAATTAGCTAATTAAGTTTTTTTTAATAATAAAGGAGAAAACATTTCATCATTTGCCCTCAACAAACTACTGAACTGACTCTCACTCTTTGTCTCTTTGAAAAACTAAGTGTAATAATGAATTGTAACTTAGTTAATGTAAATATAAGAATACAACGTTACCTTCGGTGACATCAAACAGTTTGATTCCGGGTATCTCCTTCTCTTTCTCTCCCACCATAGCAACTGACTTCTTGTACGTACACGTCTTGGACAGTAGAGGCTTCCAACGGGCCACCTGGAAAATGTACAAGTACATTTTATATAAAAAATAACAAAATATTTATTTTGATTTGACTTTATACTTTTGAAAGTAACAGTTATTCGTAGTTTAGCATAATTTTATTAATTTACTTGTGTTAATTCTTCAAATCGTTCGATAGCTTGCGAATGCCAGCGAGCACCGCCTGACGGCTTCACACCTGCTAGGAAGCACTCCATTGCCTAAAATAAATAGAAAATATAAAGGGAAATATATTTTAAAGATTCTATCAAATTAAATGATCTTTTAATATGCATCATAAATAACTCACCTGGAATCTTAACCGCAGCAAATCAGCGCGTAATTCACAAAGCTCGTGCGTGGCCACATATTCGCTGTCGCCGTAATCCAAAAAGAATACGTCTGCCACCTGCACAAAACGTATATACATCTTACTAATATTATAAATACGAACGTTTGGATGGATGGATGAATATTTTTTTGAAAGTATCTCAAGAACGGCTGCATGGAACTAGCTTAAATTTGGTGTACATATAGAACCCAGTCTGGAAGAACACATAGGCTACTAATTAGGTTTTTTTTATGCCGCGCGGACGGAGTCGCGGGCGACAGCTAGTATTCTATATCTGTAGAAATTATTTAGTGATCGCAGTGGCGAATCACTGCCGAGTATACATGGTGATATACTTATGTACATAAGCTTTGAACCGATTCAAACGATCAAGTCACACAGGCTAGAACCGTTGAGCTGTGACTCAACAAGCTAAATTTATTAGTCCTAGCTCATCGCAATACTACAGGATAACTATAGGGGCCCAATACCCAATGGCACAAAAATAAAGGGTGATAGGAAAAACCTCGGAAATAATAAAACCGACACTTCTCAAACTGTATATCGACGAGATTTAAATTTAAATTCGAGAAAGTGAGTGACAGTTGAAGCACGTGGTTATTACCTGATGTGTGGCATCAAACTCATTGGGTCGTATGTCATGGACGCGAGCGCGGTACCACCGGCCGTCGTGCCGGAACACCGCCGCAACCACTTGACCCACGCTCACCGTCTCCAGCTGTCATACACACATCACACACTAAATACACTTCTCATACATATTACCACTAACTCAAAAAAAGATCTATCCATATAAAAAATAAAATTGCAGTGTTTGTATGAAATATTGTAAAAAAATCCTGAGAACGTAGGCGTTGATACTAACAAAAGGTAAGAACTAGTTTCACTTATACATCCAAAATGACTTCTATTATATAGAAAAAGTAATAGTCCTTTGAATGTCACTTGAATAAAATCAACGATTAACTTCCATATAATTTACTCATTCCTAAAGTCAGAGAAATAAAATTACGATTGTTGCAAATAATACATTATCTTATATAACCTTATATACTTCTATCCTTATGTACTTACCGCATGCGCAGCTCTGTTCTCCTTATTAGAGTAATATTCAGTCATGTGTGCGACAAGGTTGTCGAGTTGTGCTACCTGCGGACCCACGAACTGTACCCAGAACCTCGACGGAGAAGACACTGCTGACACGTACACCTCGATTGAGGAACTGCTCGCCTCTACAAAGTTAAACATAGGTCATAGTCGAGGACATTTATTTCCTACCCATTTAAAATTAAGTATAAAACTTGTCATAGAAAATATGCGTGCAAATTTTTGTCCTTATGGTGAGATTGTTAACTTACCGTATGCATATCATAATAACCTTCACATAATTACTGAAATGTGTAATAGAATTAAAAAAAAAACTACAAATTTTCGAAACAGCTCTTTTTTCACCAAAGTTTTATACTATAATACTAGCAAAAAAATATATACCAATCCTTATTCTATGCAGCTTACAAATACTTAAAAACTCATTTTCCACAAATATATTTCAATGGCCATCAAGCAATAAAAAAAAATCAAACCCCTTTTTACTATACTTTCAAAATGTTCATATATGTTTTCTAATAAGGTGCTTACATACAAATACATAAAAGGTGCACAAAAACAACATGCCAAATATACAAACCAAAAAATCTAAGCAAAACTATACATATTCAACCCCATCCTTTTCCCTTTACAAAATAAACACCCTGTAGATATAACACACTACCTTCAAATAAATTGATGTCCACTGGAAAAACATTGTTGCCATTTACAGCTTCTTGATTTTCCAATTTATTTGGATCTGAGGTGAAATAGTTTTTATAACGTTGTATACAAGACGAAATATATAAAACATTAAAAGCATCAATCACTGAATACAGGCTTAGCATATCTATGGCTGAAAGATATTAAAAAAAAGTAATCATTCAGGTATGACAACACTAAGTCTATGGTCTACTGAAATTTGACAGATACCTTTCAGCCATAGACAAGGTGCAACAACAGAACAAACGAGCATGCAGTTAGTCTTACCAGGCTTACACTTGACATGTCTGAGGGCCGGTCTACCTGGGGTCTCCTGAGGCTGTGGCACCGAGGGCGGCGGAATGGTCACCCGAGGTGTCCTCTTCGATTGTTCTATTTCGCGACGGCATTTTTCCTGTGCAACCTGGACACAAATATTTATTATAATTGACACATATTATTGTCTATGTTTTTGCAAAGAGAATGTTGTCGAAACAAAAAAAAAATTTAAAAAAAATAACAGTTTTATTAAATTTAACTTACATAATTCTCTATAAGATCCATGGCAACCCGAATCTGCTCTTTTGTACCTCGGAAAGTGATCTGCCGCTGGGTACTGCTCTCTGCAGACGGTGAACCTTCGATCTTTACTCGGGCGCCGCTTCTGTGACTTATGTTGTTTATATTTTCACCTCCAGTACCTGAATACATAAGTTCATTAAGTAACTATAAACATAACACATATAAGACAGGACAACAGATTTCAATTTGTCCACCACTTCCTCCCACATTCTTGTTGCTTTGTAGACACATTACCTATGATCCTGCCACAAGCCCATCCCGGTACCAACATGGTATCCGTCTCAATAACTGGCTGTTGCTTTATGAAGTCTTGTATAATGGCATCCGCAATCTGAGTGGCTTGACTGCGACCCCTGATGATGCATACGTCATACTCCTTGTCACTGAACTTCTTGAAATGTATCATTGCACCTGACTTACTCTCAATATCCTTTATATTGGAGCCATTTCGACCTGAAAAACAAATTCACCATACTTTCTATTGACATAGACAAAGTTATCTATAATCTATTGAAGATTATATATGCATAGATACTTGTAATAAAGGGATGGCAAACCAATGGTACTTGTCACTAATTGGTTTTTCACTACTAGCAACGCTAATACATCACATGTACTAAATATGTATGTAATTTTATATTTCAGCGATTTCAGGTGGCCGCTCGCTAATTTGCCACCTTATGATGTAAAAAAAAAGTGAAAGTTTAAGATTATTTTAAAAATTCAAGCATCATTTACAATATTTTTTTTTGAGTCAATATTGTATTGAGTTACAGTTTCAAATTTCAATAAGCATTGAAGCATAAGAGGTTTTATATTACATTTATTTGTTAAAATGACATCAAGGATTTTTATAATGTCAAAATATAACATTATCTTATTTAAACTTTCATTAGACATCAAATAAATTTAAAATGGTTATCACTGATTGATGGACTGCAACTACAAATAATACCAGACCCACTCAACTTAAAAAAGGCCTTGATGGCTTGGAAACTGTGCCAACACCAGGTAAATTGTGTGCGTGTTACCCATTTTATATTTAGTTTAAAATGTATCATACAAAATCAATCTTCCTAATATTATAAATGCGAAAGTTTAGATGGAGTGATGTTTGTTAAAAGATATCTTCAGAATGGTTCAATGGATCTTAATGAAATTTGGCATAGATACAAAACATAGTCTAAAAGAACACATAGGATTATGAAGTTTTTTTTAATATAGTTATAAAGGTTGAAAGAAACATAACTGGCAGAAGAACAACTGTTTAAATAAATTTTGTCATCTTGCAACCTTGGATGAGTCAAGCATGTCTAAATAATTTAAGACTAACAACTAACAGTGCCTTATAAAACCTTAAAAAGAACTGTTTACTTTGTGACAGATTTATGCATTGGTTATTTGTTAAACTCAATTACTAAACCTTCATTTCTAGTTTATAAGTTATAGTAAAAACTTTTCTAATATATTACTTATAGAATTAATTACTAGTAAATATAATTAAATAAAAAATAAGCAGGCATATTGTTTTTTATTTAGATGTCGTATAAAACCTTAAACTTACCAATTAATGCAGGAACAATACTTTTTGGTACAGACACTTCAATTGTGTTTAATTTTGGTGCTTTAACTGTCTTTTCACTTGTTTCCTCTTCATCCTTTTTGAATATGTAATAAGCCACAAAAGCGGTCACCGTGACTATTGATAATGCCAATGCAGCAGGCAACAACAACTTTGTATTTAACGGCATTTTACTGAAAAAAAAAACAAACATTTTTATAAGATATTAACAATGATATAATCTAAAGTTTATTTTAGTACATGTTAAAATTTATATACTTTTCTAATATAATTATTGCGATCGTATTATCACAAATAAGTAGTTAAACATAAGGATAACTATGTTCTCCAGTTTGACTTTCATTTATAGTCAGAAAACATAAAAACTTAATTATATAATCCTAATATTAAAAAATACCGGTAACATTTATTGAGTCAAACTGCTATTGCACATACAAAGTGATCTATTAGCAGCTATGACATAATTGCGAGAAAAGTAACATTGAAAAGTAATATGACACCATCAACAAGTAGGGCAAGAAAACTTAAATTTACCTTTATTTTTCACATAAAAGTTATCATAAACAATTAATAACTAAATTATTCACAATCCAACTACCGCGTTATTAATGTCTATCGTATCAAAACAAATAACTCGTGTGTCGTATCGAATAGTTCGTATTGGAAAATTATACAAACTCGCTCGCAGAAACGTATATTTATTTCAATGACTTTGAAAGAATAACACTGACAGTGACTTTGACATCTTAGGTTAGGAACAGTCAAGCACGATTATAGAGAATGTTACTTGTAATTTATTTTGTTAGACCTAATTAAATTATATAGTTGAGCTATCAGTACGCACCTTTTTAAGTTTTGAATTTTTACGGACGAACAATATTATAATATTCTAAACGTTATAATATTTTAAGATGGTCTTAAAGCTGAAAACGTCGATACCTATTCAATAATTTAAAGAAATAAAAAAAGTAAAAAAATGACAATTTATATCAAAACCACTTCGTAAATATTTTTTCCTTTGTGTTAACGAATTTCATATAATTTAATTTTGCTTAGTGTGATATTCTAAATAAACTTTGTTAAATACATACATTCATAATAATTTTATTGTAACTATAATTTTACAAAATATAAAATGAAATAAGTTTCCCGTGTTCCCCAAGTATTCCCTATGTATTTTCAATACTGTTACTCTTAGAATAATAGTAAAAGATGCGAAATTTATGAATATTATGTCAGTTCTGTGTCTAAAAAATGGCATGGGATATAACTGAAGGTAACTTTAAGTAATAAAGTTTGTTTTTCGTGATTTGGACGCCGCAATTTTCATGTCACCAATTTCTTATAACACGAACAAAAGAAGGCATGCCCGTCTTACACGATTTGTGTTTAGGGTGGCAATCATTTTGAAAAGTTATTGGAAATGTACATTTTCATTATCATTCAGTCACATACATCCTAGGTTGCTTGTGTTAATACATAGAATTCGAAACATATGTTCAGTTCGGTACCTCATAAAAAATGATAATTGGAAAAATAAGCGGAGTGATTCCGATTACAACAGTGTTTATAAAGACTGTTTTGTGACAAGGAATAATCTTATCACTTCAAATAAATATCATTGATTGCTTGTCTATGCTTACTATGTATAATTAACTACCGTTATTATTTGAAACAACGAGTGGCTACAGAATATTTCAAAACTTAACGTGAATACTTTCAATGTTAAATTCATTAAGTTTAACATTTATATTGATGTGACCTTTATCCGTTTTACAAATTTTATTGGACATCATAATTCAGGACTGTATATAAAAAAATTAAGTACACCCTAGTTGGCATTGAGCGTGCGCCCCAATAAACATTCACAGATTTGTCATATTTTTTATTATCTTTACATCACGAACCCCAACATGATCAGTCCGTGTAGAAAGCCAACATGCAGCGGCCGTACAAACGTCGATATCTCCGCCTAAATAATATGCATGAGGCGTTCCACGGTGGTAATTACGGTCTTTAATTTGAAAAAGTCAAGATGAACTGGACTATTTAATATGACCTGTGTCAAACCAAGGTGGTGAACTACCCGCCTTTCTGCGTCAAACTTTTCTTTTGATCTTCGTCTATTTTGTCTTTGGACTTCTTAAAAACATAGATAAATGTTGCCTTTACTCCTTTTGCATTCTTATATCCAGAGCTCTCTGGATAAACATTTTACATTCAGAAACGAGAATGCAGTATTTTACAGCCCTTACATACTTACACATCTTTTGAAAGTCAATTAAAGTTTTTTTTTCAGATTTCGAATATGTGATAACAAAGAAGGAACCACCTCGGGTATGCTTTGGGACGGGGTTGCCGCGAGAAGTGCTGCCACAATCTGGCCCCTGTTTAAATCCTTTTATGAGACGCATCGTTAGAGAGATTCAACCAAATGTGGGTCCGGCCTCTTATAATGAAACTCGAGACGCATTTTCACGAGTAACACAAAGGGTAAACATTGTACTAGTTATATTTATAATATTCGAGAAGTAGTTTTCTACAAAACTTTGTCGAGAAGGTTTTAACTTGTTCAACATAACTACGGAATTTAATAGGTTACTTAAATTACTACAACGAAAATTTATTTAAGAACAGTACTTACAAACGTATAACATTAATATTAATAGATATACAGCAAGCTATATTACGGATCAAAAACACCACGTTGGAAGGAAAAACACGAATATCAACCACCGCCGAGGGAAATACTACCTGAAAAGCCTATCCCGAAAAATTGTGCCCCATTCAATTCCCTCTCCAAAAGACAACCATTGTTCACACCTAAAGATTATCCCGCGTAAGTTACCTGATATATTTAGTATTTCAAGAAAAACGAAGTAAAAAATTTGTATACATGTTTTACAGATACAAAAAATTTAGTGCCATTTAATCTGTGACCTAATTAATTGCTTTTTTTTTTCAAAGACCCTGCGACTACTATCCTGAATGCAAAAGAAGAACATTAAATTTTGCCTATAGTTTCACTGGAAAAAAAGCATTAAGATGCGCGGTTGAGGTATGAACTTGTATTTTTAAGACAAACGAAATATCCTTTATTTTAATTTATAAATGGTATATGGTCCTTCGTCGAATAGTACCTTTATAAATTTCTTTTTTTGAGTAATAGTAGTGTCTACTTTTCTTACATTTTTACGTTTATTTTTATACAAATCTCATACGATAAGTTTATTTTCAGATTAAATGTGTACCGTACAACTTGGATGTTTGTGCAGCCTGTGGACGTTCATGTTCCGCTCAGGGTGACTATTGGCAATACGAAAATAGAATCTTCCTTTGCAGGAAACATTATTCCAGATTTTTCACACATTGCCTAGCAAAGTTTCAGGGTTATAAACTCGCTGAATTCAAGGTAAAGTTTTGGTACATATTAAAGCAAGTATTTAGGGATATTATTTTGAATTTTGATGGTTTTATAATTTATCTACTTTGTTACAGCCAATCCGAGATTGTTTTTTTGCGCATGCCCATAACAGTTGCAAGGCCGCATTAAAGATTATGAAAGTTCAAGAAATACAGAAAAAACTCCGAAAAGAGGCTTATTTAGATCTATACTTCCCTCAGAGACGTCAATGTAGTAATCATTAGAAATTCAAACTGATTCAAACCTCAATGATTTTTTTCACATCTTATTTTAAATATAGTTTTAAATCTGTTGTTATTTTTTGATTTATTGTTTCTTGGCAGTTGCTTGGCAGAGGAGATTGAACAATAGTATACAGAAAATCTACAACTATAGAAAACATATGCAAAAATATCACCTTTCATCCTATTTTTCTTCTATATTATTATGATGCTCCGCACAACGTAACTTTAACTTATGGTTAAGATAAATAAAATGTTAATATTAAGTTTAGAAACGAGAAAATTAGAGTTTAATTTGATTTAATTGTTTGCAATCTTTTGGGAATGGCCACACGAAAAATAAACCATAGTTGTCTTTGGTAATTTGTTATGGTATCACCATCACAGTGGGCAAGTTGCTGTCACTGTCATTGAAACAATTCTGTTGTCAAAGTTTTTGGCGGCAATAGAAGTAATCAGAAATAAGTAATCGTAAATAGATTAAAAGTTGTAATTTATTTACTTTATAGGCTTACTTCATTTGTATTATAATCGTAGAATATGGATGAGAAAGATGATTTGTCACAACTCGAAGAATTATTATGTGCAGACTTTGACAACAAACAAGAAGAAATTGAGAAAAAACCACCTTGCGTTAAAGAAGTGAACATTTTCGAAACAAATTGTTTAGAAAATATACCAGAAAGTAGTGAATCATTAAAAACCTCGGTTATTCATAATGGTGACACTGACTCCTCTGACGATGAGGAAAAAAGGAATTATACAGAAAGAAAATATAATGACTATGGGGCAGAAGTAAAGAAATTGCTAGATAATAAGGAAAAAGATCAAATAGACAAGAAATTAAACTTTGAAGTAAGACTGCGTCAAGCTAATATTGATGTGAAACTAGCTGGTCATAGTTCATTCGCAAAGAAAACTTTAGAAAATAATGAACAAAAAACGAAGTACATTTTTGGTGCTCCTGAGACTAATAGTAACAATAATAAATACAAATCAGATGTTTTTACGGATCCTATTTTCGGCATTCGTATCACTAAACCACTTGTATCAAGTGCTGCCCTACTAGATAGAATGCAAGGCAGAGAAGCAGTAAACATGCTTCGAGTCAAAAGATATGTAGAAAATGAAGATTTGTCAAAAGATTGGGTGATTGCTGGAGTTATAGTTAGAAAAAGTTTACCTAAAAAATCACAAAAAGGTAGCCAATTTTTAATTTGGACTCTCAGCGATCTTAAAGATGATATAAAAACTATTTCAATGTTTTTGTTCCAAAAAGCATATCACGAATTGTGGAAAACAAATGAGGGAACTGTTGTAGCTATTTTAAACCCTAATGTTTTGGATAGGTCACAGAATAGCACTGACCAGGCCTGCCTCAGTGTTACAAGTCCTAACCAGGTGATGATTCTTGGAGAATCCAAAGACTTTGGAACATGTAAGAGCAAAAAGAAAAATGGGGAGCCTTGTACAGCTATTGTGAATTTAAATAAATGTGAACACTGTGTATACCATGTAAAGCAAGAATATCAAAAATTCTCCAAAAGGCAAGAATTACAATCTTCAACTATGGGAAAAGGTCTTGTTAACTTGCAAAATAAAGTGTTAGGTAAAAATACTGTAATTTATGGTGGCAAAGCATATTCTGCTTTACCAAAAGCCAATAATAAAAAAATAAAAGAAAAAGATCAAAATAGGCTAATGTCTTTAAGTGATTACTACAAATCGGAAAGTGATAGTAATTTGATGAGCAACAAAGCACCATATGGGGCAGGTTCATTGAAAGGTAATACCACAACATTACACAGTCCAACGGCACAAAGAATATCAGATTCAGTACGACTCAATAAATTAACACAATCTAGTTCAAATTGTAACTCAGGAACAGAACTGAGTTTAGCTGAAAAAGTAGCGAATTCACCAAAACTAGGAAGAGGTTTTAATTTGAAAGGCAATGGTAGTATTGATCTAAGTGTTTCATTCAGACAGAAAACAGCAGAACAGATTAAGTTAAATGCTATAAAACTTATTCAAAGAAGTGGTGGTTTAATGAAAACAGATCCAAACAATATCAAGGGAACTGAAGCAGGGAAGAAGAGAGCTATAGAAAAATTAAATACTTCCGGTACTGATGAAAATGTATGCAAAAAAGTTAAACCAAATGAAGATAAAACCTTCAAACCAACAATGTCAGAACGATTTAAAAAAATTCTTGAAGCTACATCGGCCCATCAGAATCTCATTCAACAACATGAAGATGATGAGCAAGATAAATATTTTAATAAACTTGAAAAGAAAGAAGCTATGGAAGAAAAGATGTTGAATACATATAAATTAGCATGTAAAGCTGTGAGGTGCACTAAATGCAAGTATACAGCGTTTTCTGCTTCTCAACTTTGTAAGGATGAGAGGCATCCACTTAAAGTTTTAGACACATTTAAACGATTTTTCAAATGCTTGGATTGTAGTAATAGGACAATTTCTTTAGAATTATTACCGTTACATTCATGTAAGAACTGTGGAAGTTCAAGGTGGGAAAGGGCAGCTATGATGAGAGAAAAGAAAGTAGCTCACTGTGATAGTTTGTCTATAAGAGGGGAAGAGGAAACTTTTATTGGAGGGGTGACTACTGGCAAAAACATTAATTTAATGGTTCCTGACTCATGATATTTATTTTTAGCATGTAGCCTATGTGATTTTGTTATCTTTTTTAAGAACTTTTAAAGTAGGTTTAGTTGTTTTTGTGTTTATAAAGAACAATGAAATATTTTCTCTTTATAAAATTAATAAATTATTATGTCCATTTCTTCTAACGTTTAAGTTTTGATAGTAATTTGAAATGTAGACTGAAAAGCATCTCTATAGACATATTTATCTCATTTTATGGATGTTCTTATTAACTATGGGCTTTTTGTATTTTTTAATTATTTATATTGTTGACTGATAAGGTAATAAATAAAAAAAACTTATTGAAAATAAAGCATAATATAATTTTTATTATGAAACTTCCAGTCAATAACACTGAACCATTCCATAAAACACCAATGTGTCTATGATTTAATACAAGAATTGTTTTAATCGACCTCGACGTGCGCAGTACTTGTGGGCTCTTTATAATTTACACAGCCTTTTATAATAAATTACTATGTTGTTACAAAACTGATCAATGGAGCTAAAGATAATGGACACAATACCTTGTGTCGCTTTATACCAATCTATTTACAAATTCATTATTAGGCAGTGATCCTATTTATATTTATTACATTGAAAATTTTATTTACAGTCTTACCTAAGCAAAACTATAGACAACAAAAACACCATTTACCAAGCGTCAGGTCTAAAGCGATAACAAATGTAATCAAATACCTAATATACCACACATAACGAAAAAAAACTATTGAGTCTATTTGCGTACTTCGCTAGTAACAATTAGTAGTAAACCCGTGCTGGAGGACGAGCAGCATTTTTCGTCCATTTTAAATATAAGTAGCATAGACAGAAACAAGACGTAAAATAATGCACGCCTCCAGCAAACATTTGTACGCTACACTAAAAATAATAGTCGCAAACCAAATGTTCTAATTGAGAACAAAAACGCCTTTATTTGATATTTAACAGAACAAAATTCTTAAGGCAAATATTTTCACATCACATTATAAAACCGTTCAATATCGTGAGAATGGGACCACTGCCTTAGAGTGCGTTCGTTCAGTAAAAAAATATATAAAAGACGTGTCGTAGTACGACGTGACGTGCTGTGACGTGACGTGTCGTGTCAGGCGGGCGATCATTCCCACTCGGTGGTGGCGGGCGGCTTGGGCGTGAGGTCATACAGCACGCGCGAGATGCCTGGCACGCTCATCAGCTCCTTGCGCATCCTGTCTACAACCTGATGCAAGAAACAAATTCAATTTCACACTTTAAGGTACAATTTTTTATATCACATTGGCGTAAAGATAAAGGTGACGCTGCGAGTTTACGAAGTTGTAGAGGGCATGTAGAGTTAGTGTAGTTAAAGAGGGAATCATGTATTGGGGTAAGTGGTGGTGGTTACTTACGTCTTGCGGCATGGCGTCAGAGCCCGGCAGCGCGGCGACGCCCGTCATGAAGTCCCCCGTGAGGAAGGGACGCAGCACGAGTGAGCGCTGACATGAGGGCGCGCGCAGCGCTGCGTCACGATCCAGATGCACCGGCAGCAGCACCACCGGCATCTGCGCTATACGCCCTGCACACCCGCTGGACGTCAGCACCTGCGCACATACATACATGAATATTTAGTAATTATTTAATATAATTTTTATTTCTATGCAATCAACTAAATACATAATCTAACATTAAGTTATTGTTACTTATCCTCATTGTTGAGTTATACCAATATTTATTCAATAATTTATAACATACATAAGGACATTAATGAAGTTTTTATGTCAATCAAAGTGGTACGCGGTATGTGTAGAGGTACCTGTGTGGCGAGGTCGTCGGCCTGGCGCAGCGTGGATACGACGTGCTGCGTGAGGAAGGTGGGCGTGATGTCTGTCACCTGTTCCTTTATTATACCTCCGAACGCATAACAAACCCTGCAGTAAAAAAACAATGTTATAATAACGCTGTTATTTCTTATATCTTAAGCTTGATACCACATCAGATGAAGTGATAATGTTGTCGAAAACTGACAACGAGTAAACACTGCCAGGAATTTAAACAACTTCTTTGCTGTACACATAATGAACGATTGAATTAGTGTAAGGTAATGTTTATGTTACATATATTCAGTAATGAACCTGTTGACGTTGTGGCAGACGCGCGGTATGATGCGCGCGAGGTACTGCATGTCCTGCCAGTCGGGCGGGTAGCGCTCCGTCGACAGCGCAACCACGTAGCTGTATGTGCGCGCGTCACCTGCACACATCATCATTGTATATATCTTTTAGCTAATTTTCTCTATACATGATCATTCTAGAATACATATACGGTACTTAGTGTGTAGTCATTTTTTATTCGACAAGTTATTTAAAATTTTTTTTTAATCCTTTAAAAACATTGATCCACACATTTTTCGAACAAAATGTCATTATATCAATGAAAATGGACATAAAATTAGGATTTTTTTTTAAATCTTAAATATGACGTTAATGCTATATTTTTTCTATTTATTAAAAAATAACCGAGTCTACGATATATACTTCATGTTATGTATGTATATATATATAATATGTATTATGTGACATACCTTGCACGCCAACAGAGCGCACAGGCAGCAGTGTGGCTGCGACCGGCGTCTTGGAGGAGATGCGCTTCAGCTCCGCCTGCTCAGCTGGCGTGGTTGCGCCCGCCACGCGACCCAACAACGCGTGTGACTTCACACACATCGACGCGTACTCCACCATTATCTTCACTATTACCTAACATATAAATAGCGTCAACTTTATTGTCTGTTTGTCAAGTGGAAAAATTAACTCTATTATCAGCAGTCGTGACAATACTCGACTAATTTGGTCGCATTATACTTGTCTTCTTTCAGCCAAATATTACTAATATATGTGAAAAACTATTATGCAACAAAGAACAATAAAATTAACAAAATTATAGTTGACATTTGTTGCTGTACGAATAAGTTGCTTTTGCCTTTTCTAACAAAGTGAAACTAGTTTGACAGCTAACATATCGATGGCGGTAATTACCTGTGTCTCTGAGAAGTCCCGTTCTGCATAGGGCTCCTCCTGGCAGAGCACACGTACCGCCAGCCCCGGCCCGGGGAACGGATGTCGGTCCACCAGCGCGCTCGGCAGGCCCAGCTCGGCGCCCAGAGCACGCACCTTCACAAATACATACAATTTTTAAGAAAAAGTACTAGCACCTTATTTTACATGCAAAATTCGATACTTTCACAATTTCCAAAATGCTAAATTATAATTTAAGTTTAAAAAAAAACATTCTATGTTTACTTAAGTTTCTTTAAGAATTATTTACCTCATCCTTGTGAAAGTCCCTGAGAGGTTCAACAACGCGTCCTCGTTGCCGCAGCACGCGCACCAGCTCGGTATCGTTATGGTGCGTTTTGATGGTGGCCGCGTTGCCGGAGCACAGCGCAGACGCAGATTCGATCAGGTCAGGCCGCAGTGTGCCCTGGCCGAGTAAGACTTGGTCCTCTCTGCAAGAGACCGGACAGATAATGATCATGTATACCTCGAAAAAGTAAACACTTGGTATCTACATTTCGCAGTCAAATAGCATAATGTACTAATTTGTGCATCAGGATTTGAAATCTTCGTGTAATGTTGAAAACCACGTGTATTTCAGAGAGAAACAGAGTCGCGGGCGATAGCTATCAAAGATAAATTTATGACTATAAAACACGATAATACTTCTAAAAGCTAATAGAATCTAGACTCTTAGAGATTATTAAATCTATGGTTAAGTTATTGTTTGTACATCTATGTATAATATGTACATACTGCAGATCCAGATCTCGCACGGCTTGCTCTGCGACACGTATGAAAACATCGCCTATAATCTTGCGCTTGTCCTCTGGCGAGGTGGTGTGACACAGCAGCGGCGTGTGTCGCGAGCGTCCGCCCGCATCGCGCACACTAGTGCTGCCCTGACGGAACTATAACACACAAACACATACATATCACAATGACCTATGTACTTGGACTGGCTATAGATGTAGTATTTTGTGCCGATTTGATTTCCGCCATTGTGGCGCTGATTGTAGCGATTTACAGAAGTGTCACGTAACATTAACCTGCTTGTTTAAATCGGAACGTAGCGTATTTATAGAGATCAGTGACATCAATATTTGTTCGACTAAAATCTTATGGTAGTCGGAAGATATGTGAACTTTTAAGTAATAATGAAGCAGTGTCATACCTGATGTGCGGCGTTGATGACGTGTAGACGCACTCCCAGTTCTCGCAGCGACCTCTCCACTTTCACACTCTCGTTCTTACGCATGAATCCTAAAATATCAGTTTCAATAAAAATTTATTCATAGGGTTTTTTTCCGTTCAGCCGATTTTATCTCATTGGGCCGATTGAGTCCACAGAATAAAAAAATGATTCCATTGGTTCGATTTAATTCATAGGTTATTTTTGTTTTCAATTTAATAAGATTAGGCAATAGAATAGATTACCGTTGTCAATATGAAGAGCTATAACTTGGTCTTCACGCAGCGCTGTTCTCAGCAGAGCGGCGCACACTGTGGAGTCCACACCACCGCTCACCAACACCTAAAGTAATTAAAAATATCTAAAATACGCATATTTTGTTGCAAAAAAAGTGATTTTTCGTAATCGCAATATTTTTTTTGTAGATGTTACATACAGACACTCCAATTTTATTAATTACTTACGAGTACTTTTTGATCGCCAACAGTGTCCCGTATGTACTGCACGCAGGCCTCGCGTCGCGAGCGCAGCGTGAATGTACGCGTTAAACCCGCGATGTCAAACAAAAAGTTTGACAACATCTGCTTGCCCTTTGGCGTTAGATCAACCTGCAAACACAAACATTATTAATTCCTTCGTACCAAGTACATATAATTAAATGTATAATAAATCATAAAAAAAACTTCCATAGTGTTACATAGAAATTGTTCATTAAATACCCTACATACATATATATTTTAAACTAAGACGTTAGGGTATTAAAATTAGTTTTTTATTATCGCTGGATATTCCAGAATTGTATATAATTTGGATTTAAAGTACAATAAATAAACCTCCTTACATAAACATTTACTAACAACATGTATTAATATTACCTCAGGATGAAACTGCACTCCGTACAAACGCATCTGTTCATTGTATATAGCCGCAATGAGATGGTTGCTGGACTGAGCGCCCACACGGAACCTCTCCCCAACCTTCTGCACCGAATCTCCATGTGTCAGTAACACTGGCTGCAGTTTCTCCAGACGACTAAAATTAAATACAAATATTAAGATTTCACAAAAAAAAAACAGAATATGATACTGGCACTCCAGATAATAAGAAAAAAAATTCTGTCTGTCAGATATTATCTGTATGAATATTCATATGTACCACAGACAATACAAAACTAACAAAAAAAACTTTTTTCAATAACTTCTGATGTTTGTACTGACAAAAAGTACAAACAAAATATATAAACATAATAAAATGTGGTAACTTACTTGAACAATGGGCATGTGGTCTCAACTTCGACTTCGTACTGTCCATCCTCTCGAGCTTCCTTCCGCAGCACTGAGCCACCAAACTCTTTGTTCAACATCTGCATACCATAGCATATACCTGCACAACAATCATAATATTATATCTATATAAATAAAAATGAATCGTTGTATGTTTGTACGGTTGTAAGCAGCTGCAAATATTGTAAATGGGAGAGAAGTTTAGTTTTTTAAAATTTATTATTCATCGCCGATCGCTGATCAATCGGCCCAATGAGATTTATTTTGCTATTGGGCCGATTGAGACAATATAGAATAAAATAATATTCCTAGTGGTCCTAATGACCTTATGGATTGGTAGATCAATCGGCCCAACGGCAAACAGGCTAAAATATATTAAAAATAAGCTTTTTACTTTTTTTATTACATTGGTATTAAGTAAGCTTTTTAGTTTTACAAGGTAGTAGTTGATATTTCTTTACAAAATTGTTTTAACCCTGTTAGTAGGCGTAAGAAGAATTGAACATTTTTTTAACTAATTACCTAGTACAGGTAGGCCTATCTTAAATATATCCGCATCGTATCTGGGTGCATCCTCAGCGTACACAGAGTTGGGTCCTCCAGAGATAATGATGGCGCGATAGCCGGCCTCCTTGAGATGATACGCCGGCGTATCCAGCGGCAAGATATCCGATTCCACGCATAACTCACGCACTCTTCGATCTATCACCTGGGGAAAAAATCACTTAAAATTTTAAAAGAATAATTCATTTAAAACCAATGCAAGAATTTCATATATGGTGGTAGCCATAACAAGGGTAGCTATTGCCCGCAATTGCGTCCGCGCCGAATAAAAAAACTTCATTAATAACGCATGTGGTCTTTTAGACTATGTTCTATATCTATGTCAAATTCATCTACATCCATCAAGACGTTCAGCAGATACCCTTTTACAAACATCCATACATCCATACGTCCAAACATTTGCAATTATAATATTATAATAGTAAGATGTAAGGTTGTAGAATGATACCAACAAGCGTCATTAGAACAAGTTGTCCCGAATGTTTGTAACAAGGTTAACCCTCTTACCTAAATGTAAACATAATGCCCTTACAAACTTTACAACTGTGTAAACAAGGAGCAAAAGTTGTTTAAAGTAGAATAAAAAATAAATCACCGCTATTCTCTTTGACAAAAAAAAACCGTAATAACATGTTTTTCAACATATTTTGGTATTGGAAGTCATGGTTATTGATATTGATATCTGGTTTAACTTCCTTGTTTTAAAAAAAAAAGTTTATTAGTAGTGTTAATTAAAAATATATTCCAAGTTAGTAATTATTAGTCTTATCACTTTACTACTATGTTACTTCATACATAAAAAAGGTTGGCAGTCACATACCTTCCCATATTGAGATCCTGCATCCAATATGGCGACTTTGTCTCTACCATGCGTAGACCCATTGGTACCGCGGTACTGACCCTCGGCGCTGGCTGTGTGCATCTCGCCAACTCGCCAGCAACACTGTTCATCAAAACAAATATATTAGTAATAATATTACTAGAAGTTAATTCAGTTGAAATAGAGCCCTATTATACAGCTGTTATTTTTCCCCAATTAGTATATTTGTAGTTGAAAATATGAAATAAGTCCAATTTCACAAATCTCCTTCTCACAATCTTTTCAGCATTTTACACAGATCTTCTTTGTATTGGAGGTTCTTAGAAGGCATGAAAGAACTCTGTATCACCAACTGTTTATAAAGTTTGTTACTTTAAAATTTGACTAGAATACAGTAATTTACAATTTTATAACTATTTAATCTCTATAAGGGACTACCCTTGGTTAATCATTATTACTATTGCTCCATTCCGGCTATCCACCTAACAATACATTAACTTATTTTTTAGACATTAATAAAAATATTAAATACAACATAGAGAAATGTTTACAAGGTCATAGATATGCCATCAAATAATGTTCACTTTGTGACTGTTCCTAAAATTGCCATATCCATCATTCATATTTAGACTTATTAATAATTACTCCACACTTTTTTCTAGTTCATAAAGACTTTTTTTGATAAGCGACAAGCTCAAAGTTATGTGTGATTGGTTGGACATTCCTGGCGCAGCCTATATTACTCAGAGATAAAAGAAATTACCCAGTTACATTTATTTGTTAAAAAAAAAATATAAGTGCAGATTACTCAATATTTACACAGTTAAAGCTTGAATTAATTGCTAATTTTTTCTAATATGAGTTAAAGTAAAATATTGGAAATCAATTATAAACATTTTTATACATAGCAATTTCAGAGACCATACAATGATATAAAATGTACAAGCATTGTTCTGTACTGTAAGTATAATAGTATTAAAATGAAATCCCTTAGTCATACAAAAGCTGTATAAAAATAGTTGCGGCAATTACTCAACCATTTAATCCTACAACATAATGTACACTTATAAATCTTCTCAAAGCAACTATTATAACTTTAAATAAGTATTATAATAAAATATTTTCACTAAATATTATAAATTTAATCATTACATATATTGATTTAAGATGTAATTAAATGTTATATGAAAATAATTCCTAACTTCTCCTTGTATTTTTTTTTTAATTATTTTTCAAATATATTAATTTCACAATGTTAATAAAAATGTTATTTAAAAAAAAACAAATGTAAACCTAACACCAAAGACATTAAAGTATGTAACCATTAGCAATAATTTTACACATACAATAAAAAATAAAATCCATATGTCAAGCAAACTCAACATACCTTACTGAAGATATTTTTAAAAATATACATCACAACATTCAAAACACAATAAAAACCCCAAGAGATTCATTGAACTTGGAGTTAATGACATTTTGCACAACACACTATTATTTTACAGACAGAATAAACAACTTTAACACAACACAATCAAATACATAAAAAAATATTCTCTTCATAAAAAATTGCTGGAGATAAATTTTATGTATAAAGGAAGACAAGTGTTGTTCACACTGGAGACTACAGTATGGTTATTTATAGAAAGCATCCCAAGTGAATGAAGCATGCACAAGTGCAATGATAGCAGGTCAAACATTGGACAAACATTTCTGATAGTTGGTACAATGAAAGGCCAATATTGTTGTTTTCTGAATAGTCATTGTATAACCTTTTTACTCTTTATATAATGTTAAAAAAAAGGTTAAATTATTATACTATTCCAATAAGAATATTTTGTAATTAATTTAAATTGATTATATTTATATCATGAAATTCATCTCAGAATGAAGTAAATTTTAATGTTAATTAAAATAATTTATTTGAATTTTAATGACTAAATTATGAATTTTAATTTAATAAAGCTTACATACCTTATTAGATCAATGTTAGAAATCAAATGAAATGTACCACAATATCAAATTTGTTGTTACACATTTGAACTTTTAGCACTTTATCAAATTAATACCAAGAAAGGTTATAAAAATATACTTATCAGTTACACATTGGGTCACTTGTCCATTAGCAAATAAACCTTGAAAATGATGTAATCTAAACATATTGATTTCATAGCGACATACGAACATTTAAACAACCCGCGAAATCTAACAAGATGATTATCAAAATTCTAACAAAGAGTTTTCAAATACCAACCTTTTTTAAAATACAAAACATTACAATTTTATGTCGAAGAAAACCGAATTGTAATCCATCTTGTAAAAATGAATAGATATTGGAGATGAATAGATATCTTAACAGATAACACCGAGATAAATCCGAGCATTCTTCCAGACATTCTCAAAAGAAATGTTACGAAGACCGGGCGATACCGCGTTGCAATCTCAACACTATACACATGCAAACGTCAGCATAGAAGGTTACCCGTAAGTTTGCTACAATACAAATGAAATAATTATAGCTTTTGGTAATATCTAAAATGCACGTAATGCAATCCAAATTGCAAGTAAAACCGGGGTTTGACATTACTTACATTCTGGGTCATGCTGAGGGAAAAACTTTTGTATAGCTAATAACACTTACCACCACTTGAATATAGCAAATATTAGTAAAATTGTTTCTCACCTAAACTTGAATAATCTAGATTTCAAAAGCAATTATTCATTAAAAACACGAAAAAATGTGATTCTCCATTCAGCACTACGAATACAAAATTTTAGTACTGAAAAAGACCGGCAGGTGGCTCTCGAATAGGATTTGTCAATGCGTTCAGCGTTCAGTTACATTTCAATTAAGAAAAGAAATTAATATATAAATAAATATTTGGTTTCAAATTGTAAAGTAGCATAAATGTATTAAAACATTATATTTATAATTATCTAAGGGCAAGTTATCATCAAGAATGTAGGGTATTGTTTAAAAATAGGAAATATTTCGCTCGTCGGTCATTGTTAATATTCTGCAGCTGAATAATCAGTTTTAAATAATTTGAAAAGGTTATACTTATTTATCTATCTAACAAGATTAGATAGAAAAAGCAAATCATTGCTTTCAATTTAATATAAAAAGACAAAGTATATTTTTTTACTAGCAAAATTTATACTTCATAACTACCGTCGATTTATATACGCTGTGGTCAATTTATGACAATTCATGAAATAAATTGTCAAAATCAATTTTTAGTCTACGTTCATGAATTTCGTTTTCCTACATTATAAAACTAAAATATAAATTTATTTATTGTTTATTTGATAAAGAAAATAATAAAGTAAAAATGCCAGATCATTTAGGAGACGATATGAGAAAAGTTAAAGATGACAAAGAAGAACCAGAAAAGGAGATTAAATGTAATTTATTGGCTTATAATTTCTAACCCTTTGTGTATAATTTTTTATTTATAATGATTTCTATAAGTTTGGTCTATTTTCAGCACTTGATGAAGGAGATATTGCGCTATTAAAATCATATGTAAGTATTTAACTTTATATTTGCCGCATAGAATAATTATTTTGTAGTGAGAATGACTTTGCATTTTCACTTAAAAATAAGTATTTTGACAATTTATAGATAAAGTGTGAGAATACTAAGTTTGAGAGTATAACCAAGTGGTTCGTCTTTTTCTAGGGTCAAGGACAATATACTAAGATTATCAAGGAAGTTGAAGATGGTATTCAAACAGTAATGAAGAGGGTCAATGAACTAACAGGCATAAAAGAATCTGACACAGGACTGGCACCACCAGCATTATGGGATTTGGCTGCTGATAAACAAACATTACAGAATGAACAACCTTTACAGGTAGATATCTCATTATCCATTTTTTTACATTATAAGGCAGCACACAACCAAGCAGCCAATTAATTACACGAATTCATCAAAGAGTTCTACTGAAAATCAACTGCTGTAAAACTTGTATTTAAAAATATTGTCTCTGTTTTCTTAAATCAAATGAGAGGAATGACATGTATTAACGTGCCAATAGCCCAATTGAAAAGAGAATTGCCCATTGGACTGATGGATCTAAAGATTGATTGTCACAATGGGAAGCTGAAGCACCCATTACTGTAGGAACTCAGATACTTTTAGATGTTCATTCACTATAACATGGTTCTCCTATCATGTCTATAAAGACACACACAGTGGATAGATTATTCTATTATATCTATAAAAATTAATTACTGTAATTTGATATTTCATAAATAATTTTGTGTTAAAGGTGGCGAGATGCACAAAAATCATCAATGCAGATTCCAATGATCCAAAGTATATAATAAATGTAAAACAGTTTGCTAAATTTGTGGTTGATCTGGCGGACTCAGTGGCTCCTACTGATATTGAAGAGGGTATGAGAGTAGGGTTGGTACTTTATTTATTTTATATGTTTTTTTTGTTTTATATTATTTAGTATCATCCAAAGTTCCATTAAACTGAATTCATACTTTGTTATCTAGAGTTATAAATTAATTATTTTAACTTTTAAAGGATATAACTGCATTAAAGAATCAAATTATAAGTAGTTTATTGGGAATGAAATTAGAAAATAGCTTTCAAGATTTAGCATTTTCTGACACACTTTCCCAAAAATATTGTGTTCAATTCTTTCACTTGGTGTGAAACAGAGTTTCAACACTGAGATATTAAATTGAACTATATTATTATATTTCAAACAAATATATTGACCTTATTAATTTAAAATCAGACTTGTTATGGTAAAACCTTTTTCCTAAGAGAATGATTGAAATTACAATTTTATTTGTGTAAGTCAAATACTTAAGTATGGAAATTTCTTGATAGTATTTAACACTTGTTACATCCCAGAGTCTAGAAACAATAATTTAATAAATATTTTTAGAGTTGACCGCAACAAATACCAGATCCACATTCCGCTACCTCCTAAGATAGATCCGACAGTCACCATGATGCAGGTGGAGGAGAAACCGGATGTGACATACAGTGATGTTGGTGGCTGTAAGGAACAAATTGAGAAGCTGCGGGAAGTTGTTGAAACACCATTGTTGCATGTAAGCCTTTAATACTAGAACCTAGGAACTACACTGACAAAAAGACCCAAGAGTATATTTGTATAGCTAAAATAGCAAAGTGACTGCTTCCCTACAACTGTTACAGGGTAAAGTTACAGATATGGTGTCAAATGACCACTTAAGCTTATTAAAGTTTAGGTGGTCACATGACACCACAATTATTTGAATAAGAAATACAATAACTAAAAATGTGTTTAGTATTTCAAATTTTACTTAATCAAAATGTCTGACTAGCATTAAAAGGATTTGAAGGTTTATTTTCTATCTATTTTATATTGCTTTTATAATCAGTTTCTCATTTTTGTATAATAACAGCCTGAGAAGTTTGTCAAGTTGGGTATTGAACCGCCTAAAGGTGTGTTGCTATTTGGACCTCCTGGCACGGGTAAGACGCTGTGCGCTCGAGCTGTCGCCAACCGGACTGACGCCTGCTTCATCAGGGTTATTGGTGAGTTGAAAAGTACTTTGTATGTGCCGTTAAAATCTATTTGTCTCAAGGTCATCCGCGCATATCATTGACCTCCCCCCCGCATACCTTTACGTCCTTTTGCACCTAAAATTGTTTTGTGTTCTGCGCAGAAACTCACATTCTTGCAATTAAAGAATTAAAGTTACTTATCACTTAAGATTGAGTATTGTAAATCAAACTGTTGCTATGAGAGGTATAATTTAGCATAAATATATATTGTTATGACCATCTAATTGCATTGCAAGTAACGGAGAGTAAAGAAAGAATCCCATCTTACAGTATTGATGGATGTCTGATACAACTCTCCAATAGTAAACTATTTCAAGGATTCACTTTGTTACGAGATATAAGTGACAAGAGAAACTTTATTGAAGTACAATTTATTTTCTAAATAAACAAATTTTACTACTAGTATTATAAACGTGCATGTTTAGATGGATGGATGTTTGTTTGTTGGTATCGCTAGGAAGACTAAATGGATTCCTATGAAAGTTGTCGTACATATAGAACATAGTCTGTAAGAACACATAGGCTACTAATTAAGTTTTTTTTTTAACTACACATGTACGGATTTGCGGGTGACAGTTAGTCTAAAATAATTCGTTAGGTTGTTACCGAAGATTATCAGATTAAATGGCAAAAGTTTACAACAACAAAAAAAAACAAATATTCTTAACCTAGATTCTGAATTGTTGGAACATAGTATATTAGTAATTAGTTAATGTGTTATTCAGGTTCCGAGTTGGTACAGAAGTACGTAGGCGAAGGTGCCCGTATGGTGCGCGAGTTGTTCGAAATGGCGCGCAGCAAGAAGGCCTGTCTTATCTTCTTTGATGAAATCGATGCTATCGGAGGTGCTAGGTAAATAACTTAATCGATTAACTTTGTATTTACATTGCTGTGACGTATCAAAACTTTTTATTCTCTATGTTTTTACAATGACTTCGCTTCAAGCCTGGTAAAGCTGTCCCTCTTTAAGGTAAAGTCACAAAAAATGTAAAATTTGTCTATGTAAAGGTTTGATGACGGCGCTGGTGGTGATAACGAAGTGCAGAGAACTATGTTGGAACTCATCAACCAGTTGGACGGTTTCGACCCTCGCGGTAATATCAAGGTAAGTGTATGCATAGGAACTTTTTGGAAAGTACTGCTATTGACGGAGTTAAAAAAAAGATAATAAGAAAACCTCCTTAAAGTAGACAGCCAGTGTTCTGTTGTTTTTGTTAGTTTTTTGTATTGTTTGGAGAGCAAAGAAAGAAAACAGTCTATAAGTCTTGATTGATTTCTGATACAACTCTCCCAGAGTGAACTTTCGCTGCTATGAACAACTTTGTCGCTATAAAACAAGCGACAAGGCTACACATTGCAGTACAAATTAAACTATTTGTAAGATAAGACAATCTCATAGACTAAGCAGAATGTAAAAACTCAACTCAATTGTAACTACCTACCAGTCGTCATATTAACGTTCAAAAACTTTCTTTTATTCTGCATAAATATGTCATTTTGTTCGTAATCTGACGTATTATATCAGTTGCCAACAACTTGGTCCGCGTTAAAATATCTAGCAATAAATAAAGCCTATGTCACCCGGAGATCGATTCATCAGTTTAGAATCTTATATAATACAAATAAGCATCATTCCTCTTTATAATATTGGTATTGGGGTGTATCTCAAGTATTTAACATTTTATAGGTACTGATGGCAACGAACCGTCCTGACACTCTGGACCCGGCGCTGATGCGGCCAGGACGTCTTGACCGTAAGGTGGAGTTCGGTCTGCCGGACTTGGAGGGCCGCGCGCACATCTTTCGCATCCACGCCCGCTCTATGAGCGTTGAACGTGATATACGCTTTGACCTTCTCGCTAGACTCTGTCCTAACTCAACGGGGGCTGAGATCAGGTAAATATGTTGCCAAAACACTAATATACTGAAATCAATCTTTTTCCTAATTAAGGCTTTGAATCTGTAATTTTATATTGAGGTATTACGTATATTTAATAAAAATCAAAATGTCTCGGTCAGGTCTGTGTGTACGGAGGCGGGTATGTTCGCGATCCGCGCGCGCCGCAAGGTCGCCACTGAGAAGGACTTCCTCGAGGCAGTCAACAAGGTCATCAAGTCCTACGCCAAGTTCTCAGCCACGCCGCGCTACATGACCTACAATTAAAAAATAATATAACCTCTTTTATTCTTTTGTCGACTCTGTATCGTCTTTGATCTATGTCTTAGACAAAGTTGGAAGAATTTTGAGGTTAAAATTATCATACATTTTAACATCAATGTTTAAATTTATTAAGTAATATGAATAAAAGTATTGAAATAAACTTTGTTTTATTACAACAAATTACCAAAAAAATATTAATCAAACCTAACCACTTATTTTGCTGTTTGAATTTATCACATACATCGAGATTAATTAAATCGATTTAAAATTTTAGTATGACAAACATTTAACGATGTTTTGTTGTGGGTAGTTGTAAATGTTAGGGTTAGGTTAGGTAGGGTAAGTTTAGTAAACGTCAAAAAACTAATGTCATTTGTTTGTCGTTGTACATCGTGTCGGGAAGTTAGTTAATTAATAAAAAGACAAAAATATCACCTAAGATACCGTTTATAATATAAAAACAAAAAGACTCCATTAAAAGCGAGTTATATGAAACAAGACGATGCCTGAAACGGTGAGTGTGAACTTAGTATTCGTGTTATGTTACATCCCAATTTTCGACTTTCTATTTAGTCGAAACTATTTTATTTTCCAACGAAAAATGAAATAATTTCTGATTTACCAATGAAAAGACCTAATCCTAAATTTTGCAATAATAAATTACTTGTCTGAAATTTGATTGGCGACAAGAACTAAGAAATTGTTCTCAATGTGTCAAATAACAAATCAAAATAGAAACACAGAATGAATAATGCTACGTACCTTTTAAATAAGTAAGGTGATTACTTTCCTGTCAATAAACTATATTTCAGGAAACACACAGCGACGCGGTAGAGTTATGCGCTTTGCTACAATGCTTGGGATACTCCGTGAAAACATTGTCCACCACTGATGGCAACGCCAGTGAAGATGGACCTGCTAGAACCGTCGTTATCAATTGCCCCGTAAATACATCTTATAACAAATTCAAAGCAAATTAATACCAAATCGTTAATTAGACAGGTTATTCCAATGCTTAGTTAAATAAGTCAACTTAACGCTCGATTAATCATTCAAATAGTTGCTTGAAAGATCTAGCAACTGATGGTTGATTGCTGAATGAACTGGATTGACTGATTTGATTTTTTTACCGTTAGGGTTAATCGACTGTGTGGTAAACCAGTTGCCCGACTAGTAGTCCAATTTATCCGATAGCTCAAATGTTCTTATTGACTGAGAAGAAATGCTTAATTAATTAGTGTCTTTTAAAGACTTCAGGTCTGCACGTTGTGTTGGAAAGTAACAACCTGTCATGTTCATGCCCTGCGAGCACTCAGCAACAGAACAGCGGGATCTGGCAAGTGTCCGGGATGACAGGAGGGAAACAATTAGAGACGGTAAATAATAGAATAATAAAAGCCCAACGTAGAATCACAATCGCACATAAAATATCAACATATTGGTATATGGAGAAGACAGAATATACGTCCTGTAGTTTACAAGTCCAGTGCATAGCTACTAAGTCAACGACGCTCCAGTTTCTGTGTAGTTTGGTCTCAATAATTTTATTTTTATTCTAGGAATATGGCAGTAGCCTCCTCGGCACACTTCCGAAACAATATCGCGAACGTTTAACAAAAGAATTATTCGAAATGATGCGCGGTATAAAAGAGAATAGCGAATCTGATCTGGAGAAGCCGAAACGGGACTCAATGGAGAACAAATCGATGAGCATGCTCGAAATGAAAACTCCGGACAAACGGTGAGACAAACAAATTACCGTAAGACATTATTCAAATATAATTTTCAATGAGATTAACTTCTGTATTCAGACTCGTTAATGTTTTACTGAGAGGGGTCTTTAATGTAGATTTAGTGAGAGCCTACTTTAGTTAAGACTACATTTTCAGTAAATTTCAACTTGCATTGGAAACACCGACCCGCTATCGATCTTTAGACACGCTGACTGCCAAAGACACTAACGACCAGAACCTTCCAGCGCCGGGACCTTTGCAAAAACATGTCTCTACCGACATGTCGTGCAACGATGTTCATGATGCGAAGGATAAAAAGAAGGTAAATTGTATTATCTTAATATTTTATGTCGGAGTTAATGTAAGCAATACTAGAAGTAAAAGTATTAAAATTAGATTCTACCCTCTGTCCTGAACCTATACATAAGTCTTAATTAGTCTTTCTTGATACTGATAAAGTCAAAATAAACGCATTTACACACAACCTAATCCCGTAAAGTTCCTTGAATTCATTTTAAAAAACCTTTACTGGTTTTCTTTTTGTATTGACTAATGTTTCAGTTTACATACCAGAGGCAGAGCACATATACATTATCTTCAACCCCGGACAGCGTTACACGACGCAACAAGACATCGAGGTGATTTTTACTAATAGAATAATATGTAAATACATAGAAACTTGTTTAGACTCGAACACTATTGTCATCCCTTTCATTATCTTTAAAATAACCTGAGAAAACAATATGTTTTAGCTGTTACGTATAAGTTAGTATACATGAATATATACGTATTATACTATTTATTTTGTCATAAATATTAATTCCAGCCCTATACAAGGTCATCAAAATAAATTATTGGAAAAGCTTTTGTCAGCTGAAAGACACGCAGAAAGTCTACGAAATAAGTTGGCTGATATTGTTAAAGAAATTCAAGAGGACGGTAAATGTGATACGTCCATGTCTTCTCTCGCTTTGGATGTGTCGAAGATATCTTTACTAAAGGTATGGCTAACCGTTGTAGGTACAAATTACAATGTAGACTTTGTTTTGATTCGTGGGTGGCTTGACGGGACGGGGACCGAACATGGTAATGTGTAGAGGCAAAATGCAGGTTATTTTAATTCGATTAACTTGAATAAGTCACCAATCTAAGTGTATATGAAAAAAATATCATAATTACAGGGAGAATCTTCTAAGGTACAATTTGCATCAAGTCCAAATCTGTCAGGACTAAGACGTGCCAGTTACGATTTCCCAAAATCAAAAAAATTATATGCCGAGCGCGCTTCCACATCCGACCTACTTTCTAATAAAAGATTATCAAAAGAAGGAAAGTTAGCGAAGTTCCGTCGAGTTTCACCGAAATTTCTCAAACTTAAAAAAGACACGACCGATACCAAAGTCGAAAATGGAGCATCACATCCAAAAAATAATAAATTAAACAGTAAGTAAAATATTAAGGTAACTTAAATCTAATTAATATTTTTTTAGTTTAGATGTAATTTCTTATTATTTTTCTTTTTAATCTAGTGATATTCAAGCAAAAAATAGCTACGCCGGTCCGTATACCTAAAGTTAATGAACCCGCCACATCTAAATCCAGTCCAAATCTTAGTGCTACAAAGAAGAAATACAGTCATATCAAGTCAACAATACCAAGACCATCTTCTTTTAAAAGAGAATAGTAAGCCTAAAAAGTAGTAAAATATGTGACATCTTCTTTGTTAGTAAAAATATATATTTTTAATTGTAATTGATTTGATATTTATATTAAATCTTAAACTCAACGCTGTTAATTTATTTAGAATGATTTTAAAATAAATCACAGAACAGAGTAACAGTTTTGCTGACCAAATAATATGTACTATTTAAAATAATTACAAATATATGGCTTGTATTTTGTGTTTTGCATAATCGGGCGTTACGTAAATGTATGGATGTAGAATTGGAGAAAAAGCAAATGCGCAAGTATCGTGGCAAATGGAATTCCAGGCTTGAATATGTTAAACAAGTATGACCTAATTTTTTTAACCATTGAGTATGCCACAAAGGTAATTAAAATGGAAAACTATCAAAAACGTTATTTTTATTTTTTAAACATTTTTCAAATAATTCATCTTTCACCAATTGGTGTGAACACAACAATTACTTGCCGATTAAATTGTAATCGACATTCGCTGTTTAAAAATAATTTAAACATCAATCGGATGTATCTGAATTTGAACAACTTTTCATTAATTTCTCGACTTCCTTTTCTAATGAATGAATTTTTTCAGGAGATTTTCTTTTTTTCTTTGGCCGTATAGATTCACGAAATCTGCGTGTCCTCATTGACTCCGCAGTTTCTTTACTGATTTTTAAACCCAAATCGGATGTGAAGAAAACATTTTTTAAGAATTCTTCTCTGACCCGACTTCTGGATTCGTCTTTGTTTTGTAAGTGGACAGTACTTTTTCGCCTGTGCTTCTTGTAGTATTTGTCTTTTACATCTTTATCATTGTCTTTGTCGGAATCGATATCCAATTTATCAATTCCTTCGTTAATTATTTTCTCTTGACTCTTCTTTGTAAGTTCTCTGAGAGTATATCTATCCGCACTGACTGCTTTCTTTCTCTCTCTTGCCAATTTCAAACATATTGTAGCTTTTGGATATCCAGTAAACTGTTGATAACAACCACCTTTTTCTAACGAAACAAAACTATTAAAAAATCGCCTAGGATGAACGTCTTCACTAGTATCATTTAAAAATACATAAGCTTTCTTAAGAAACACTTTCATATTTATTGGATTTTGTAGGTGAAAAAATTTTTCAATTTGGTCAACGGTTTTTAATCTCCTGATAGCGTTCTTTTGGACAATATTATATGAGACGACAATCATTAAAATGTAAGCTGGCTCATTGCTAAGTATGTGGTCCCATAAGACCAGCCATTCGGTGCAAGTGAGGACCTCACTGAATGCTGTCTCTAAAATCTTCAATGCATATATTTGACTGGTCACACCCAGCTGACAGTAATGGTCAAGTAGCTGCTGATCATGTTCAGCAAGAACATTCTCAATCATTGCTAAAACACTAATAGGTGGAAATGGAGCATATTCAAACCACAATTGACATTGATTCATAAGAATAGTTGCTACACACTCAAACAAGAGTAAAGGATCCTTTTGCAGCACCTTTACAAAAGGGAAGACAAAACCCGGTAAGAACTTCATTACACCAAATAGGGGACACCAATGTGCAAGGCATGAGAGTAATCTTTTTAAATTCTTAAGTGTGACAGTGCTATGTATCGTAAACTGTTTTTCAATATTCTTGTACGCTGGATGGATACCTTTATCAACTAAAGCTGAATATGCTACTTTATTTTTTGGTGTGATCAAAAGAGACTTCCATATAATTGAACGGAACTTATCAGGATATTCACCGTATTGCATTAGAATTCTTCTCAATCTAGCACTATCCATACATGCACGCATCTTCTGTTCAACTGCTGATTTATTTGCTAAAGCTTGTTGTATGTTACATCTGTATGCATTTGTAGAGCATCCGGGCAATTCTTTTTTCTCTGGAGCAACGATTACATCTTTAGAATTCTCTATAACTAATGCTGAATTGTATATATTAACTTCTCCAAGCTGTAATATACATAGAAAGTATTTTCCAGTAGGACTTACAACAAACTTCTTGATACTTGAAGATTGGGGGCATATGTTAGTAACAAGGTCTTGCGTATCTAAATCTAGTAAATGAAGAGTACAATTGCTACTTAAAATTGCAAGTATTTTATTTGCACCACCATCAAACATCTGTGGTACAAAGGCCACATGTTGTACACCTTTAATATTGTACTTTGTTAAATCTATAGACTTCACAGCTTTCCATGTATCCATGCTGAATAAAATCAATTTAGGTACCAGTCCTGCGATTACCATAGCTCGTCCATTCATTGTAAATTCTATATTTTTTATATGTTTTAAGCCAGTTGGAATAATTTGTTTCACAGATTTCATTGTATCATGTCTCCATATTTGAACTGTATCATTTTGAAAGCATGCAACCAGATAGTCACCTGCTGGCGTGAACATAATCTGTTGAATTTGTGATCCTAAATGAGTATTTAAAGTAAAATATTTTGTACAATTTTTAAGTTCCCATAAAATAGCTTCAGCATGACTAGCAGTGAGTAAATTGTTCAACTTAGTTTTAGAGAATGATATATGTTTCACATGATCTGTATGTCCACTCAATGTAAGAGATACACATCCAGTCTCTGTATCTAAGAAATTGAGATCAAATTTATCTGAACTAGCAACGACTAAAGCGTCGAGCCTATCAGGTACAAAGTGGAGAGCTGTGCATATACCATGATTTACTAATTTCCAAAACTTTAAGTCACAAAAGTCGATAATAAATAAATTTCCTGCATTATCAGTACAAGCAAGTTTTTCCTGATTATCATCAAATACAGCTAGTGAAAAACGAATTCGACGGCAGTCTCCGTGCGAATCTCGAACAGTGTGGTGTAGCTGTAATATTACTCCATCTTTCGGCTTCTTCTTTATTTTGATATCAAATTTTTCTATCTTGTCTCCGTCAAAATGACTCCCGTTCTCCATAGTCCTGAACAAACGACACGCCCGCGATAACACAATAACATTTTACTTAAACATGGGATAAACACATTTGCATTGCAATCGTCATAATAAAAACCTTTAAATTACTTATGTTGATAAAAATTTAAATTTTGGCGGAGTCAAAACAAAACAGTATTAAACTTAAATGTCAAATAATTTTCAGAAGTCCACGAGTAATCCACGAGAATCGAATACAAACAAATTATCGATTCATTCAATTTAGTAACTTGGAAAATGATTAAAAAATCTGTTCAATAAAAATTGGTGAAATTAATATTATAATTCACAACAATTGAAGCTTTCATTGATAAAGATTTTTACATAAGTTAAATAAGTTCAATTTGAAATAAACATCGACATGATAGAAAGGCAGAGCGATGATCGATTTCACAACAATTGACAATGTTGTTCAATTTTATTGTCAATGTCGATTTGGCAATCGATGAATCACCTTATTAATTTTCCTCATATCTATACACAGAAGAAATTATAATTAAACGTATATAGTACAACTTATAATCATAGTTGTATGTTTCGTCAGTGAACAGGATTAGTTATGGCAGGTATGTCTCTTTTGAGGTTAATATTTACAGTGCAATAAGTAATCTTGTCTCATTAATTTTTCAAATTACCTAGAAAATCAGGATACACCGACTTATAAGAACGAAAAAACAAACGAGGACCAGGCAATGGATCACGAAGGTTCCCCGCCACCGCCAGTCACTCCTCCTCCGCCGGCAGACGTTGACACTCAGGAAATAATTATTGTAAATGAAAATACTGAAGAGCTTGACTTGAACCATGGTAGGATTGGCAAGATTGAGAATTTGGAACCATTGAAGAACTTAGAGAGGTATGACTCTATCTTAATCCTCCTAATGACATCTAACTTGCTTGAAGATCTATGTAAGTTTAACACACACATTATTTTGAAAGTTACATCAAATTATTTTTTGACGAGGCTTGTTTTTGGCAAGGATTTTAAGAAACTCACACATAAAATTGATACATTTATGTTTCTTATGATTTGTGTTAACAAGTTATTTGTATAGCTTCATCATTTTTTGCAGATTATATTTAAGATGGAATCTCATTAAAAAGATTGAGGGTCTAGATACACTACAGACTTTAGTTGAACTAGAGTTGTACGACAATCAAATTGTTGTCATAGAGAATTTGGACAACCTTGTTAATCTTGAGTAAGTGACACTTTAATCATTTGTTTTAAAACAAAGAAAAATTATTTTTATTGTATAATTAATTGTCTATATCTTTTCATAGAGCATGAGATGTACAGTTGAACCTTGAAAACCGAGAGTCCAAGAGAATACAATATTTTTTTTTGCGTTTATAATAGATATTTCACTCTTACCCTAGTTTTTAGCCTAAAGATACCTTTGGGATGGGACAATGGAGGATTCTTGCTTATCCAGGTTCAACTTTATTTGTTTTTATACAAGTGTGTGTATGGTGTAAACTGATAGTTAAGCCAAGTTCTGTTTGGAATAGTTGTAAAAATTCTGTTTATTTGTTTCAGAATATTGGACCTGTCTTTTAATAGAATCAAAGAAATCACAGGCTTAGGAAATTTATTGAAATTGAAGAAATTATTTTTGAGCTCTAATAAAATAAATGAAATCAAAAATGTTAATCACTTACCTAAGCTGGAATTGTTAGAATTGGGTGACAATCGAATTCGGGTGTGTATTTTTTTTTTGCCTAATATAAGACTAGACTGCCCATATTATATTTATGTGCCAACAGCCTAATGGTTAAGGGTGTGTACACTTGGTCATAGGTTTGAATCCAATATTTAAGTATTGTCACATTCCTGTTTCATACATACTGTATATCCTTAGTACTAATTTTTATTATTATTTGCAGGAAATAAAGAATCTCAATGGCTTAAAAACTTTAAAGCAACTTTACTTGGGTAAGAACAAAATTACAAAAGTACAGAATTTAGAAGACCTAACAGATCTAGAGATATTAGTCCTTCAAAGTAATAGGATTACGAAGATTGAGAATCTACATGAGTTGACAGCGTTAGAACAACTTTACATATCAGAGAATGGTATATCCGTTATAGAGAATTTGGATAACCAGATAAAATTGCAAACTTTAGATCTAGCAATGAACAGGATTACGGTTATAGAAAACTTAAGGCATATGAGTGATTTAGAAGAGTTATGGGTGAGTTAAAAAAATTAAAATCTATTTATTTATTTAAATAGCTGTCGCTGGGACTCTGTCTGTATGGAATCAAAAAAACTTAGTAGCCTATGTGTTTTGCAGGCTATGTTCTACATCTATGCCAAATTTCGGAAAGATTCATGTAGCTGTTTTGGAGATACGTTTAAACAAACACATCCATCCAAACATTCAAATTTATAATGTTAGTAAGATGACAACATCTAAACATTTTCAATGCCAGTATAATTTTTACGTAGCACAGTAAATTAGATTATATTAGTAAGAATATTATCTAAAAATATACATACAGTTTTTGCTTCATTTCATCAACAGTTTGTCAAATATTTTTTTAAATTGTAGTTAAATGATAACCAAATATCGGAATGGTCATCGATAGAATATTTAAAAGATAATAAGAAGATAGCAACAATATATCTGGAGAGGAACCCAATAGCATCAGATCCGGCGTACAGGAGAAAATTGAAACTCTGCCTACCCTCACTGCAGCAGATCGACGCAACATTGTGTAGAGGAGATGGTTTCTCATTAGTAGCATAGTGCTAGATAGACATGAGGGTAGTTTGAAATTAGGCGAAGATTCTATCAAATGATTGTTATTTTCAAATAATATAATCCCAGTGTTAAATTAGCTCTGCGGAATGGTGAAGTCATTGAATAATTTTAAAGCATTAAAGTATTATTAGATTGGTATTATTTTTAAAGTTTTTCAGTTCAGTTACAAGGGTTTCAGTTTTGTTGGTTTTTAACTATATTGCTGTAGCAATAGGTTTTAAGGTTGTAGTTTTTTTTTAAAGCATGTTTAATCAGAAAAGGATTCTTTTGTTAAATTTGTTGTTTGTCGCCTAATTTCAAACATTCCTCTCAGTAAAAAGCATTTTTATATCTACACTAAGTATTTTATAATTTAATTTGAATATCATTGTATTATTTTAGCTTGAACTGTCACATTGATGTCTCATATAAGCGTTTCTTGAGTAATTATGTATGTTGTTTGTTCAACTATGTATTGTGAAAGTAAATTATCCAGGGACCATTTTCATTTCATGTATTTATCACTGGATATCTTTATGTTAAAGTAAATAAATAGTTTGCAAGATGACAGTTCACAAAGTAAAAGGTAAGTTTGAAAAAGAGAAAGTGTCTGGGAGTTGTAAATATTTATATCAAAAGTGGGGGCTCGGCGGTGCTCCCATGGCGAGTATGCAAGGCCACTCAAAAAATCAAATATGCACAAAAGATACAATTTCTACGCCCATTTATAACATGGCTGCTAAAATATGAATATAGATTATGAAAATCATTGAAGTTTTATCCCCATTATTCGCTTACTTTATTTCCTTTGTAAGAAAATAACCTCCAAATCACCAAAGTGCCTTCCTTTCCATGCATCAGTTAACCAAGCCTTTAAGAAGTGTCATAGAGGCGATTTTATTAAAAGCAAACCAAACTTATGTCCGTTTATCATATCGTTTAAATTACTCGTGTCTTTCATTCCGACATTTTTTTAAAAGTAGGTAATATTCGTTTGCTTGAATGGGTACTATAAAATATAGAAAACTAAACTAGAAAAATGGGAACTCCAATTTATTAGTATGTTTCAACAACATAGTGATATAAAGTTTACTTCCATTTGTATGTAATGTACCATATGATGTAAACGCAGTGTAAGCTATGTATAAAAACTTTGATGTAGAAATATTTTCTTTGAAATAAATATTTATGTACCAAACCATCCATATATTGTATTGTCACTATTTATCATATAAACGGTTTACCGTAAATATACATTCTATCGTATTTCAATTATTCCCTTTAATAAAAAATAGTTTAAAAAATTCCTTAGTTAAAAGGCAGCACAACGTGTTAAGTGATCATTGCTAATTAATAAAAAAAAACATTTAAATGTCGAATTTAATTTGGAAATTTGATCGACCTAGGTCTATAGATCAGTCTTTTTCTCAATTCTGGCCTTTGGTTAGCTTTTTATTAACATGCTCTACCATTGCACGTAGTCGTAAACAGTTGTTGTCATAAAGTTAACGAGTTTTTCACCGCCGTAGGTTCGAGACATATTTTTTTATTTCGCTCAACGTAATCTACGTCCCTGAGGCCTTAGGGCCAAATTATAAACAGCGAAATCATATAGAGTTGTCTGCTTCAAAAAGTTTAATATTAATTTAGCAATTTTCCTAACAATTAATATTTCTGTCATACACCAACACTTGCATGTTTCCAGGCAGTCAAGGAATCTCGCGAACGCCTCCTTCAGAGCACAACGTTCAACCGCAAGACCCTCCGCAAGGACCCGCTGCTCCCTAGCCTTAGTAAAGTCGACTTCGATATGTAAATATATTTATTTGATATAATAAAGTTAATTGAAATATACATTTTGTTTTGTTTTTTATTTTGTGGCATAATAAGAGCAGACATACAGCAGGTTGTTACTGCAAAAACAGTCGCATATATCGTATAAAATAAATATTTGCTCGAGTTTTTTCTCAGGCGTAATTATTAAATTTTCTCATAAGTGTCCCCACATCATAAGTATTTAGATTAAAAACCGACCCCCTTCACTTTTTTCAAGAACAAAATGGTAACTAATCATACTGTGCTAAACTTTAGATTGACCAATGGAAGGGGGTTAATTAATATAAGTAACTCTTTTAAGGTTATGTTTTTGTGTTTTGACACAGACATTATCTGTTCAAGTGCCAGTTCCACTGCCGTAACACTAACATTAGAAATATTGTCGTCTCTGTTTTTTCAATGATAACGAGAGAAATAACTATACGTTTTAATACAAATATTTCTACACTGAAAACCTGAAGTACTACATTCACAGATAAGCGCGATGTAATTAAGACCTTGGCGACGGAAGGAATCCAGTCAGTCGATTCGCACCGGCCGGCTTTATAACTCGTTCGTCGACTACATTTACATAGATAAAACAAGTTTATCTATTCTTACAAATTGTAGAATAATAAAATCGTTTAGTTGGACGGTGGACACAAGTGAAACAAAATGAAATCATACATCGAATATTCACCGAATTCGGATTTTCCAATTGAAAATCTTCCTTACGGTGTATTTACATCGCCGAAGAATGTAAGTTGTTTATTTTCGAAATACCGGTAATAAAGATATTGTAATCAGACAGTTAACTTTCATATGTATGGGATTGTAAAAAAATACATTTTTGTACGTCGTATTAGTAAATGTATGATTTGACAATCGAACCCGAAATTAGGGTGGTCAAAGACAATTTTTAAGTTTTTGCAAGAAGTTAAAGTAAGATGAATAATGATTTACTAACTTTAAAATAAATTCCGCTTAAAATTCTGTAACAACAATACATAGATTTTTTTGTAATTGTTTTATACTTTTAATATAAAAGTAAACACTAGGATTATACGAGTACAAAAAAATCGATAATTTCTGCTTACAGCTTACGTTTTGTTATTATTTATGATAGTGATTTAACATATTATTGTTTTTCTTTTCGCAGACCGATAAACATATTGGAGTCGCAATAGGAGAATGGATCCTAGACTTGAATGCAATATCTCATTTATTCAACGGACCCTTGTTGAAGGACAAACAACATGTTTTTAAGGTACAAGTAAACAATATGCTAATTTCTTGTTTATGGTCTAAGGAGGTGTGTCGCTATTGCAACATATTTTATACTGAACTTTATTAAAATGTAAATGAACCTAATGCCGGTAACTTTTATTGCTGCCGAATAGAATATATTAAAAACTAGAATAAATTATTCTCGATCTTTCTGACATACACCTGCAAGTTTAGTTTTTTTTAATTAAAATATTGGCGGCTTTGTTCATTATATTGCTTTTACCATTTCAAGTTAACTCTAGGTTTGGGCTAGGATATGGTCTATGACATTAGTTGAATGGCGCAATTCGAATCCTTGACTACGTGATTGGATCTTCGTACCATAAACCATTAGGCTGGTTCTTCAATGCAGTTTATATTCCACTTTCGGAAGGCTGTCAACCTTCGATATCATACATTTATGCGTATTTATGTAATTAATAATAAATATAAGGATTTTATTTCATACTGGAAATTCCAGTTTTATGTAATAAAACGAAAGTAATTTGAATTTAATATTTTTGTTTGTCTCACACCTATTGTTTTGGTTACATCGTATTTATACAAGCTGATAATTATATGCGTATGAAAGGACAAGTCAAGAGCATGCTAAAGTTCAATGTGCTGCAGTTCTATTAATATTACCCAATACAGGCAAAATCATAGATCGCGTGTTACAATTATTATTTATTTTATTTGCATTTTTTTTACTACTAAATATAAGTTTAATTTCAGGAAGAGAAATTGAATTCCTTTATGGGCTTGACTAAACCACACTGGCTTGAAGCGAGAAGTACCATACAAAGCCTGCTAGATATTTCCAATTCTACTCTACAGAATGACACCAATCTTAGAGAACGGTAAGATAGCGTTATAGTTAACAGTTTTATAAATAGATTTTCAAGACTCATAATGTAAGGTCCTTGATTTTACAGAGCGTTTGTCAAACAAAGCGAAGCAAAAATGCATGTCCCGGCGGAAATCGGGGACTACTCTGACTTCTACTCGTCCATACACCACGCTACCAATGTGGGTATCATGTTCCGCGGCAAAGAGAACGCACTGCCTTCTAACTGGTCAGTATTTTTGCACCAGAATAGTAATGAAATTGTTTCCCAAACTACCGTCTTAAATTTTCTACTAGTACTAACAGTGAAGGTAATTTTTATTAATTTCAGGAAGCACATACCTATAGGCTACCACGGCCGTTGCAGTTCAATAGTGGTGTCCGGCACGCCGATCTACAGACCGTATGGACAGACTTTACCAGTTGACGGTAGGCGGATGAGATAATATTACTTGTTTGTTTGTAATTTGAAATGGCTTAGATTGACTATTTAATAACCCTTTCACAGCTCATACAAAATTTTATATAAGACAAATTAAGGCTAGCAAATTTAACATTTCAGCATAATATGTTTTTCATTATATTCTGTTTTCGTCATAGGTGCCGATCCTCACTTCGGTCCCTGTCGTCTAATGGACTTTGAGTTAGAAATGGCGTGCTTTGTGGGTGGTCCCCCCACTAGTGTCGGGCAGAGAGTCACTGCGAAGGAAGCTGAGGACAAACTCTTTGGATTGGTTCTTATGAATGACTGGAGCGGTAAGAAAGTGTACTTAAATAAATAAAATTACAATTTCTTTTCTAAACAAAATTTAAGATTTATTATAACCATATATAACTTTATCATAGGAACCGCAGTACATATGGTCATTTTTACCATATATTGATCGATTGCTTAGCAGATTATCTCAAAGCAAAAAATGTTTTCAGCCCGTGACATCCAGAAATGGGAGTACGTTCCTCTGGGGCCGTTTACAGCTAAGAACCTGGGCACCAGCATATCGCCGTGGATCGTGACCATAGAGGCCCTGCGCCCCTACATCGTAGACAACTTCCCGCAGGACAAGCCGCCCTTCCCTTACTTACAGCACGATGATAACTTCAACTTTGATATCAAACTAGAAGTCGATTTGAGACGTAAGTAATTTTTCTATGAAATAATACATTCTTGACAATATGATGGATCTTGAGGATTGATGAATATTTGGATCTTTTAAGACCAAGGAAAAATCTTCCGAACGACAGCACTTGGATTACGTAAATGGAACAAATATATCTTAAAATGTAACAGTCTAAATAGTAAAATGCACTTCATGAAGACTTACATAGTTAAAATTACAGATTATATAATACCGTAATAATACAATTAATTTCAGCCGAGAGCTCTCCTGTTGCAACGACCATCTGCCGTTCTAACTACCGCTTCCTATACTGGACGGTGAAGCAGCAGCTAGCGCAGCAGACCGTCACGGGCTGCAGCCTGCGCCCCGCCGACCTGCTCGGCTCTGGCACCATCAGTGGCGATGTCAGTCTCATGATCTATGCTTCATTATTAATTTAGACTTTAAAAAAAACTTAATCCGTAAAATGTTAATTTTCAGACTTCTGACTCATACGGAAGTATGTTGGAGCTCAGTTGGAAAGGAACCAAACCTTTACGTTTGCTTAATGGAGAAGAAAGAAAATTCCTACAAGATGGCGACACTGTAATTTTACGCGGTCATTGTTTAGATGAAAATGGCATAAGAATCGGCTTCGGTAGCTGCGAAGGAAAGTTACTTCCTGCTATACCTTTTCAAGAATAAAGTAAAATGTATCAACTTTATATGTATCGAAAAAAAAAACTAAATATGTAACTTTGTATCTATACAAATGTATCTAAACTCTCAATAAATATTTTATACGCGTTGTTAAAAATGCTTATCCTTCTGAGCAAGGGAAATTAATTTTTCCTTCTTTTTTCCATTTTCTTAACTCCTAGAAATATTAGGCAAGGTAGCTGTGGAACTGTAACAGGTTAAACAAGAACAGGTTACAGAAGAACATTTAAAAGAAAAAGTTATTAATAAGGACTAAAAAGTGTATGGATAGAGGATTTTTATAGCTGTTCAATGAGATCAATCCTTTTCAATTATTCTCTTCCAAATCGTTTCTGCTACATTTTTATTATACACGAGTATTTTTGACACGTACCGAATTTCTGTGATTTTAAAACCTGGTATTGTAAAAACTGATAAAAAGTCACATCCCTATTACTGTCATACGTCTCGTGTAAAATCTTATCTGTGCGAATTGTGAACAAATGTCATAATTTTATTGATACTGATTGTTTTCTGTTCTTCCATCGTTTTCTGCATTTTCACGTTTGCGTGGTTGCATTTTTCGCAAAGAACAGTTGCGATTCTTATGGATCTTTGTCAAGATATGGTTACATAAAGTGTAATTTTTTTTCACCATCAAATCCTTTGTTAGTACATTTTCCAAAACTCATAGTGGACGGCATTGAAAAATACCTTCCATTTTTTCACCACCATGGAAAAACACGGCGAAACAAACAATAAAAACGTGTCGCGAAGTCTCGTTGGCGATTACGGCACATCAGATTCTGAGTCGGAAGATATTCAAGGGCCTTCGAGTGGACAAATTGGTAGGGAAGAATACGATCACACGGAACATAGTGAAATGGTTATAAAAAATAACATTATAAATGCTTGCGCCCACGGCCCGTTGTCCTCCGCGGCAGGGAAAGAAATGAAAACTGCCACACATATGATAATAGATGGTTCAGACAGTGATGTAGTTAATTATGAAGTGACTGAGTATAGGGATGTTGATAGTGAATCTTATTCGACCCCATCGAGCGATTCCAGCGACGATGAGGGTTGGATAGAGCCTGCAGAGAGTAACAATTCTAGCGGGTATGTGAACATTTTATTACAGCTTGCAATTGTAGATCTTACTGATGTTATAAATGTGAATGTTTAGATGGTTGGATGTTTGTTTGAAGGTATCTCCATAATGGCTCTAAGGATCTTGCTGAAATTTTGCGTAGATGTAGAACATAATCTGTGAGAACACATAGGCTACTTATCAAGTTTTCTTTTATGGAGTTGCGGGTGACAGCTAGTTAATTTATACAAGGTTTTATTAAAAATACAGTAATTACTTTACTATTAAGTTTATTTTGTTACTTAAATGTTAAAAATTGGAATACAATAAAGCTTTTAATCTTGTATGAATTTAATAATTGAATCTTTTGCTTGCTAATTGGAGCAAAGAACTAAAAAGAAATGTCATATTCTTCTTAACATTTTAAACTTTAGAGATGAAGATGGTGAAAATAAACCAAGTAAAGTGGAACCAATCAAGGTTCATGGAGAATTGGGTCTGGATGACCTGCCGCCCATTGAAGACCTTGCCATTAGCCTGCCGGCCCAGGAGACCACTAAGATTGGCACTATCCTCAACATTGTAGATAGATTAGGTGAGATATTAAACTTTCTACAAGACACTGACTTAGAGTCACCTTTCTTTGTGCTTCATTTTTGTCTGTAAATGTATATGTAATCCAACGGAATCTTTAAAACACTGTCAATTTAACAAATGACAGATGATGTAATAAGCCAATTTATTTCATCAACGTCTTTGTAGTTGAATATTTATCTTTGTTTCTACAAATTCAATATATCCAGTTTTGACTATATTATATAGAGTTTTTGTTAACTTATATGCAATATAGTTGTATCTTTTTTTATTAATTTTGTTTGCAGTGATAATTCGTGCGATGCCAGAGACTCCAGCTGTTGATTTAGACAGCATATTGTTCCTTGATAACGGTGCTCGGGCATTGGGGAAGGTGTTTGATGTTTTTGGACCTGTGAGTGATAATTACTGATTAAAAATAATCTGTCATTCTTCTCAAGAGAACTATTCTCATTATTTAAGTGGACAAAAAGTGATCATCATTCTAGACAAGTTATTGAAATAGTTTTTGATACCTGCTAGTTTAGCTTCTTTCCAAATATTCTTGTATTTTTACTAACAGCTAGACAAGGTAATGGGCCTTTAGTTTTATTTTCTGTACTAAACTTAGCTAGTTCTTCTTACTGTGTTTTTGTGTGTTACAGGTAACAGAGCCACACTACTGTGTGCGGTTCAATTCCGTTGATCATGTGAAGGAGCGCGGCGTGCAGCCCGGGATGGATGTGTACATTGCACCGCGCAGCCGCGACCACACCAACTACGTCTTCCTCACAGAACTTATGAAGTCAGTACAAAACTAACTAAACCATTACATGAAAGCATAGTCTTTATTTTGACAAATACTTTTTTTGTATGAAATAAATCAAAACATTTGTTCTTGAAATTTTCTCTAGATCGAAAGGTTCCGACGCATCATGGCTGCACGACATCGAACCGCCGCCGAGCCATGTGGACTACTCCGACGATGAGGAGGAGCGCCGCGCCAACCGGGCCCGCAAGGAACAGAACAAGAAGACCGAAAGTGGAGAGACCAGCAAAACAAACAGCCAACCGCCCAAGAGAGATAGGAGAAACCAAAGACCCGCAGAGAGTAGCAGCCGCTTCGGTAGAAATGGAGCCGGGTATGGCGGGGGAGGACTCAACCCCTTCAGATTCGTCAGTCCATGGTCCGCGTGGTCGTTCAACGATGCCAGGACGCCGCCGCATCCCAACGACTCTGCTCCCAGACCGTTCAGGCCGCCGCCCTTCAACCGGCCACCAATGTGCGTGCCGCCATTCGATCCTTACATTCCTCCTCCGTTCATAGGCGATGCGTACCAATTCGGTGGTAGACCGAGAATGTTCGGTCCCATACCGCCCATGAGCATCCCGCCGCCTATGAGGCAGGCAGGTCCCGTGTTCGGCTCGGGCTTTTGTAGTGCGCCGGGCCCGCAGCCGCAGTGGGCGCGACGCCCGCCGCCGCCCCCCGGCACTTAACTCAATTTATATGTGAATATAATCTGTAATATATATCCTGTCATATAATAATTACTTGAGAAACGTTCTAACAATACTAAAGTGTGGTATCCAAATATAAAATTATATTTATATAAAATAAAGCAGTTGTGTTTATGTTAATGAGTTTTTCATTTATCCTAATTTGCAATTGACACTTTAAAGCTTTATTATAAAAACTTGCGCTTGCCCGCGACTTCGTCACCGCGGATTAAATAAAATAAGAATTTAAGTTATTCCCACATTCATCACCTACCGTCCAGTTTAAGTAAAATGTTTCGAATGTTACCCAAAACAAACACGGATTTGCTCAAATAAAACATGCACGAGATACTATTTTTTTTAATTAAAAATATAAAGAATCAGTTTATTTTAAAATAAAAGTCCAATTATTTTACGATTTCTTTATTAAATATTTCATTGTTAGAAATAAACTAACGATCGAATTTCATAAATGTTAAAAATTATAAAAAAAAAGTTATAATAATAAAGATTACAGCTAAAAAATACTGCTCTTGGACTACGCAGAAAAAATACATGCGCCTTAACTTCTGCTGCCTTCGTATTGACGTAAGGTCAAATTAAACTGGTTATAATAAACAAATTTTGCACTCACATGATCACAACGTAAAATGAATAACATTTCACAATACAGGAATACAATAGAAAAATATCGATTACAACTAAACATAATAATTTCGCAGAAACTGTCCTTAGACCACAAACAGCTTCTATAAACTAAAACTTTTGAAATAGCCATTGTTATTATAAACTAAGTATACTTGGGCTTTGAAAACATTAAAAGGAACAATAGGCAGAGTTTATTAAAAAAAATCCCGCCATTTCTCAGTCACGCACGTCAGTTACGTCAAAATTAGTGATGTGAATAAAGATGGAGATGAAGAAATTTCACCTGATGTTGATCAAAGTTAATAACTTTTAAAATGACCTATAAATAAAAATGAATGTTTAAACTGCCAATAAACTACAATATGTCTTTAGCTCCCAATAATCTTGAAAACTATTTTGACGTAACTAATGTGTGTGCTTGTTCATTGTGAAACTGCTCATTGTTCAAAAGAAGAAAAAAAAACTGTCAAATGTTAAAATTAACAAAATATTTTAGTATATGATTTCAATTGTTTCGAATAAGGTTTCAATGGTGCAACGAAAAAAAATTTAGTTATACGAAAGTAAATTTAAAAAAATCACGGTACTATAGTTGTACCATTGCAATGAAAACAACAAGATATAAACTTAAAATAAATGCAATCAAACAGCGAACATCTCAAACATTCTATAAATAATGAATCCATCCAAAATACTCCGAAATTAAATTATATCATACGATCACGGGTCCAGATCTAACCGATACAACCAAATTTTAATATTGATTCTAAACAAAATAACCACGGTTTTACAAAAAAAAAAGAAAAAATATATGAAATAATATTTGATTAAATTGATTTATTACAAGTTTTATAAATGGTTCCTTAATTTTTTTTTAAATAAAAGTAAAATTTCGATTCATCCAAAAAAATAATTGGATTTAAAATAAAAGAGGTAGAAAAGTAAAACATTTTTTTCAATTCTGAAAAAAGATCACAAAAAGTTACACAAGGATTTCGACCCGTGAAGTGAGTTCAAAGTGAAATTCACTTAAACTTATGCCTGGCTTTAATTATGCCAGTACAGTAGTACAGTAGCTCTCAAAATCAGCGCTGGCATACTAGGCTTAATGTTCACACTAACTGGCGCCAGTGGTCCAAACAGTCCGTGACAGTTCGGAGTTACTGTCGTACTGTACTGGTATAGTGTAAACCGGGCTTTAAACGCAGAGCCAATAGGGCTTCGTAATTATAACTTAGACGTTAACACTACACTAATATGTGGGATACAAGATACGTTATAGGGGAGTAAAGTAAACTTAGCTTAGTTTTATTATAAAAATACAGATTCTTTCGTTTTAAAATTAAACTCTCGAAAGCTTAGCTTGCCATGAGACTCACGACGACCAATGCCTCTTCGGGGCTCTAAGACTTAATAAAAAAAAAGATTAAATTGCAAAGCCGGCCGAACCGACGTCAAAATCAACTTAGTTTTGATAATCGTACCGAGCAGTCTTCCGTCAAATACGTTAAACTTATAATTATAGTTAAAGAAAATTACTTATAAATATGATGTGACGTACCACTAGTAGTGAAGCACTAATATTACATTAAATTGATCGAATATAAAACTTAAATCTAAACGATTAAAATGAAATTAAATTACTTTTAATTCTACTTGCAAGGGTTATATAATTTTGCATCGATTACATGTTTTTAGGAACTATACTACTGTACACAGATTATAAAGAAATATTTCTTATTTCAAAAATGATTTATAGCGAGTAATACTTTCAAGATATCGATATAATTAAAGAGTAAATGTACTCGAAATTATATTAAGTGTTTGTATACGAGTTAAATATAATAAAAAGTAATTATAATTTTTCACTGTAGCAATAATTGTACAAAAAAAATTGTTAACCTTTTTATCGTGGAAGAAAAAAAAACAATATATTTGTTGTCTCTGTTTGTTAATCATTTTAAAAAGGACCTCTTCCTTCTTAATTTAAATTCAAAAGTATGTTTTTTTTTTAAAGTTAAAGGAACTAAAAATGTTATGTTTTGTAAGAAAATAAAATATACCAATCAGGGCTGTCTCACAGCTCAGATTTAGCTGTCACAAATTACGGTCTACGATACATTAAGACTATGATTACAGGCAAAAATCGATTAAAGAAATATATATGTCATAAACATTATGTTCTGCTAAAAATAAGTAGCTATCGTATCACTTGTTCGTGTGGTGTTGCCGTGTTTAAAATATTTAGAATATGTTTTTTTTTAAATCTAAGACACTACGTCCTAAGTTCTAGTATTCACAGAAAGACCTGGGAAAGGCGAAATAGCGTGCATCCACTACATGTCATTTTGAAACTTATTTTTAAGATTATATGATAGCCAGTACGGCTCTACTATATAATGTAGATCACTCAAAATGATTGAGTATTATACAATTATTTTTTAATGTTCGTGGAATGCTAGAACCACTATATTTTAATCAGATCCAGATTTAGTGGTGACTTGACCACAGATGAAGAAACTAAGGCAAGAGTATACGATCCTATATCATAATTAATATTAAATTATTTAGTATATATGCTGCCTATATGTAGAACATCTCAAAATATTACAATGCTTATATGTTTATATTATGTACGTAAACTGCTTACTATGACTGGCCTGTACACTTTATTACCGAGAAATGAATACTTTGATATGTTAATTACATTTATAAATGTGGGCTTCTGATACCATTCAAATATAAAACATATTGTTGTCTCTGTTCTCCCAAAGATAATGACAGAGATGACGATATGTTTAATACTGACATTTTGGTCTCAGAAACCATAGGTAAGACTGACGAAACTATATGTATGTATGCACAAAACAGACTTAATTTGACAGTTAAATACATAAATTATTGAGAAAAATTTATCCTTTTTCGAGTAAATGTAGTTTAATTTTAGGGTATCCAATATTCAACCTAATTCAGCGGTAATAAAGTGCATTTAAGTAGACCAATCGCTAGCTTGTGACAAATTCTTTGTTCTGGTATCAGGTTGTGTTTGAGTATCACTGTTTATTCTCTAACATTAGAAAAATATGGCATCATATAGTATATCCTGTAGTACTACACATAAAAGTATCCTAAAAACTAATTATTTTCCTTATTATTATGGCTATGTATCGGTTAAAATAGTTAAGATCATCTCAAGAAGTGATTTTGATGCCATATTTCTTCTGATGATTGTAAAGCTTATTTTAAATGGTTAATTTCTTCGGTAAAATGATTTTTTTTTAGTTCACACCACCAATCTAAATGCATGTTAGACAGTCAGTTTAACTAGGATTAGGTTAAACTCGCGTTTATGGCGACGATAGTGTGGTAGCATTGGCCACTAGGACTAAAGTGACGTCATCTTGGTAGTACTTCACACTAGGACTGACGTGACGTCATATTGGTAATATTTACCACTAGGACTGACGTGACGTCATCTAGGTAGCATTTGCCTCTCGGGCAGGAAGACTTAACTACGCATAACGATCAAGGCAAATATTTTTCCTAATTTTAAAAGTGAACACGTGTAAGTTATGCGAATGAAACTCTTTACCGCTAACACATACATCATACATTTTACATTAAAATGCGTTTTTATAATCAACCAGCAAATCAATACGCGCACCTACGTTCATCATAAGAGAATCGGTCACATTTAGGCAATACTTATATCTAAAATCATCCTCGATCCGAAATAAAACAATCCCATTGGTTGATTCCTGTCACGTGACATTTTATCAACCAATCACGTAGCTTCGCTCGAATTTACTGTCACTTTCACAAAATCGAGGCTAATGAATATGTGGAAACTTGTATGTCGAGGCATACATAGCAAATGCCACCAAAAAAAACCCTCATGATCTACCCCTTTAGAACTCATGGTTCGTACAGCCGAGCACATTCCGGAAGACCTAATTTTCGTCATTTCATCGTAGATTAAAGATTAAATTTTGATTATTATACTGTTGAAATGACGAATACACAAACACACAAATACACGAACCCAAAGTACGAATTTCAATAAACCCTTCAGTCAACAAAAATAATATATAAGAACGAGTTATTCGACATTTTTGGATGTTTGTAACATTTCGAGTTGTACATAACTCTATATTATATTAGCATAATTAAATTGAAATTTGTAATAAATTAGTTTGAACACAAACTATATTACATCAAAAAAATATAATAAAATTTAAACATACATAGAGTATTATTTGACTGAAGGATTATTTAGTTTCGTACGTTCACTTACTCGGCCTGACAATGGGGTAGATCAAGAGTATCGGTACATATTATGTGTTCTCCACGGGCCGTATGGTGCAGTCACCCACAGTGGTGATCGGGGTGATTGTCACCGAGCTGGGGGTGGAAGATGGAATATTCACCTCCTGCTGTCCATTGTCCATCTTATCCTCTTTCTCCTCATTATTGGGGGGCAGTTTAACAATCTGGCAGTCACCCACTGTCATGATCTGCGTTTCCATAGCAACTGGGGGTACGTTCTCCTCTGGTTCCACTCTGGAGCTATCCTCGTCATCGGAGGAGGAGTCTGACACATCAATGGTCCTGTCGTGTGATGTCTCCGTGGTGACGCTCTGGTCAGCGTCAACATTCCTGTCAGGGTCGACGCTCGTAACTCCATACGAGTATGCCATTGGGTTGTACATCATCTCAGTGAGATAGGAAAAGTCTCCGAATGGTAGATTTGTGGCGTTGTAATTCTCGTTAGGTCGTCCATCTGAAAATATTACATGCAAGTTTATTTAACAGATATAATTAAAATCAAAATTCGCATTCGATGTGTTACATTTATGATTATTTATTTTATATTAGTAAGTGTATTTTCATGCTGATAAATGAATTCAAACCGTTTAAATCGAGCCAAATAAACATACAAAGTAAATAGTAATAAGTAGTACGAATGTAAAAATTATAGTAATTCTAAGATTTCGAAAGTTCTATACTGTTGATAGTTACTTAAATTGACTACTTTATTTTGTTATTTGCTAAATTCAAACTATTTTAATAACATATAATATATTTGTTAGAAATGTAGCAAAGCGAGCAGCGGTAGCAAATGTTAGTATGATTAATAGACCCTCATACCTCCAATGAAAGTTTTTTTTTTAAAGTAACAATGTAAATATTTTATAATCAAAGGAAATAAAGTTTTATATACAAGTTTTGTCATTTTTATTTAGTCTCAATTAATCTTAATGCCAAAAGATATTTAAAAGTTTTATGAAATTGTTTAATTAACTTTTCAAGTAATTTGTAAGCTCACAATTATTTTTTTTAATTTCCCAATATAAATATTATGTTTAGTTTCAATTAATCGCAATGCAAAAGATACTAAAAAGTTTTATGAAATTGTGAAGTATTGTTTATTTATTATTGTTGTTTAATTTAATTTTTAAGTATTTTGTAAACCTACAATTTTTTTTTTAATTTCCCAATATAAATAGATTATAAATAATGTTGCATTCTACATTAAATTGTGCATATTTAAGATATATATAATAAAACTAGCTACGTTATAATACCGATTAGTACCGACAATATATCCCCATAATAAAATTTTGTATCTTAAATTTAGTTGTTCATGCTTTATCAATGTTGGGATACTAACAAAACTTGCTCATTTCAGCGGCTAGTCCGTACTGCATCGGTATTGCCATATCCATACCTAAGAAAAAACTCGCCGATTAGCATGGCTCAAACGCGATTACTGGCAACACTTAACAATTGAAAAATATAACAAAATTAACTTACAAAATACAAAAAATACTTGTACGGTTTAAAAATTTATGTACAATAATTAAGAATTTTATTTTATTAAATAAAAAAAATTGGAATATGTACTATTTTTTTAATATTAAGACATACCAGTAAGCGCAAATCGTTTCTATTTACTATGTTTGGGAAGCTACACTATCCTCCCCAGTCATATATATTTTTAAATCAGCTCGGAAAAAGTCACGGGCAATTGCTAGTATAAATGAAACATAACGAATAGAAACGAAATTTCATTTAAACATGAAGCAATCCGCTATAAGGCAGAGTGATTTGTTGCACACAAACACATAAACACTCACACACACACACAGCACGTATATATACAATAAGACGGCGTTCAACAATCGCATTAATCATCTACAAAAACATTCATCTTGAGTCATTGCCTTTATTATTATAACATTTCCGCTACACTTCTCAAACTAAATTTAACATATATATGACAACATATTTATGTAATTTTCGTCTTTATTCCAATGTAATAAGGTTCATTTTAACTTGTTTATTTGTAATTATCAGACGAATCGTCTTATTTGAGTTATGATTAAAGACGGAATTTTTAGAGAATGTTTTTGTAACGAAACATGATTTTAAAAGTTATGAAAGTTAAAATAAGATATAAAACTTATAATATACTTGATATATTCCAATTAAATAGTTGAAAAAAATAAAATTTTTTATCTAATCCAAAAGAGCAAAATAGTGTGAAAATATTATAAAAAATATCTAGTAAAAAATGGAAGGTGAAAGAGCATGTTAGGAGGAGGTAGATGAGTGTTGTTACCTCCTTGCGGCAGGAGGTAGTTCTTGGGCGGCCTGCCGCGCTTCTTCTTGAGCAGCAGCTGCTGGGGCGCCGCCAGCTGCGGCAGTTGCTGGGGGCTGGGGCCGAGCACAGTGCCGCCTGTCAGCACGCAACCTTCCATGTCTGGAATTATAATCAGCGTAATATATTATTTAAAATGCTACTTTGGTTATTACAGGATACCCCATATCCGAAACCCAGAGGGGTAGGCAGAGACCACAGATCTCCATTTCGCGGGTATTTTAGTAACAACTAGGAAAAAAGTCAGGATTTTTTCATTTCCTGGTTTTACCAATCGTTATCTATCACTAAACCACGTTGGAGAGTTACTCGAAGAGAACGTTTATTATTTTAGTCTACAAATTTGGCATCCAGATTCATATCATGTAAATTGAATAGACTAAGGTCAATGTATGAAGTAATTGAACGCAAGCGCATTCGCAGATACCGAAGTAGAATATAAAACGTTGAATTTTACTTGCGACTCACCGAGCGATGTCTTGGGGGGTCGTCCACGTCGTTTCTTTATCTTGGGCGTGAGGGGCAGCGGGGTCTTGCGGGGTCTGCCACGGCCGCGACGTGGGGGCTCAAGGTCGTCACGCGGGGGCAGCGCGCCGGCGTGCGGGGCTGAGTGCGGGGCGGAGTGTGGGGCGTGGGGCGCAGAGTGCGCGTGGGGCGGCAACATCACGTCCCCGCTGGGAGTGAACACCAGATGGCCGGACTCGCGGTGCGTGGTGCGCACCATGCCCGACATTACCTCGGAGTTGTTCTCGCGTTTTATGTTCGGCAATTCATTGGTCATGTCCACTGTTGGGTCCTCCTGCGTTTAAAAATTATGTCTTAACGTACCATGGCTTAGTGTTATGAAGATTGGCTGGAAATATTGTTTCTTGTATGGAATTTCTGTTTGGGGATGAGTGTCGCTATGTCTTACCCGCTCGCAGATCTTAGTGTGAACGCGCAGCTTGTCAGAGCGCGCGAAGGATCGTCCGCAGCCGCCGCAGGTGAAGGGCCGCTCGCCTGTGTGGGTCAGCCGATGCCGGGACAGATGGGAAGACCTCTGGAACCTAAACGTAACAAACGCATACCTTCATTACACTATATTTTAAAATGATAACATTATTATTATATCTGTTAATTTTTAATGGCTCAGGGTCAGCTTATTGTGTTCTGGTACTAGGAACACAGGGAAAATATTAATGTACTAGGAGGCCAGAGATGTTACCTCAGATCACAGATATCGCAGACATGAGGCCGGCCGTCCTGCGAGTCGTTTGCAGCGGAGTCAGAGATGGACCCGCTCGAGTCTGTCTCCTCATCATCCTCCATGCCCATCTTGCCGGCTTTCTCTGCAATTATAGAATTATTTATTTTTCTCTACCATTGCCATATTTTAAAGCAAATCAGAAATAAACAGAAGCGAAACATTAATCCAGTGATTTGAATTGTATTGTTAGTCATAGCAATACTACGATAATATTTTTAATTTGTTTACAAAAAAATTATATAATTGTAGTTAGTAGCATGAATAACAATTAGTACATGTAAGCTACGCATATATAAAAAAAGTTCCCGTATTATTTTATTCATAGTAGTAATTGGTTGATTTTAACTTGCGTATGCAAATACATAGACATAAAGTATATAACATGGCGCCACCTAATTATTCATATTTCTAATCAGATATGCTAACATTTTCGTTAATCAATCATTTTACAATATTTTACGAATTTCAATTTGACAAATTACATTGATAACGAATAGTTACATTTAAAAAATGTATTATAATTAAAATAGAAGCAAGTTTTGGTGATGCGATGGTGCCTACTTTGCTGTCTTAAATACATTAAAGTTTTAGTAATTACTAAAGTTAGCTAGAATTATTATTAGTTAAAATCCTTTGGCGCGAATGACGTGCTTTCGTTACAAAGTCCAGTGTCAAAATAAATAGTAAGGGGACATAAACATCGACATTTTAGTAAGATTAGTGTTGAGTTCTTCCTAACACTACTTAGTAATTGACCACTGGGAGTTGGAATTTAATATTGAATTAATATACTAGAGTATCACATTTATGCGTAAATGTATGATTGTGGGAGAGGCTAGAGACGTGTTCCAGGACTGCACCAAACGAACGAACGTTATCTTAACCCATAGCCCTAGCACTAGTCTAAGTTATGTTGTATTAATCTTGCTGGGTGGATAGAGGGATGTTTGTTAGATGGTTTCTACAGAACGGCAGCATTGATTTCGTTGAAATTTGGCTGGTATTTTTTTTTAAATACCGTTGGAGTCGTGGGCGACATCTAATATTTACTAAGTCGGTTTTAACTACACCAGTTTTCTCACCATCGGAGTCATCATGTTCATTGTTGGTGGGTTTCTGCAGCACAGCCAGCTGCACCACTTTGATTCCGCCATGCTTTGTCTCCAGCTCATTCCTCGACTCCATACCTGCACCTGGAAATTACACAAAAATATATTAGGATGAAGTTCCCAAAGCAATTGAAGATGAAGCAGACATGTTAATATAATGACAAAAAACTTTTTGAGGATATACAATTGCATACCATTTCCTCCTGTTAGTTCTAACGACATAAAAAAAACATATAGTCAACTCTTTTCTTTTTAAAGGAATTTGAGAGATGGTTATATAGTTTTGTATAGGTGTGCAGTTAGTTGAGAGTCACGATTAAACTTGCTCTCCTTGCAGGATGATCTTCTTCAATAAATATGTATCAGTAACATAAATTATTTTACAAAACGTATATTTAACATTAAGCCGGTTACAAACCATCACTTTTAATTAACTGCATTGTTCAGTTAAACCATACATTTGTTGGTAAAAGTTTAACTGTCAGTTAAAACTTTACAACTGTACAACTCAGTTTTGTCTACAAACATGATAGAAGGGGAGGCAAAGCGGGGATTTTTGGATATACTCTAGCGTAGCAGTTAAACATAAGGGGGGAGGGGGGAAGGGAACCTTGCGCCCAATATAGTTAACCTACCACAAATGAAACGTTCCATATAGAACCACGGTATTAGGGTAGCCGGTCAAAGTTAAAAAAATCTGTTGTTTTAAATATTGAAGCGCGACAGATTGAGGCAGGGAAAGTTAATTACAATATTGCGTATATTTTTTATTGTACAGTTAAAACTGAAGGTGTGTATCAGGCTTAATACTGCTACCGTTATGTAGTTACATGGCGTAATACGTGTTTGATAAGATGATGACAAGGAAAAAACTTATTTTAAATCGTAAAGTTTTTTTCTTCATAAAATATACATACGTCAAATAAAACGTTTAACATAATGCATGGTTTTTCCCTAATACAAATTGTATGCATTTGATAATTTTTGCAGAACATAAAGTAATTTGTAATAACAGTGGTTCCTTATTTTTTGTTTAATGTAAGATTAAGTAATTCTCACAAAAACAGCTTCGAATTTAGAGTAATTATTTTCGAACAATTCATGTAACAAGGTGTTTTATAAACCTTAACTTTTTGGGTTAATTATTGCTGGTTATTATTAAATAAATTTTATCGTAAATACTAATAATAATAATATCGAAGGGCTTTGACCAACATCTCAAGAAGCTATCGCTAAACAGCCAACTGTTGCCTGTTGCAACTGCCTTTTGTATCGGGCCCTTAATCCAAATTAAGGGCCCGATACAAAAGGCAGTTATCCTAGAAACCGCGCGCATCGTGAGAAGGTTCCTGTCTGTAGCCCTGAACACTGTTGTTTGAGTCATGGGACTCCGCAGCCGGTGGTGTTCTATTTTTAATATAAAATGTTTTGTATATATTTTTTTGGATATCAAAAGTACTTTATTAAAAATATGATAAATAAATGAATACGTTATAATAATATTAAACATCACTCATACACGTGTGTTCGTGAAGTGTCACACACACACACACACACACTTTGACTTTATGCAATAGTTTAGAAAATAGCTTCACGTACATTTGGCATAATTATACCGTAAATAATGTTAATAAGTTGCGAGTAATCGCCTACACAAGTACATGTATGTAATGAAATTATTTAAGATGTAGCGAACATAAAATTTTATACGTAGCACGTCATTATTTAAATAGACATGAATTGACCACGTGCTTCTTATTTTATTAAATATAAGTTTATTTTAACGCTGCCAGTATCTTCGGGACCTTGCCTAAAGGGACTCCTTTTAATAACATATTTTAGTGAATTATTCGTTTTTTTTTTAAATATTTTATTTTATATCATAGATTTAAGACTATATGTATTATGATTATAGAAATAAGGATGTACAATAAATTAAAAGTTTTCAGTTTATTTTATATGACCAATGTTTTTTTTTTAAATTTAAAAATGGTTTTTGCTAGAGACTTCGTCCGCTCGGAAAAAGTCTAGTAAAAAATGCAGTCTAAATTACTAAAAATAACGTAGCTTTCTCATGCCATTTTTTTAATCAGTCTTATTATACGTTGTAATCCTGGAGACAGGGATCCTTAGTGAAGATTTAGACTGTGTAATCTACACTAAGAGACTACTTAAAAGCCAATTAAACGATTTTCAGTGTGGCAGTAAGACCCATTTTATTCAATCCGTTGATATAAAAAAAATGTTATCTCTGCTTTTTTAATGTAAGTAAAAGACATGACAAATTTTTGTTAACGTCTAAAATGTAGATGCGTAAGAAATTTACACTTTTCTTTATTTCCTACCGGCTCAGTACATCTTTTCGATGTTTCAATATATATAATGAAATCACAATATGCATTACGATATTTTATACGATTATAATCAAAATCATGCGCAAGATCCTGGGCCCAACACAAAGAGAAGACGGCAGCTAGAGAGAGAGAGAGAGAAGGCGCAAGACAGGCGACGTTGGCGATCTCTTGTGTCGGAGGCCAAGACCCACTTTGGGTGGATGCGCCAGCGGAGTAAGTAAGTATATTTTATCAATATTAGCTATTTACCTAAAGAACTATTTCGTAAGCAACCGTATAGTCGGCCACCTATTTATATAATAGTCGGTAAATATTCTCAATAATACGTAATGACTTTCGCTAACGGCATTTCCTTCATACACTTTGAATATATAATACATTGCTACTATAAATACTAAATAAAATACATAATACTAGAAAATAATAATTATTGAGCAATTTATTTTAACGTGAAGTTTGAAATCAATTTAATGTTCACATGTTTAAAAAAAACAAGGGGGTAAAACGAGCAGCGGGAACACCGAGATGTCCAACGCCCATGGCCATCTGCAATAATAATGAACCGCAGACGCGTTGCCGGCCTTTAAATAAGTATAAGCTCGCTTAAAACATTCAGTTTTACTCTTTAGTTGGAGTCATAAGTTAAATCTGTGCAGTTAAAATAAAACCTACTTTCAATACAATGTATTTTATATAAATTTTCTTTATAAATTTATTATTTTAATCACCAGGGGGAAGCACCGAAGGATTATTCCAACGAAACACTCTAGAAGCATGATAAAATTGATGTGTCATTATTCCAAATAATCACAAATTAATCACAATTTTGAACAATTATACAAACACTGGCTATTAATACATAGGATTGTTTAGTCTACATCTAGACTTTGAAATGGACTAGCAAAAGTTACAAAGAAATGGAGAATGTACCAAACGCTAAGCCTACTGTCTAATTTGTCTACTGCAGGACACAGTCTTAAGACTTAAGCCTTGTTATAATAACAAAATTATCAAATTTAGAACCATGAGATTCGCATGTCTGTCGTTGAAAAAAATATGTTCCAAAGTAATTTTCCGGTACTTTGTCAAATAACATAATTCGTCTACAGTTCATCGTAACGGTGACGTGAAATGTAAGACATTTTCCATTATATTCGTGATTAATTCTGTTGTCCGGTCATTGTCTGTAGTTTTGTTTTATAATAAAACAACAGCCGGAATGTAGTAACAATGATGTGCGCAAAATTAAAACAAATAAACATCGTCCATAACGCTTTATTGAGAATAATGTTTAAGGTACGTGTCCATTGGCTCGCGCCGGACGCACCGTACGTACGGATTTTAATGTACTTTGTATGACTTTACGCTGCGTCCATTATCCGTACACATCGCATTAAGACAAAGAAAATCCGTTTAATGCGGTGCATACGGTGTAGGACGCGTACCTTTATGGAACGATTTTGACTATATTCGCGTTGTATGTTTGTTGGCGTAGTGGGAGGAAGGTTGACGCACTCATACAAACACATACAAGGTCTTTATGATTTTTCACCCTAACTCTATTACTATGAGTAACTTTTAAATTTAAATTAAAATGATTGTTCGTGGGCTTAATGAAATTAAAAATATTTCCACGGTAAAATTACAAAGCGAATTTTTTTCATTTCCCCTAACATCAGATGACTAAACAAGATAAAAATTAAACAAGGAAAATGATTAATGAATGATACATACAGTGATAAAAAAATACATATTAAAGAAGTAAAAAGAAATGTGAGGAAATTAAGTTCTAAATATTAATCAGTTTTTTTTTACTTTATAAACTGGTATTATTATACAAGGCTCTTCCATTTAAAAAGTATCAAAGTAATGCACAATTTATACATGTTTTGATGATTCATAACCATAAAGAATGGCAAAAAGAATTACACACCTTAAACTCGGTTGAAGATTGTTCAAATCATTGTGAAAGGAAATTATACAAAATTATTGTCGGTCCGGTGTACAGCAGTCTATCAACTGTTTATTTTACATGCAATAGGATAACAATGTTACAGTAATTCTTCACTGTTAAAACACATACTGCTATCTCTTTTTTTTAAGTAGGTTGAATGGGATGACGATATGTTTAGGTAAAGATGAAGCAGTGAAAACTCACGGTGTGACGATTCATGTAACGGTCAAAAATGTTGACAATTGACGATCGTGTACGTGGTAGACGTTTGAGCTAAATGTATACTTCTGTCTCTTTCTAATATTTTTTTATTCATGTGTGTGTTCTGCGTTGCGCGAGATTTTACCTCAAAAATATACGATGAACTTTAGTCACTGTTCAAATTCAATGATTTTTAAACTCTGAACTTAGTTCTCCTGTCTCCTTGACAATTTATTATAAAATAATTAGTATTTTAATTCAAAGGAAATCGAATTATTAACTAAATAGCAACAAAATTTGGTACTTTAAAACGTAACTATAAAATTTCGTATACTGCCATGTTTAGTCCGACCCATTTCCTCTTGACAAAGGTTCAATGGTCGCAAGCACTATTTTTTTACTTCATATTTGACGAGCACTTAAGACATGCGACTTGAATACGTAAATATAATGTTTAGTGCACTTCAAAATATCATTTTAAACATTTTACAGCTGTATAAAACACTAAAGTCGAAAATATCTGATATTTTTTATTAAAACACCCGCATCGGAAATAAATTTTGGGTCGTTTAAAGCGTTTCATAATTTTACTTGGTTCGTATCTCACGTGTGGTAAAAACTTTTTAAATTTCTTAACTCACTCTTTATAAACACACATACGTTTGATTTGTATGTGCACGCACACATTTAAAGTAGAAACTTTTCAATAATTAGATTATGTTTTCCCATGCTTAGTTAAAAAATTCCCTCGTTAAAATTTTCGTCATTCCAACTTTTTAGGTTAAGCTAGTACGATACCATCGTGAGAGCTTATTTACTAACAAACATTAACAGTAAAATAAAAGAAAATCATGATTTTTTTTTATAAAAAATTTAAACTAAAAGCTGAATATTACGACACTTAAAAATTATATTGCGAAACAGTTAATGGGATATAAAAAAAATTGCATTAACTTTATGAGGTACTTTATCAAAATTATAAAAAATGAACGAAATCTTTTATATATCAAAGACGGCGACTTGCCTGAGTCATAACAAATACACGGAAAATAGGACAATTGCTTTGCTTTAACATAAAATATATTTAAAGGTACACAGAAAAGGTTTATGATTGGCCGACGACCGACGAGATAATGAACAAAAGACTTAAATAATGGCCAATATTGGCTTTGAGCTTTTACAATCCTAAATAAAAAAAACATAAAGGTAAAAGAAAAAAACCTTCCATAACATTTTATGTTTCTAATATTTTTTTTATTACCGAGTATTTAAGTATTGCTTATATCATTTTTGAAATAACAAAATTTATTTATTAATTTTTAATAATCCTACAAATTGGTGGTCCCTAACTAGATTTCCCTTGAGAAACATAATCTTCGAGAATTGGGTGGAGATTTTTATTTTCATATTTAAGCAAGCATTTCTATTAGTTTATTTCTTGTACACACCTTTATTTCGTATTCGCATTTATAATTTAACACGTTAGCTCCCATGTCGGACTATATTTTTCGAAAAATCATTCTGGCAGCTAACGTGTTAAATAACATATTAATTTAAAAAACCAGTGCCAAAATACTTTCTTGGCATTTTTTAAAAATAATAATATAATATCTTGTTATCTAACTTCTTAAAAATCTTACTAATATTATAAATACGAATGTTTGTATGGATGGATGGAAGTTTGTTTCAATGTATATCGAAAACGGCTACATGGATCTCGCTGAAATTTGGCATATATGTAAAACATAGTGTAGAAGAATACATAAGTCAGTAATTAAGCGAGGACGGAGTCGCGGGCGACGGCTAGTTTGTATAAAAAGTAAAACAATCAAAATTAAATGTGACGCAATGCGGATTTTTCGTTTTAAATCTGTTGACAGTTATGAATATTTATATACATGAGGTAGAAATAAAAATACTTTAATGATGACTTTCCATTAACACATATTTTGAAAAAAAAAAAGGAAAAATACTTACATTTAAGCAGCTTATAAAGCTGCTTAAAAGCTGCTTAAAAGCTTTATTTAATGCAGAAATTAAAAAAAAATTCAAACATTTTAATTACATAAATACCATATTTCGAAAACTAAATGGACGCATATTAAGTTTTGAAAAAAAAATACATTGAAAAATATATGTTGTTGCTCAGTTGAAAATGATAGTCATTTTAGAAACCTTTGCGAACTCCGCAGATTTTTTGGTGTTTTTTTCTTTAAAATAATCTATAATTATATTATTTTTTAAACGAAAAAGCGATTTCATTATCCGGTTTTGAGAAACACAAAAAATTACTAAACTCGTCCGCCATTTTGAAAAAAACTCAAAACTATTAGCAGTCCTTGCTGTTAAGCCGCATTATGTTTTATAATGGAACAAACGATTTTTGAATTCGACCTGTATTTTTTTATTTGTCTACCTGTGACCGCAACCTTAAGGCATGACGGAGTCGGTTTTTTTTAAATTATCAATATATCATTATTTTAAATACGAGATTTTTTTCTGTTACTTTATTTTTGAATTTCATTAATATATTAATTGAAAGGAAAAACCCGATATTTGTCATTGAAATTATAATCCGAAGAATTGATAAATAATATTAAATCAGTATACAAGAACATTGTAAAGTGATAATTGACAGTCATTCGAGAATATTAATAATTTTTTAGAATATTTAAAAAGAATGATGAGGCAAATATTTATATATTATCGTAACTTATGTATACATTAAACAGAAAACTATAAACGTTTCCACTGATGAAAACACTTTTATTAAAACATATTATCAGTCCTCGTTATGAATAGAGGTAACTAGCTGTCGCCAGTGACTGTCATCGCGGAAATAAAAATAAAATTAACTAGGTGTTCTGCCAGACTATGTTCTTCATCTGTGATAAATTTCAGCGAGAACATCCATCTAAACTTTCGCATTTATAATATTAGTAAGATTTGATTTTTACGCCAATGTTTCGCTGATGGAAACTTATTGTAGAAGCGGACCTACAAAGAAGTCTGCTAATTATATTAACAAAAACAATACAAGGAACTCAAAACCATTTCCGAATATCTACATACATAAAAATATTAAGAAAAAAAAGAATTGTAACAAAAGAAAAAAGAGAGCAATAGTAATAAAATGAGTTATTGTGTTTTGTTAATACAAAAAACCCTTCTGGAACTTGTTTCGGAGCGGCTTTCATGTCGATTTACTTTTATTCTCCAGCTTCACATAAAACCCGGCAGAAATAGCTCCGCGCCCGATTTTATATCGTATTGTTAGACCCGTTTGAACTTTCTTCGTATTCAACTATAAATATGACTAATAAAGATTGAGTAGCGAACGATATTTATATATTATAGAGAAATTCTGAGAATTATATTTTTACCTCTTGCTACATAAGGTGTGATATGAATCCATTTTACTGTGTATTTTGGCAACAAAACATATTGTTATCTCAGTGTTTTCATAGAGAATGAAAGAGATGGCAATATGTTTTATCAACTTTTCGGGTGTGGAAATAATTAAACTGAATTTATTTTGTTGGTACAATATTTTCAACGTCAAGTAATATAGAAATTTTATTGTCATCCAATTTGAGGGCTCTGTTACGTCATAAGGCTTTGGCGGGGGCATTGTAGTCATAATATTGCGTTGAGTCGTTTTTAGAACAACCTTTGGAAATTTGCTTACCTTTTTATACGACTAACAGTTGGTTTCTGTGACCAAATATAAAACATATCGTCATCGTTGTCAGTATCTTTGACAACAAAGAGATAACGATACGTACTAAACGGAGTTTTTGGACTCAGAAACCCACGATAAGTAGACAAACATGAGAAAGTTTGTTTTAAATCGTTTAAATAAATATAAACTACTAATTGAAAACTATCTCTATGATTTTCTGTCTGAAAATACGGTTTACTTATGTTTCTTCTGAATCTAATATTACAAATTAATGCTAGACGTTTATTAAATGCCCTTAATAATTACTAAGACTAGAAAATAAACAAATATGACATAAAAATGATATTTTCTATGGCTAGAAATCAATACTAGTTAAGTTGATATTCAAGTAATTAGATTAGTAAAAGTTAGTATCGCGACCTTGCGGCGAACGTTGCTCTATACTCCGCGGACAACGCGCTTTTGCTTTTAATAAAATAAAAATCCATTTCGAGTTACTGCTCTTTCAAATGTCAGCGCATTTTTTTTGCTTCCACAAGACTTATGATATGAATTATTTTATTATTATATATTGTTCGCTCACTCGAGACTAGGATTAACAAAAAATTGAGCCGGTAAATCATATTTGGCTGTGAATAACCCAAACATAGACTGTATCCGTCTTGTATCCGGTTTTATTATACATTTTTGTACTTGAACTATTAAATATGACTTTTCATAAGCAGTCACCAGGTACAAAAAGAGATTTTTATACAAATACATACATACTTTTAGAGTATATTATTGAGAATCATTTGGATCGATTGGCGCGCTTTTGTTACCAAGTGTCAGATTGATTAGTGAGGGGACATAACCATTGATATTTTAATAGGGCTAGTGTTGCGCTGATACCGGCTTAGTATCGGAATTTTTTCCTAACAATACATACAAAAAAAAATACCATTTTCATATAATCAATTTAAATTCAACATTTGATTGTGTGGCTAAATTACTCTCGACTTATATTTCGGTAAGCTTGCTGCCTACAAAAAAATTCATACACTTACCTGGAGATGTGATCTTATTGGGGCGTTCTACAGTTTTACTGTCATCTTGGAAGCGCACCGTCATCTTCTTCTTTGCTCTGAGCTTGTCGTCATCAGGTGACAGGATGGACACACGCTTCTTTGGGCGATCCTCTTCAGATTCACGCTTCGATTCTGTCGCCGCGCTCCCTAAGGAATAAATGATTATTAATAATTAAAAAAGAAACAAAGGCAAAAGTCCATTTTGGATTCGGTTTAGTTACGTTATTTTTTTTAATTCTAGTACAACAAGGCAAATCAACAAGAGAAATAAAGGCAAAGGTCCATTTTCGATTCAGCCTAGTTAGTTTTTTTTTTAATTTGAGTACAAGGCAAATCAACATGAGAAACAAAGGCAAAGGTCCATTTTGAATTCACTCTGGTTAGTTTTTTTTTAATTTCAGTACAACGAGAGATTACGTGAACCAGTAATATTTGCAATTTCATTTTGAGTTTCATTATTTTTTTTGGTAGATAGAATCGCGATTAAATTATGTAAAGAAAAACTGTTCCTTGCACCAATTCAGGCAATAGAAAAAAAAATCCCTTGGATTCGAAAAAATAAGATAAGACTCTGTGTTTGTAATATCTGTTTAGGTTTAATTTTAAATGTCTCGATATTGTTGTCTACAAAAAAAAATGTTTTGACAGCCAGCGACAATCATTCATCTCTAGAATACCTAGATTTCTTTGGTCTATAGAACAGATATTATTTCAACATGCTATCATTAATGTTATTAGTAACGCTTTGTAAATGTTAATATTTTCTTTATACTTTACATCCGTGAGCGATTAAGATCTGATCCAATCAGTGTTCAATAACTATTTCGTTAGTATAACGACCTGAGTTACCGTTATAATAATTATTGACTTTATAAGCGTTTAAATAGTAGGAAAAAAATAAATATTTACCAACATAAGACAATGATGGACTCAAAATTAGAATTGGTTAAGTTTTTAATTTAATTTTAAATTATTTAAGATGTACATTTCTATAATTAAACCAAGGGACTCTTCCTCTCTGAGTGATAGTTAAAGATTACCTAACCTAACCTACTAAGGTTTAATATGGACTAGGTTTCGTATTAAAATTACTTGGGATTGTGACGTAGCATTTTGGGATTTGTGGCTTTGTAACATTAAGGTTAATGTAATAATGGTATTACACTTGTAAATATATAATCCTTTGAACAGTGTGTTACAAATTGTAGAATGTTCATTTTAAAACCCCTATAGTAATTTTAACAGATTATTCATTTGACTATATGTTTTTTAATAGATATATAATATATTTTTATACTCTGTGTGTTATAGCATAAAAAAATTTAAATGTCTTAGTAAAAAAGTAATATCTTTCATATTTTCCTCAGTGTTCGGAACAAGTCTCGTGTAGTAAGCGACCTTAATATTTCTCCGGCCATCTTGAGCCCTACGCCCTTCGCGATCGTTACATTGTTCATTGGAAATAAATAATTCTCTTTGCAACAGGATGTCACTAAAAGATATCTTATTAAATTTGCGATATATAGAATATCTATTTGATAATTTTTTCTCTCTATTCAGAGGATAATGATTTTTGCGATTACGTAAGTCATGTGACTCCCCGTAAGCTTTGCTGATTTAGATGAGTGAGGTAAAATTTGATAGAAATTCTGCCTCAAAATAAGTTTATTTAAATCCTAAATTAATTACTAGCTATTTTTTCTTTATTTCTTAAACTAACAATCGCCTAAGGTTTACTGTAACTATTATATATTCAAAAATAACTTCCAATTAGTTTGCTTATTTATATTGTAAGTAAAGGGGGATCCCTTAATTTCCATAATTTAATTAAATACGAACAAGAAGTTTTTAATTAAAACAGTGTAACAGACACAATAGTAGGGGCTTATTCTAGCTGTAATTAATCACGGGACGTCAATCGTTCTCGAAAGCAATCCACACAATGTGTAACTGTGAAACGATGTAATGACGCTACCAACATCGTAGAAAGCGTGAGGTGAATGCTTCATCACTTTATTGTGAATACTATTCGTATTCGTCAATATAATTAACTAACTAAGTATTTCATTTTCATTAAATATGTGAAAATTATTGTTGAAACTGCGAATCATATTTCTTAAATGCAATATTTTTTAATCTATAAAAATCACACGAAATATCTGTAACCTTGATCGATCTAAACACTGGCCACAAAAGGTCTGTGTGTAACAAACCTTCTTTCTTGATTAGGACGCCAGCCACAAACGAGTAAACAAGCGTTTGCGCTAGGGAATACCAACCTTTTTGCTAAACAATGAGTACTGACCAAAAAAGTTTAATAACTAACCTTCTTGCTCAGTCTGAATACTGGCCACCACACGCTCGTTGTTCCTAGCAGCCTGCCTAGCCTCTTCCATCTCCCTGGCAGCGGCGGCCAGTATGTTGTTGACGGCGGTGTTGGTGCCGGGCGTGTCTTCGCGCCGCCGCCTGCGCATCTCCTCGGCACGCATCATGGACTGTTGATACAAATGTATCTAAAACACAAAGATTCTGGTAATGCACAAGTTCGTGTATTGAAAAAAGGTTATGTTATTTTTTTGAGTAAACTTGCTTACGTTGATAAAAAAGTTTAGCAGAAGAACTGACGATAAGTCTATGGAAATATGGAATCTCAAAGATTATACAGCATGCTTAAAATAAATAAAATATAAAATAATTACAAAACTTATTTCTAAAATAAAACTAAAGTCAAAATACCAAATCAACATGACAATTTTGTCGACGTAAAATGCGATAAAAAAATAAATACAACACAGAAAAATAAACTTATCATGTTTTTAATACAAAATTTTTATTATTATAGCTAAAGTTATCGCGTATACAATATTTATCTTGAATTTAATAATGTTTAATTTATTCAAGTTGATAATATTTGCTCTTTAATTAATACCTACGGTTGACGAATATTACAATAATTGTTTGTCATAAAATTAAATAATTTTATGTGACGTCACTAAGAATAATACTCTGTACGAAAGACATTTCTTTTTGTTGCGATTCCTTTGTTTCTTGTTAAATGTGTATACTTTAGCTTTAAAACAAAAAAAAACTTCCATTTACATATTTAATATACAGGATGCTGTATTTTTATTTTTGTAAAATAACAACGTTTTCTTTTATTAGTAATCAATACTATATTTTGAAGAGGAATTGGCTCAGTTTTTTTTTAATTCGGCGCAGAAGTCGCGGGCAACTAATCAATCAAATAAAGACATTTTGTTGCTGCAGTAAGTGGCGGTAAAATTAAAATTTGGTTGTAAATTAAATCTTCTATTGAATTTCAATTTCGTTAATTGGTTAGTTAACAGAAAAGTTAATTTTTCCACTATATGTTCAGTACTTAAGTAAGTACAGATTATTTCAAGTTACTGCAGGAATATGTAACTTAATCATCATCAGCTCACTGTACGTTCCCACCAAGGGGCTCGGAGCCTACCCTAAGTTAAGTGTGATTAGGCCATAGTCAACCACGCTGGCCAAGTGCGGATTGGTTGACTTCACACATATCTTTGAATTTCTTCTCAGATATGTGCAGGTCGCATCACGATGTTTTCCTTCACAGTAAGAACGTCGGATAAATGTATATATGTAAATCGGAAATCGAAAAACACATTGGTACATGGCGGGATTCGAACCCAGGACGTGCAGATTGCAAGTCAAGTGCTTGACCCCTGAGCCACCGACACTCTTTGTGTAACTTAACTTGGTTGAAATATTACATACTGTACAGTGATAACCATACGAAAGATTGTTTAAGAAAATGAAGTAAAAATATAATATACCTAATAACTACACTTTTATTTTGATTGTAATACAATAATATTTATAAATTACGTTTGAAATACCTTGAAATATATATAAATATTAAACGAAAGGACATTCATGTTCATACTAATGCCCACCTGGTAGACATTAGACATATTTTCCGGATTACATCATAAACATATCAAATTTTAGGAAAAAAAAACCCTAACATCCATCAGAAATAAACTGCTTTTTGCTATCAGTAGTAGCTAAAAGAAATACGGTATTTCAAAGGTAGGCAATAACAATACAATAATTTAAGCGTCAATAGCCTAATGGCTAAGTACGGATTTCCGATCACGAGGTCAGGGGTTTGAATCCCGTCATTCGACTATTGTCGTAAACCATATCCTAGCACAAGCTTAAAGCTTATTTGAAATGGTTAAAGAAATATTAGTAAATTTACACAAAAATCTGCTAATATTTTATTTTAATAAAAAATAACTTAAATTACTTGAAACTAGGGTCAGTTTTAGCATTTCCCGCGACCTGGGCGAAATATTTGTAGCGCGCGAATAGGTGATGCCTGCAGTTCCCCCCTTATGCCCGGCGCATAGGGCGGTTACCCCATCTCGATCTACCCTAACGCTACCTGAAATACTGGAATATATCGTAATCCGTAAGCTTCGTCTTAGATCAGATCAAATAAATCATAACAATAATAAACCATGAAAACAAAATATTTTCGTCATATTTAAACTTTTTATCCTCGACTTTTTTATTTGCAGACGTAAATATAAAAAAAAACAATAGACTAACGTCATTACTGGGTTTTGTGATATGCGCGGAAATAGTTGGATATATCGTAAGAAATATAATTTAAGAAATAAATACACGAAAAACAGTTCTTATTAAAAATAATATAATATGATACGAGTATAATTTTCCTTCACTAGAATTAATTAAAAATTAACACAAACAATGTTTTTTAATCCTTTCGAGAACAAACAAAATTGGGGTCAAAATGTATAAAAATTTATAAAGGAAATCTTTTTAAAATAATCACAAAGTTTATTATCAATATTATAATACATAAGCATTTAAAAACATTAATATTACATTAGCGAAAAAAAAAGTTTTTTTGAAAAAACTTTGTGTATTTTTTTTTATTGTCATTAAATTTTTATCAAATTCAGGTGTGTGTAAATTATATAAAATGAGTGTACTTCCTGCCATTATGTACCTCGAATGCAAATTCTTTAATTGTAAGATGTAATCATTTCTATGAATGCTAAACGTAAGAACTGGCAAAAAGCGATTTTATCTATTGAGTTTCTTTAAGATTATTTCGCAATTATATGATTTTAACAAAAGACGCCGTCTTGTAACTACCGGTGCTAAATTTTGTTTTATTTTAATTACATTTATTTTTTTACTGTTGCTGTCTTCGTTATCTTCTATTTTATAAATGTTATATATAAGCCACGATATAGATTAAACATTTCCACCATCATGTAGGTTATTTATTCCCGATGATTTGTGGACGTATTTAAATAAAAGTAAAGTTAAACTCTTATATTCATTTTGTATATATCATACATACAAATAAAAAAAATTATAAAAATATACGATCACTATAAAATAATTTTTTACTTTGTTTTTTGCTTTTCTTCAAAAAAGAAATCTTGCCCCAATAAGGATTAATATACATAAAAACGGCGTATTTCTGAGTCCTTTATAATATCTCCTTTTTGTTTATAGGCAGGGAGATGATATGAGAAATAAGTTCAATTAATATTGGTATTATTTGTTCAAAGTATTAAAATAACATTATTGCTGGTATTTCCGATATAAAATGCTTAACTTTATAATAAACTAGCTTTTGCCCGTCACACCGTCGCACGAAATAAAAAAAAAACTAAATTAGTACTATTATTAGTAGTAGCCTATGTGTTTTCCAGGCAATGTTCTACATCTATGCCAAATTTCAGCGAGATCCATGCAGCCATTCTGGAGATACCTTCAAGCAAACATCCGTCCATCTCCATTCGCATTTAATATTACTAAGAAGGAAGATAGTAAGATTAATAATAGTATAGATTGTGTCAGTTAGAATATAAAATTAAAACGCTTTTGTATTCCCGTGGTTTTTATCTTTAAAAGAATGCATTAATGAAAGCATTGTACCGGCTTTTTACCTTTTGTTGGCTTTTGTAACAGAACATTACCTTCTATCTTTGTATTTTTCCCTTTTATAGCGCCTTTTATATTTCTATCTGACTATATTTACAATATTTCGATGGTACCTAAGAAATAGTATATAAATAATGGACATATTATAAATATATTTTAATTATCTTAAACCGCATAACAAATAACGTAACATCCTACTTCTTAGTCTTAGTAATATTATAAATGCGAACGTTTAGATGGATGGATGTTTGTTTGAAAGTATCTTCAGAACAGCTGAACGGATCTCGATGAAATTTGACATACATATAGAACATAGCCTGGAGGAACACATAAGCTACTAATTATTACTTTTTTAATACCACGCGAACGCAACCGCGGGCGACAGCTAGTAAGTATATAAATGTAATCCATTTAAAGAAAAAAAATACTTATCGATTCCATTCATAGTGCGAATATTTTTTTATTTATTTTTTCTTGTATGTTGGTAGTGTTACGTCACAGAGTAAATTTCTAGACTAATCAGCGTAGCCCTTGAGACTAGTTTAGAAAGCTATGAGTCATTAAATACTAGCTTGATACGAAGGTATATAGATTCAGTTAACTATTTTATTTGATTCCAACCATGACCTAACATACATTCTATATTGCCTATGGTTATTACTACTCATTTACATTATTGCAACCGATTTGCAGTTTTTCAAGCGTATGTTGATCGAAAGATATCTTCCTAACTTAAAGTTTATGGTTAAAGGTAATTGTCGTTTATTATTTTGTTAATTAATCTCGAATAAAAAAAGATAGTTTAGTTAGAAACTAAAGTTTATTTATAGTAGCTTTCGCCAACGATTCCTTTCGCGCGGAATTCAAAAAACTTAATTAGTAGCCTATGTGTTATTCCAGGCTATGCCAAATTTCAGCGAGTAAGATTTTATTTATAAAATTATCTGTACCACATAATTAAAACATATAATAATATACATTTTTTTTTATTTTAAACTTTATTTCATTTGAATATTATGTTAAACGGAACCCTATTCTAAAAACATATTAAACTGTCAAACTATGTCGTTAACATTGATGTTATTTTGGAAAAATTTATCATTTATGTTCGACTAATCTGGAGGGTACTGAACCTAAATTTATGGTTTTTTGTACCTTAACAGTTCAGTTATAAACCGGTTTAATTAATATTTTTAAGTACCAAGATTTACATTTAAATATATTATAATAAATTAAAAAAAATAATGACTATTTCTACAATTTTTAAAAGGCAAATAAAAATCCTACATCTTGTTAATTTATATTCTAATAGTATGAAGTACAACAAACGAGTAAAAAAGATCAAAAAACCAGAATTAATAATTATTATAATATTCCATTACGTAATTAAATACAAAAAAAAAACGAAAGATTTTGTTTTTCCAAGTGACTTTTTTGACATTCACCAAACATCTCATTTTTCATATTATTATCGCTAAATATATTAAATTATATCAATGAAACCTTTTAATTATGTTAAATAAAATATATCTTATATATGTATATGTTTTTCACAAGAACTCTGTATATCTAGTTATTTTTGACGTCATGTTTATTTTACGATAAAATTATCAGATAAAATACATCCAACTACATTTACAAAAACAAAATAAACGTAAAAAGAATCATGCCGTATTAATATTTTTTAAATCATATTAATATTTTGAATAAAATGAACTAATTATCATATTTTAAAGATAAATATGACAAAACATAAATATCGGCTTTTAAATTCATCATAGTTTATTTTTTTATTACCCTTATATTGTTAAAGTATGAATTCCTTTAATAAAATACAAGTCCATGGCACAAAAGGTCAAAGATCGTGATTGACCTTATGAGGAGCACGCGTTTTAAGAGATTTACGCTCTCTCCCCTCTCAAGTATTGAAAAATCATACATTTATTTTTAATTTAATATCACATCAAAGCATTAGTCTATATTTTCAAAACGTATTTTTACACTTACGTAATAAGTGCAAAAATGTTGCAATATTTGCTAATACGTCACAAGAGTTCAACGAAATAATTTCGGTTAATTTACGCTTCCGAATAATACAACACATATGAACTGAATATCAAATTAAGATACATGAATTTACTCTTTAAAAGGAGTAAAGTAATAATTTATATTGTATTTATATTCTTACAAAAATAAGTGTGAAAATTATTAGAAATGCGCAATGGATGTTAACGTTTCGAAGTTCCTGAAATTGTGGAATTCTAATATCATTTTAAACTCATCGGCCATCCGTTCTTCTACGTATTTCATTTTAAATTATATCTTTTTAATAAGATATATAAATTATATAAAGTTAAAATCGTGAGACATCAAAGTATTGCGATGTTTAAATCATTAGTCACCGCCACCCATGACGAATCCTATTATTAGACTTTTTGTTTATTTTAAACACGTCAGCTGAAATCTGTTGTTTCTAAAGACCATTACAAACTCGCTTAACGGACCATATGTAGATTTAACTGATCATTTAGTCTTAACACAATACTCTTCACAAAAAACAATTACACAAATCAAACAGTAACAGCAAAACTTATATTTGTCAAATTAAGACGTACTGAAGAACGCTGCCTGTCTGCGTTGGCGTTGTTCAGTATCGGTGGGCTACCCCATTTTGTGTAACTGCGCCACCCGATTAAGTAAAAAAACTTAAGTATAGACAATATTATGCGTTCCAATGTAAAAAGATAAATGGCGATGGTTTATGTTCTAGGAAAGGCAACGCAAAGGAATACTAGATTTCCAACTAAATGAACTAAAAATTCTACCGGGATCGCAGAAGATTCCATGTAGCCAATAATTTTCAGAATAGATATAACCGCCAAATTATGATTTTAAAACCTAAAGGGGTGGTTTAAACTTTTTTATTATAAAAGAAGGGGTCATATGAACGGCGGTAGAACACCGAGATCATCATCGACGCCCATGTACATTCGCAGAACCAGACCCTTAGTCGTATTATAATACTTAGATAATGCGATTAAAAGTATCAGAAAATTTGTATGGTACGGTCACATGTGATAATTCATTCATAATAAATAAAACAGGTGTTAAGCAACAGCGCATTCGGCTGCCAACACGCTTGCCAAGCGCAACACGGCAACATCTATTTCAATTACCCTCTTTCTAAAAGGCCTATCGATGAAACTTTCAATAGATCGATTCAAATCACGTCACGTATTGTTTACGTCACGGTATACCAAATATATATACTTTCATTCGTAAAACTAAATGGTATATACCGGAAAATAAATATGTCGTACATTGATTCGAAGAAGGGTACATAGTCTGGAATAGTACTACTGCAGAAACATAAGTAGAAAACCATCTCATATCGTCATTTATTTAAAAGAGTAGTATCAAAACTGTTGATTTAGTTTGAGTCTTATTTTATTTTTAAAACAGCCTTCCATACTCAATACATATCCCAGACCAACTAACTATCCAGACCTAGCATACAAACTCATACCCAATAATGAACTAAAGGTTTAGTTCATTAAGTAATAAAGTAGAAATAGGCAAGTTCTATTTCTTTACCCTATATGAGATTAAGACTACATTTAAGGGTAGTTTTATTCATCACAATTGAAACAAATCTATTTACTTCCTTTATTTTACTGAAATAACCAGAAAAGTAATAAGTGTCTAATCTTTTAAAAACAATTAATATATATCGACATCACAGGGAACCGAAGATCTGGCAGCTACCTAGGTCAAAGAATTACTTTAGCTATTCAAAGAGGGCTGCCAGTATCTTCGGTACCTTGCCTTAAGGGACTTCTTTCAATAATATATTTTAGGTAATTATTCGTTATTAACATATAGAAAACAGAATTTATTACAACCTTGTATAAAAATTGATTAAAATACCATTTCAAAGAAATGTATGAGTCATTTTTATAAAATGTGAATTATGTGTCATGAAATGTACTGTTATATTTTCTTTGACTTATATCTGTACAAAGGATAAGGGCCTTTAAAGGAAACTTTTTATCATGATTGAGGCTATTCAAGTATAGTCAAAACAAGATAACAGTATATACATAACATACCCATGTAACTTGAAACAAAAACCGTAAGATATATTTTCCCAAAATTATACTATGATTTTATAATAAGGAGGCGGCAGAATCTATTTTACTATATTCGTAATAAACTCAAAAACTACTAGACTAATTTAAAAATTTCTTTCATTACAACGATAATATATTATTTCTAAGTGACTATATTTAATTCATTTGTTATTTAATTTAAAAAAAATGTCTATGCAAAAACAGACCTAGCCACTAGTTAAGATATGTTACTATATTATGTGAAACACTGCATATAATTGTGTTTATATACTTTCAATCCAGTGTGTTATTATATAAAACACCAAACAAGTAAATAATCAAATACTTTTTTTTGTTATTAACCTTTCCTCATATATAAAACACATAAGTTAATTCCATTTTTTTGAATGAAACAAATGATTATAAATTGACTCAATGAAGTTAAATTATACATGTGTACAACATGTAAGCAATTGAATCACCATTTAAAACAAGATGGGAGCAATTTACAGTTACAAGTCTTATGGGTGTAACATAAAACACTGTATAAAATCGCCACATTAAATTATTATGAAAGAATTTGTTGTTCATATGGTCAATTATTATGTGATTGTATCTAAAAATTATATAAACACATATAAAAATTAAAATTTTACCAATCAACTTATTACTTTAGTTATTATATACTCTACATCAACATTTAATTTAGATTTATGTAGATAATAATTTATAAAACATGTTTTGTTAATAGAACACTATTTAATATTCATATTCCAGTTTATTTTTCAATTACTAATGGCCAGTATCATTAATAGAAAAGAAAAATAAAATAGTAGGTGACATTAATTTAATTACGTAGAACAATTATAAATTGATTGAATCAATGAATATTAAGAAATATAATTTATGTCTTCAAGTAACTAAATGATAGAAAAAGTAAAAACTCACCTGTTTCAGCCTTTCCACATCTGTGCGTGCTTGTGTGTATGTTTGTTGTGTAGGTACAGCGGTGACAGTCTGTGAGTATGATGGGTACTCCAAGTTGACGTTTAGTAGCTGCGCTGCATTATCTCGGGCTTCATAAGCCAGACCTCTGATCTCCAGCTCTGATGCGGTATGCATCAAAGACTGGAGATCTAGTTCTTGTACATCCACAGAACCTTTGTACATGAATTCCACAAGGAGATTGATCTCCGAGAATGGTATTCCTTTGAGTATAACGATCGGATGCTGACATGGGTTGTCCCTATGAGCAAAGAATATTTTATATGAACAACCATGAAAGATGGAAATGTATCTTCATTGCAAGTAAAACCTTTAAGTATTAGATTATCATTTAGAAAAATAAAATTAGTCATATTTTGTTATCATCAGATAAACAAATATTACATCCCTATTAATATTGTATTTGTTTCATTTTAATTACCTAAATAATATTTGGATTTAAAAATTACGACGCATAACATTTAATTTTCTCGAACATTTCACATCTGCACAAACTATTTTGTAAAAATAGAATGTGTGCTTCTTAAAAAAATACCACGAAACTATAATATGTTATTTTATAGACGAATGAAAAATTTGCGATAGATAAAAAGACTTACTTAAATATTTGTTCGAAATAAGGGCTGCAAGCTGAGAGGACAAGCTTGTGAGCCTTGAGGGTCCCATCGCGGCAGGAGAGCGTGACGTCTGCGAGCGCGGAGGACGAGTAGATGGTTGTGAACAGCTGGCTCAGGTTCTGCAGGTGGTTGTTCCACTTGAGGTGGAACGTCTTGTCGCTCACCATCCCCTGCATCTGCACCACCACAAACACTTAGCAACCGAAATTCACTCACTACTTCACGTCTAATAAAAAATCGACAGAAAACCGTCTCTGCTGCGACCGCTACATAAAATTATAATTATTACAACTTATTTTTAGAACGATGCCCGTAAAAAACACTATACGTACGCGGTATGACAGTGTAATACTGTAGGTACGCGCCGCCGACGGAATTTAGAACTATAAATTTTTATTTATATTATATTTTATGAAACGGAAATTTTGACAAAAACCCTCATAACGCGATTTTCTCACCTTATTTACGCTTTTCCGACTTCCCGAATTTTCACAAATAACACCGAAACATTTCACAAAAATTTTAAATACTTATTATGTTACACAGAAAGCCGTGTCGTAAAAAACAGAGTGGGGCACGCCGTGGCCCCCTCCTTGCCCCGGCCCCCTCGCACACAATCAATATACGGAATATGAGAGCGCGCCGCGCCGCCTCGCCCCCCGCATGCTTTATTATACCGTAATTAAATATATACAACTTTATAAATTGTACACTAGCGCACATACATTCCTCCGGCAACCAGTAACGTAAAACTTGGAAGGCGTACTAATAATATTTTTATTTTACTTCGCATTTGAGCAATTTAACTGAAAACGGTAGTCTTAGATTTTAAAAACATGAATGTAATTTTTTTTAAAGTTTAGTAGGGATTTATTAAGTTCTCATCTAGTATCAGTAGTTGTTTAAGATGTGATGAAACATTTTTCTAATTCATTATTTGAAAAAGTAATGGTTTCTTAATAATTATGTACGACACAATTTTGTATTGTTTCTTTTTACTTTAAGTTAAACTAAAACTGAATCGGTCACTTTTTTACAATAAATTATCAGATGAGAAAGAGAAGCCCTATTCTGAAAAGTGTTCTACGATCTTTTTAACAACACACAACAATCATAATAAACGCACACATCCAAACATTGGAGGGAATAGTCGGATACAGTTCAGTTTTCTTTTTATTAGATTCCATCCAATAACCTATGAGTACCTACCTGTCATCGAATGCATGTTTTATGTATATGAAAACGTCTGCGACTCAGTGCGTCTGTTCAGCAGACAATATTTTAAAATAAAGAAATTACTTGCGTTTAGTCTGGACTTGTATAGGCTACATAATAATTTTTGACTGTTTTATTCATACTACCTATTCAATAAATGTAAGAATCATTGCATGTTGGCTAAAAGTTAAGTAAATATCATTACGTAAGTGCGTCCGTCAGTATTTTAAGTGTAGGTAAATACGAAGTCAAATATATACTGCAGTATATTACATTTTTCATCTAGTAATATCTTAGTCCATTTTATTTCAACAATTATTAATGTGTGTAAAAATGACAGTACATTTGATTTATACGATAGAGTTTGAAACCAGTTTAATATAAATAAGAAAACTGCCCCTCCCTTCGTAAGGTATTGTGTGTTCTTGTATAATAGCTGTTAACCTGATAAATTTAATACATCATTGTAACTTTAACTTTCTGTACAAATGTATCTATTGTGTTAAACAATCATAAAATTTAGATTTCAAATGTTTTGGAATCAAATTTTTTAATTAATATTCAAGTATACTGTCCTTTTACGCATTCCCAAAATTAATTTAAATACCGTCTGTAACTAAATTAAGAAGACAATTATTTCAAATAAAGAGAAATATATTTTTAAAGATGTTTATTAATCTGTGCATTCATTTATTTTGGATTGTGCTGGCAATATTTTAGTTTCATTCATTCCTTCAACTTCACGAGGATCACTCAGCATCATTCAACTGATTTACACCTCACTTCACTTCTAACTTGTTCGCAGTCGCAAATCACATTCACTCAATTTACTCAAGTTGAGTCAAGTGTCAAGTCTGAAACAGCCGGGTTTGAGGTCGAGGTCCATGTTTGTGTATTACTGATTTTCTTGTGTAGCTCACAGTTTCAAGGATTGGAATTTAATTCAATACTATAGAAATATAGTATCATTGATACACTTTGAATGCATATGAGTTATCTCGAAGGTTAAATAGAGAATTTTTGTGGCACAACCTAAGGAAAAAGTATCTGAAAGAAACATGGAAAAAAGTTCAAACATACAAGTTATTTCACCAAACGTGAAATATACTGAAGACTATATTTATGCAGATTATGAGTACGAAGAAACTTTAGTTACTAAGAAGGATAATGAGTTATTGGTAAGTGTAAAATATGCGGTTCCTCAGTTAACCTACCCTCAATCTATTTTTTTTAAATTACATTATATCACGATCTAGATATGGCACACATTAAATTATAATAAGCTAATTAATTTAAAATATTGTATGTCATTTATTTAGGATATTTTGATGCAAGTTTAGTGAATTCTATACTTTTTTATGTCATATAAACATGGTAAAAAATTCGTTAATTAAGTATCAACGTAAAAGGCATCACTTGTACTTAACGTTAAAGTATTAAGGCTGTCCCCAGTTTTAATTTATTTAAATAAAGTTTGAATTATTTGGAAAACCCAACTGTCAATTGTTATAAACTATTATTCCAGTGCAGTGACACTTGTATTTATACATATTGTTGTCTCTGTTTTTTCAAGCAGAATGTGAGAGATGACAATGTGAGCCAATAGTTACAACAATTTTTTTAAATTTAGAACAGAACTTGCATGATTAATCAATTGAATATGAAATGTTCAGATTAGTGTTGAAAAAAAAATCAAAATATTTTAGATACAAAAACAATTATAATTTTAAAGTAATCTATTTATGTTTTGATAATTCAGCTTAATAGCAATTACAGTTGAATCGGGATAAGTGAAACTTATAAGCAAGATTTGATAGGAATAATTATGAAATCGCAAGGACCTAGTCTTTTCTTATTAATATTATAAATGCTGATGTGTGATGGATGCACGGATGTTACAAGAAGTTTCCTCTGAAACTGCTCATTGGATCTTGGTCAAATGTGGCACATAGTCTGAAAGAGCACATAGGGTACTTACTAGGTTATTTTTAATTCTGCTGGACGGAGTTGTGGGCGGCAGTTAGTATCTTATAAATAAAATTATGAATACAACAATGTAATGTTCATAAATTATGTGATACATGTGTATGTGCAAGTTAACAACAAATTATAAATTCTAATTACTGTAACTATGTACTGAGTTAATTTATATGAATGTCGATCTGCACGTGTATCTTGGCGTTTGCATACATTAGTTTCAGTTCTATGGTTCGACTCAATAATCGATTTTTAAGACAAATCTGGATTTTTTTAACAATCACTACAAAAATAAATGGATTGATCCTCCTTAGGTTTTTCTATTACTAAAACAATAGAGACATACAGTTTAAAAATGTTCATATTACTCTATCTTACTAATATTGTAAATACAAATGTTTGGATAGATGAATGGATGTTTGTTAAAAGGAATTTCTAGAATGGCTGCATAGATCTCACTGAAATTTGGCAGAGATGTAGACCATAGCCAAGAAGAACACATAGGCCACTTTACTTCCACATGGACGGAGTCGCATGCGACTATGAATACTAAATTTTAAAATTAATAAATATTATTAATTTTAAAATGTAATGAATTGTTTTAGATCAAAATATTAGCTTAGATAATTAAAGAACAAGTATTCCGATAAAATAATTTATTGGAAGTTTCCTATGACGAATAAACGATTTCCTTCTGTTGTCGTCCAGGTTAAACCATACCAGACATCCCTATGCATCCGTACCGCCCGCAAGGTTGGTCGGCTAGGCATCATGCTGGTGGGCTGGGGTGGCAACAATGGCTCCACCTTCACCGCCGCGGTCCTCGCAAATCGACACCAACTCTCCTGGCAAACCAAGAACGGGAAGATGGATCCCAATTGGTAAGTAACATTTACTCCTCAAAGTTAAAGACTGAACAGAGAATCAAAAATAAAATTCTCGAGACTTCGCGCCTGTATCTTTATATTTAGAGAGTTTTAGTATTAAAGGGAATATAATCTTGTACATCTTACTTCATACTAATATTATAAATGCGAATGTTTGGATGGGTGGATGTTTGTTAGGTATCTCCAGGATGGTTTAAGGGATCTTGACAAACAGTCGGGAAGAACACACAGGCTACTAATTAAGTTTTTCACTCCGCACGGACAGAGTCCCGGTCGACAGATAATAATGTTTTTAATATTATAATAGGTACGGTTCAATAACTCAAGCGTCAACAGTCCGTTTGGGCATCGATGAGAGCGGCAAGGATGTGTACGTAGGCATGTCTGAACTCCTGCCCATGGTGCATCCAGACGACTTAGGTAAGTCCTACTTTATTTCACTTTCACTTGGGGTCATCGCACTAGATTTTAGTTCTCTAGATCAATCTCAGTAGTGCAGTAAGTACAGTCGACTGCATAAATATGTATTCCTTAACAAAGCTTAAGGAACTGGTATATGCTTTTTTTAAAACTTTGTACGCACGCTCTCTATGAGTTCTTGACGAATACTTTTTAAATCGACGGTCTGAGATTCTAAAGTTTTGTAAATATATCAATATTTATGCAGCTGACTGTACATGAGATCCTGGGTCGAAGGTTAGTGAACCCACGAAACTTTATCTCTTAACCTACATAGGTGAATTATAAGTTTATATTAAACTAGCAATCCATACATATAATAATTTAATTGAATAGTTTTGAAACTACCAGGAATTCATAGACTTACGTAATACGATTTTATTAAACAGATGTTGTAAACAAACTCATTGACTATCCTTTCGTTTTTATTTACACAAGCGCAATGATTTCAAAGTCGGTCATTCAGGTATTTGCAGATGATACGGCCGGATAGGATGCTATTGATTTTGTGCTGGCAGGGTCATGGTCAGAGCCTGGCCGATATAGGTCAGTTCTCGTGACCTAATGACATTTCAATGCTTTTAACACTAATTAATTTTATTTTGTACCTAAATAGGTTTCAATAGTAATGCTACAGCTCCATTCATGTATTAAATGATGCAACTATTTCAAACGTATTGTATTTCCTAGGATTTGCAGAAATACAGAGCAGAGAGAGCTTTCGAGAAGCAATACCTTTCTATCTAACAATAACCACATACTCCTTTATAACCAAAATGACAAAGTATGCAAAAGTTATTACGAACATATTATCTTACTCTAAAGGTACGCGTCCACTGACCCTCGCTAGACGCCCTCGCGTACCGTACGCACGGATTATCTGGATTTACTTTTTCTTGATTTGCGGTTGCGGAGCGGATGATGGCCGTGCGTCCGGTGCGCGCCAATGCACGCGTACCTTAACTTCAAACAACTTTTTTTTATCAGTAATCGACGGTTGGGACATAAGCCCTCTGAACTTGGCTGAGTCAATGGTGCGCGCTAAGGTGATTGACTACGATCTTCAGCAGAAGCTGAAAAAGGAGATGTCAGCAATGAAGCCAAGACCTGCCATCTACGATCCAGACTTCATCGCTGCTAACCAGGTGAGAATTGTTTTCTCTTCTGGTTTACAGACAGTAGTACTGGCTTGCCATGGACAGTTAGTGTTTATATTATACCATTTGTATGTCAGCGTAACTGTCCTACTGTACTGGAATAATGGAAATCATCTTTATTGTTGTTATTTTTACGTCTTATTTACGATTTTTAATGTTGCTGCAATGATTCAGAAAATTACAATTTGTGCGACTAATCGTTTAGTAGAAAAAGGTCTTAATATAAATAGATTTTTAATTTTTCATAGGCATATTTTGTTATACTTGTTTGTATTGCTTAAAAATATTTATGAACTTTTAAATTGAATGGGTCAAATTGTATCTTATCTAGAATTTTTCACACACTTTTATGATAACAAATGAAAAGTAGAAGTGGTCCCATAAAATCAGCTAAGCCGTTAGTTTCTTTGTATAAAAACTAGCATATAATATAGGTCATCAGGATGCAAATATGAATATGTAAATATCGTAAATATTTAAATTATATGCATAATAAGTGTTGGATAACATTTAAATGAACTAATAGCAAATTAAGATATCCATTTGGTTAACAAATGAGTCTGTTGCTTAGTTTATATCCTTATAAAAGTTTTGTCACGATTACTTTTGCATGTGAGCACGTGTAAATTACACATTACGATAACAAAGTTTATAAATTAGTGCTATAAATTTTATTCCTAGTAAACTAATAGTAAGTTTCCGAGAATAAAATCCCAATTATTAACATATTGTCATATCTGTTTTGTAATAGATAATGATAGGGATGACGATATTATGCTTTATACTGAGATTTTGGCCTTGAAAACTCACGTTAAGCCTATTGTGTTACGATGATGCTATACTGCCCTGGGTCTTAAGTTGGCATGTGGTTCAGAACAGTGCTTTTGTTCCCGACGTGCCAACTCTAATTCTAAGCACTGTTTCGCGTCTCTTGAGAGTTTTTAGTATGTCTTTAGAACAATATATTTTTGAAAGTATCAGTATCGAATCCATCCTAAAAAGAAATCATTTTAACACGTGAAGTACTACCAAATGAATGTAAAAATAAATCGCCCTGCGAATGTACGTGAAAATTGAAGTGGCATTGAATGTGTTAAATAGCAAAATGTCCTAATTTACTCAATGTATCATTACTATTCATTATCAGCCATGTTTTTTCGTAAAATATTATGATGTTCCTGGCGGCCATATTGCAAGAGCGCTCTATTGATTTTCTGTTCCGGTGCACTGTGTAAATATATGTCTATGTTAGGACGCTCGCAATCAATACGCGCCGCGCGGAATATTCCAGAACACATTATAATCCTACCGTACACGTTATAGAGTTTAAAAATAGAATTTCGTACATTTTAGATGACATCGGTATATCTCTCGAAGTCTACTATTATGTCTGGGAGTTAATAAATTTGATTGGTTGTTTAATTTTGGTTCCTGGTATGATCGTGGACTGAATTATATCAAATTGGATCTTTTCTGTAAAGATGCAATATTTATGTTAATAATTAATATAAAATAAATCTATACTAATGTTATAAAGCGGAAGAGTTTGTTTGTTTGAACGCGCTAATCTCTGGACCTACTGGATTGACCTACTCCGATTTGAAAAATTCCTTTTTTTGTTGTATAGTCCATTTATAGAGGCTTTAGACATTACGGTGCGACCAATAGTTTTTTTTTTAATTCGCACGAACGGAGTCGCGGGCGACAGCTAATAGTAAGGTTTTCAGATTTCAAATAATGTTTTTAGTTTTTGAGGTGGGTTTTCTTTAATAATAGTAATATTTGGTAATACGAGCCTGTTATTTTGCGACGAAACATCCACTCTATGATTAAAATTATTTTTTCCATCCGTTTATAAGCGTACTTGTTTTTAAATCTGTATAAAACATATCGTCATCCCTGTCATTATCTTTGACAAAACAGAGATAAAGATAGGTTTTAAACGGGCATTTTGGTCTCAGAAACCCACGATAAGTCAAATAGAATTCCTCACATTGTATTTACGGTTTCCAGTACTTTCTATGGAAGTTAGGTGTCGTATTACATTATATGTGTGTTGGCAACTTGTTAAGTGGAGTTAGCAGTAATCCAATGCTGCTTAGCTTGGGTTACATTTGTTTTTGTAAACAATTCCGCAGCTGCACCGCGTGGAAAAATGTTAGTTGCCAGGGCTCTATGTATACTGGGCGTTAGCATGTTTTATAAACTTTTTTACAACGCCTTTGAAACTCATTGTCTGTTTTGACTAGTTTTTCTTTGTTTCGCTTTCTACGCAATGAAGACGAATGATGTATGTTACAAATTCAAGGAAACATGCAATTTGAGTTGACAATAAAAACCGTACCAATATCAATACATGTTGTGTGACCAGGCTTTTGTCGGAAATAGAGATAAGAAAGCGATTGTATCTTCGTTTTAATGCAAAGTACTTCCAGAAATATTCTTAGAATTTTTTATGACCAATTTTATAGCGAAGATGATGATCTTTATATCCGGCTTGAACTAAACATATCTCTTATAGTTCTTTTCAAATATCTTGGCGGCTCAAGTTCATCAGTGTGCTGCATAGTATCCCTGTATTCCGCTACGCCCAGCCACACCTAAATTTCTATGCGCAGCGATTCGCGCGAAGTTAAGAGCCGCCAAGATATCTGGAAAATATTGTACCCTACGTTTAAAACATTCCGTATCTACTTTTGAAGCATGTATTTGATAGTAATGTAAACAATAATTGTGCTCTGCGTCTCTCAGGCGGACCGTGCAACGAACTTGATCCGCGGCACCCGATACGAGCAGTACCTACAGGTGCGCGCCGACATCAAGGATTGCCGCGACAGGAACAAGCTGGACAGTGTCATTGTGCTCTGGACAGCCAACACCGAGAGGTCAGTCACGGTATTGTAATATTTAAATTTTAAGGTGGTCTGAGGTTAGTCGCATCCTAGTGCTGGTTAAGAAAATAGCAGATATGCAGCACAGTGTTCCGGGTCTTTGTATTTATCACGTCATACATACAATTGTGTGTTATGCAGCGTGCAGGTTAAATTTGCGAGCTGCCATAAGCTTTGGATAGTGTTATACACAGGATGCATCGAATTTCTATAGTACCAGAGATGTAACACATAATCTAAACTGTCAATAAGTTGGTGAAAAACCACACCTGTTTATCACTAACGCTTTTAGTTCCAATGTTTGTAGACGCGCGACTCTTACTTACTCTAACATACCTGCTAATAGAAATAATATTCCACTGACGCGACCGCAGTCTTGCGACTCATGAAAAACGAGTCTTAAATACACTGGTTGATATTTTTATCTTGTGTTATATTTAAATGAATAAGATACATTTCAATGAAAACTGGAACAAGAATGAGGATTTGACAGAGACAAGTCGATCTGTGTTAATGTGACCTGATTGAATTCGAGTTTGTATGGTGTTGCGGAATATATGAATGAGTGTATCAATGAATGAGTGGGTGCAATGATCTTGATCTTCTCGTTGATAATGTGGTGTGTGCCGGCTCGCTTGAGAATGTCACGATAAAGTTAAGATTGATACTATAGTGCATAAGCGATAGCGGGTTTTGATTATTTTTTTTTATCAACATCATCATCACTTCACTACAAATCAACAAATCTACTAGGTTAGTTGTGACTAGGATATAGTCAAATACTGGCCCACTGCGGGTTGGTTGACTTCACATGTCTTTGAATTTCCTCCTAGATATATGCAGGTCACGATGTTTTTTTTTCACCGTAAGAACGTCGGATAAATGTACATATGTAAATTGAAAATCAAAAAACATTGCGTACATGGCGGGATTTGATCCCAGGATCTATAGAACATCAATCAAGTAATTAACCACTGAGCTACCGACGCTCTCTTTTTTGTATAAAGTCTATAAATTTTAAAACTAACGTTTAACTAATTATAGTTATCTTAATTACGTCACAAAACCATTTCATTATCATATTATAGTGTAATTCAAGATAAGGTTTGAATACATATACATTTTTGTGTAAATAGGCTATTGTCTTGGAAAGACGGAGTAAGAAAAATAACCAGTTACATTGTATTTTAAATCTCTTATCTACGGCAACAATTTTTAACAGAGAGATTGTGATTCATTGGACAACATAATAACAAGAAATAAAACGCTTCTTCTTTTTAATATATGTGCGGCATAATTCCATGGAAATTACAAAACATAATATTTGGTATAAAACAGGTTTCCTGTAATCTTGGCGTAATACACTGCTGGTTGGATTCTTTGCATTTTAATTGATAAAGAATGAACCAAATATCTTTGATTAAACGTCACAATTTATATATTCAAATCTCAATGAATCAAACGAGCCGTGAGCTGCTTGGTGACTCGAAACTTTAAATCATAACTCAATGCAGGTACAAATTGAGTTGAACTGCGATCCGGTTCACGTATTTGCTTCACACATGTGAACCGTGAGCTGATTTGCAAGTCATAAATTTTAGTTGATTTACCCATGCTCAGTGGGAAGACACAGTAAGAGTGTTGTGTTGTGTCGCAGGTTCTGCGAGGTGCGCGCCGGCGTGCACGATACGTCGGACAACTTGGAGCGCGCGCTACGCAACAATGATACAGAGATCTCGCCCTCCACCATCTTTGCCATGGCCGCTATCGACGAGGGCGTGAGTTTTGATTCATATTATTTCTTGTCCTTAATTAAGTCCATTTTCGATGCGAACAGACCGTTTTATTTTGTAACTAACTTTCGCTTGTCACTCGCTGCACTATGTTTCTTCACTGTGTTCTTTCAAGCTGTTCTACATCTATATCAAATTTCAGGTATGTTTTGGCGTTCTGAAGATTCCTCCTTCCAAACATCCTTCCATCCATCCATCCAAACAATCGCAGCTATAATATTAGTAAGATTTACAGAAAATACAATATTTCTTATTTTTTTTACAAAAGTTTATAAAGTAATTAAGTAAACAGAAAAACAATCTATTCATTCGTCTATATAACCAAACCTTTACATTTATAATATAACTTAGATTATTTACATTTGATGGTAGATATGTTACGTAAGTCTTGCTGTGTTTATACAGTGCTGTTACATCAACGGGTCGCCGCAGAACACTATGGTGAGCGGCGTGGTGGAGCGCGCGGAGCGGGCCGGCGTCTTTGTAGCGGGGGATGACTTCAAGTCTGGACAGACCAAGCTCAAGTCCGTGCTCGTGGACTTCCTCGTCACTGCTGGTGAGGAATACCATGCCTTTTAAAATAACTCACAGAATTAACCGCAGGAACAGCGTCATACTATCCGGCCAGATATGTTAGTGGAAATATTATTATTAAATTAATTTTTAATCTTATCTTTTCTGCAGGTTTGAAGCCGGTGTCCATTGTGAGCTACAATCACCTCGGTAACAACGATGGCAAGAACCTCTCCGCGCCAAAGCAGTTCCGCTCCAAAGAGGTAACACTCTTCTTATCCCTAAAAAGAAAAATGGTTCAAAAATACGATATATCGAAAGGAGTCGATAAGATTTCGTCATTTTATTTATTTCATATTTATATACAATACTAGATGTTGCCCGCGACTTTGTCCATAAAATTATGCACATAAAATTTAATTTAAATCCGTCAAGCCGTTTACTGTACGATAAGTAACTTATACATGTAAAACGACAATTTTTATATTTTATAATATTTTAAATTAAATTGTTTTCTGTGTTGCGTCTCTGACTGAGATTGATAGCCATCATAACCCTTTGATAACACAATTTGGTTAACGGTTTATTTGTTGTCAGATAACAAAGAGCAATGTGGTGGACGACATGGTGGAGTCCAACGCCATACTGTACAAGCCGGGGGAGAAACCCGATCATGTCGTCGTCATTAAATATGTACCCTATGTCGGTGAGTGACAAAATATTTTACTGCTCATTACCTATAAGTCTACTTTTTACTATCCGGTCCATTGAAGAATCCAGTTCTGGATTACAATTTTAAAAATATAACCCACACATTTTCTTCAGTTGTAATCCAATGCGTGATTCAATTGCTGGACTGGAATAATAAAAACTGGTCATACATATTTTCAAAAGCTAAAATTCTGTATTCTACAAAAGTATTAGAGCGCTAAGAAAATATATTTTTTAAAAAATTGCATTCAGATTGCTACATTACTTATCGTCGCTTACATATCGTCATCCCTGTCGTTATCATTCACAAAAGAGGGATAATAATATGTTTAAACGGGGATATCGGTCTCGGAAACCTACCATTATTATGCCCGAATACTGAAACATCACTCAAATATGTAACGGCGTCTTAAAAGATAAGATTAGTCTTTCTTAGCTATTCACTCAGTAACTACTAATTACTTTTCAAACTTAAGAAACAATAGTTATTGTCTGATTTCATGTTTGTAATATGTTAGGTGACTCGAAGCGTGCAATGGACGAGTACACGTCAGAGATCTTGCTGCACGGCACCAACACGCTGGCCGTGCACAACACGTGCGAGGACTCCCTGCTCGCCACACCACTCATACTGGACCTCGCCCTGCTCACTGAGCTCTTCTCCAGGGTGCAGCTGCGTAGGGACGACACTGAAGGTACGTCATTCACTTACCGATTCATTCTTCACTCACTTAATCTATCGCTCACTCACACCATGATACTAGAGTTTATAAGTTATCGTGTCAGCTTGTTAGTTTTAGGAAGAAAATCCGACACTGTGCCGGTGTACTGGCGCAACACTAGCCTTACTAAAAAGTCGACGTTTGTGTCTCCGCACTAATCATTCTGACACTTGACTTTGTAATGAAAGCGCGCCATATGCGCCAAAGGATTTTAACTAACAATGTCTAAAATGAGCTACTAGTGACTTTTTGTAAGTAATTGTTGTTTGTAGATTGGCAAGGTCTCCACGCGGTGCTGTCTCTGGTGTCGTACTTGTTGAAGGCCCCGCTGGTGCCGGAGGGCGCGCCTGTAGTCAACGCGCTCGGCAAACAGCGCGCCGCCATCGAGAACATGATGCGCGCCTGCCTCGCCCTGCGCCCCATACACCACATGCAGCTCGAGCACAAGGTACACACCAACCATTCACTCAGTCATTCACTCATTCTATTAGTGATTCATTAATAATTGAGTGATCATGAATGATGCTTAGGTATGACAAAAATCTGTATTATCGACAAACTTAAAGGTCTTTACATATTTTCTGACTGACTGACCTGGCCAGATAATTTTGTAGCACTATAAAGTTATATCTGACATTTTACACTATTTAATTGGATCCCGATGTTTGAAAGCATCTTTAGAACGGCTGAACGAATTTAAATTAAATGTGGCGTAGAACATGGTCGGGAAGAACACAAAAGCAACTAATTAAGTTTTTTTTATTCCGCACGGACGATGTCGCGGACGACAGTTAGCAATTATATAAATATATATTGTTTCAGTTATATTTAAAATTTCATTAACTTGACAGGTGCCATTCCTGCGCGCCGAGCTGCAGTCGGGCGCCATGTTCGCGGGCGCGCCGCCCAACAAGCGCCAGAAACGCGCGCAAAATGGCGCCCAGTAACTCATACATACCCATACATTTATATTTATCAATCTGTGTCATATTGTGAAACATAGCAGAGAAAAGAGATAGAATCTATTATTAGATTAATCAAATCAGTTAAATATCCTAGTTTAGGAGATTTTTTTTTTATTCGGCACAAAGTTGCACAGATTTTTTTTTTAACAAAGCGCAAATAAAGTTAATGCACTTTTATGAATATTTTACGTACTTTTGTAACAATGTTATTTTGTCCTCTTTTAATTTAATATGTTTTAAATCTCTTAAATAATCTCGAACAAAACAATTTCTTTCCTCAGAATTATTATCTTAGCTCTGAATCTCTTTACTTTTATAGTGTTTTTTTATTTTTTTGAATAAAGCTTACATTAGAGATAATATAATTAGTATTATGTTTTTCGTGAATTGTAGACATTTCATTCAGTATTAAAAAGTATGAAGTTATTAAGCATTTTCGTTGGCTGTGTTGTGTAATTTTTTAAATTTTGTTACTATTTTTTTAGTTCTAAATTATTTTGGGCACAAATACAATTATACAATTTTTTAGGTTAAAAAATTATTTTTTCCAATATAACAAGACTAATAAAATATTTAGTTAAAGTAATAATTCTTTGTTTTGCATTCCGATGTGTAAATCAAATATGATTTTAATTATTTTTATATAAATTTCATATATTAACTTAAGCCATTCTTGCAAGTACTTTCAAATATTTACATTTGGATATATTTACAAACTGTTTATTGAATATCTATATTAAAAGATATATGCATATAAAATTCTATATTATGTCCATTCAAATGTATTTTCTAATAAATCCGTGGATTAAATTATATTTACATATCTAATACTAAATATTTTCAAAAAGTATTAAAATTTACAGTATTCTTTAAGATTGTTCAAATTATTTTGGTGTTAAATTGTATTAGATGCTTTTATGTGATGTTAAATTATTTCGTTTATTTAAATTTTTTTTTCGCAATGTTCCTTTTGAGCGAGGCTCTATTATACAGATTTCAATTTATTCATATTTCACATATTGATGTTTAGATTTTAGTGATATGTGTTAAAAAAAAGAATATTGTATTATCAAACGCAAGTCTGTGTGTTCTATGTAATAAATCTTATATTACTACTGTTAAGTTTTTTTTTTAGCTTTTAAAGCAGATTTTGGGTAAAAAAAAACAACGCCATCTATCGAATCAAAATGTTAATGAAAATCATTTAATTCCAATTAAAAGAAAGTCATAGAAATATATTGTCGACTCTTTCTTTCTATTTGAAAAGAACAGAGATAGATATATTTTTGTAATTTCGGTTCTGGAAACTTACGGTAAATAAAAAAGACGTCATAGATTAATCATTCTTTATTTTTCAGTTAAGCATAGAATAGTACAGTGTCTCCAGTCTGTTTGACAATAAGTAGCGATCTCGCATCAAGCCATACAACTTGCATCAATTGTTCATACACATCCATACAGCGGTTAATTATACAAAATAAACAAAATGTGTAGAAAGTGTACAATTTTAGTTTGGCTTTACACGTGTTTGCATGCATCTGAACTTATTATAAAACTTAACTAGAATACATTTTGTTCTAAGTTTTTAAACTTAACGCGTAACAAATCCGTCTTAAAAATAAACGTTAGTTGTCATGCGGTTAGTGCTTTTTACATGTTTTTGGTAAAAAATATAATATTTATTAGAGTGAACAATCTACATACCATAGAGTTTATTACAAATAGAAAAGATAAAATTTTATTAAACTTTTAAGATATTTTTTCAACGTAAAATTCAATAACTTTGATAATATATAAGATCAGTTACGCTTTATCGTATATTTTTTCATAACTATTTGTGATGGAATGTTAATTAACTAAAAACTAAAGTGTTAATACTAAATAGTACCAAAATACTAAATTAAATACTTAAAGTAATACACAAATCCCGCGCAGATTGAGAACTACCCGCAAATTACGCATTCAAAACTGAATTATTTAATGTTTAAGAAAAATTCGAATTAAATATATAAAAATGGAAAGCATAGCATTTTCAACGCTAACATACTGCACAAAAAGCTTTTTATGAATAAGTCACTACTTTAAAAAAAACAATAAAAACTATAAATTCTGAATTTGACAAGTTTACGCAAAAACTGATAGACTCAGAGATTTAAGGATTTGCCCAAAATGAGAAGGTAAAATATATTTTATAAGATGTCTTAGTGTTATTTCATACACACAAAATAATTCAACCACGAAAAATGACTTTTTTCACATCATTCGACATTCATCAAATATTTTAATTGTTAAAATACTGAAATAAGTAAAAGTCATTTTAAGTTCTACGTCACCCCCGTTATACAAGAGAGTTTGACTCGTTCTGATAACTTTGTCCAATCAACATCCGGCTCGAAGGACCAACCTGACTTATAATATCGGTGCAAAACGACTAATAGATAGATACTACGCGCTATTTAGAATAATTTGTGGACACTTGAGCTCCTTCAAAATCACTTTACAAAGTCCCATCCTTCTACCTTTAACAATAAAGATATAATATTTAACCGATTACAAGTTTACAATATACACGATATTAAATTTGTTTCAGTGCTCAATATTTTATATAATTTTTTTTTATCAATTATAATAGAATTCGTTGGCTACCTAAGTGTGATGTACAGCTAGAGAGGACAACAGGGCCTACTATAGGAAATGGAATATATTTATTTATATTTAACGACATACATAACGATAATATTTTAAAATACCACCATTTTGTATTCCGTCAAATTGAAAAAGCATGGAAATTAAGTGTAGCATGTAACCCTAAAGTTAGTTAAAATTAAAAATCTTTTAACATAAAAATATCGATATCGATAAAAAGTTACATGCCACACTAGTTTCCACGCGTATAACATACAACACTAGCTCGTATCTACATCTAGGGAGTTCACTAGGTTTAGGAGAAGGTGTACTTGGGCCGGTCGATTCACGTCCCTTTCTATTAATTCCTCGCGTGCCTTCATTTGAGCATTTCACCTTTCTCAATAAATACTACATTTTTATTGCTTCAAAATTATAACGATTACAAATATCTTTACAATATTTATTGTGGCAACACTAAGGTGTAATCTCTCAATTTTATAGAAAACAAAATAACTACGGAATTAATATTAAATTCACATTAAAATTTTTAAATTGCATGCACTTTAAAAATAAACTTTAAATTCATAGATTTTTTAACAATTCAGTGTTGCCGCAATAATTGCAATTCTAACTAGCAACACCATCGTTCTCAAAGAAAATATGAATAGACACTACAATAGTTTCAAAAATATTAAGTATTATAATACTTCTGATATTTATCAATAATATTCAATTATTTACATAGAAGCGAGCACCAAAGACGAGACTTTGGGTATTTATCTAATTCACTACATAGGAAGAGGTGTGTCGCGAACTGCAACTTTTCTATACAAGATAGTGCTCTAGGATAGAATAATATTTTTTCTTATACATATATCTCGAACTTTCTTTAATATATCAATCAATTTTATCCGCCATTACCCCATCCCATATATTTATAATGTCCATCGCGCACTTTGCATACAACTCACACAGACTTATTAAGAGAGGACGAAATTATAGTAAAAAAACAGTAAATATGGTTTTCAATTAGAAATATTGGTATTATAAATTATTGCAGTGTCTAAATCAAGTTTCTCTCAACGCAATATATTCCTATTAATCGTTTTTAATTATAATCAAACATTAAAATGTTACCAAACGTCAAAAATGACATTTACCATAGATTAAAAAAGAAAGTGTTAAATCCTTCAAGTCAATTGTCTACAACGATACTAGTATTTAAAAGAAGAACAATCAAATTTCACAATAACAATCAAAATAATTCACTTTTGCGCACTTTAATGTTGCTCACACACTCGACAGTGATTCTGTTTGGCTTCTAGCAATTTTATAATCTGTGGCTAAACATATTTAAAAACACTCAGCTTTTTCGCGGGTTAATTTGACAGCTGTCATTGTGACATACCCTGGCCCCCCAAAATATCAATTTTTCATCAGTTTTTATAAGATAGCTTTACTACATTTTAATTTTCTTTTGAGTTACTATAAAAAGGTTTAATCGTGAACTGTGTCGTATTACGCCATTTTTAACTTTACATCTACAAAACAATGCCGAAAACGTTGGTTTATAACGCATACATATATATGCGTATATATGCGTATGTAGTTCGAATAGAATTAAATCTGACACATAACTTAAAAATTGATATAAATATCCCACAAATATTTAAAGTAACATCCAACAAAACCCAAATTTATTCAAATAAAAACCGAACAAATTTGACAATTCACAGAGAGGTATCGCAGTACTGGGGTGTATCCGAGGGCGTGTCACTTGTCACACGTGACAGGTGTCACAGTGAGGTCTCATGACAGGTGTCATGTGCGTGTGTGTGTGTGTGCGGGTGTGTGCGCGTGCGCGGGCGGCGTCAGTTGAGCGGCAGGCAGAACATGTGCTGCAGCAGCGTGGGCTTGCGCGCCGGCAGCTCGGAGCACACAGAGTCGTAGTCTGAAGACGACGACTCCGCGCCGTATCCATAAGCCTGATATACATATTTATGTAAGAAAAAATTGCGATGCCTGTTTTGGACGTTTACTTTTAGGTCACAAAGTATGTTCAAATGTTTGAAATCCTCAGCTATTTGTACCTTTATCCAATAATTTGGGGTTCAACCTCATAATTCTCCAAAAACACTAACCTCTATAAATGGACTGGTTATAAAAGGTAGTAATTTGTGCTTATTTGATTTTTGTCATTTTGGTACAAAGAGTTTGTGTATGTTTTGTTTGTACCTGCGCGGGGTGGTAGGGGTGCAGGCGGCAGGCGTGCTGTCACACGCAGTCCTCCAGAGACATCAGCAGAGGGTTCACGTACTCGAAGCCCTCGAACTCCGACTGGTCGATGTCCGCTATCACGGTGCTGGAAACAATAATATTAACACGTACAATCCCACTGAGTCGAGGGTACTGCATTTGTGGTAAATGTCAATATTGACACTCACCACTACGTCAAAATGTTATTTATTAACATAGAATGAATGTAAGGGGCGGGGCATACAAGTGAATCGAACTATACTTTAGCCACGCCCATTTGACTTAATTATAGTTACCGTATCTTTCGCCTTAATAGCAGGCATACAGTTACTCTGTTATGACAATATGTTGGTGTATAATGGCTTGTGTGAGGTTCGAGAGAGAAGTGAGTGCGGTTTGTATAAGGTTCGTGAGGTTCATATGAGATTCGTGTGAGGTTTAGCAAGATATGTGCGAGTGTTGAGTGTGACGTGTGTAGGGTTCGAGGGAGATGTGTGTGAGGTCAGAGTGTAATGTGTGAGGTTCATGTGAGGTTTGTATGAGGTGTGTGTGAGGTATACTGACTCGTCATCAGGCGTGAGGTGCACAGGCTCGTCAGTGAACTCTGGGGGGAAGTTGGCGAGGTCGCGCTCTCCCTCCAGCCGCGGCTTGAACGGCGGCACAACTTGCTTCTGCTCCAACTGCACAACACAAAATACATCGCTTTTTTACTACTTAAAGCAAAATAAGTAAAGAAATCAAATGATACTAATATTATAAATGCGAATGTTTGGATAAGTGGATGTTTGTTAGAAGATATCTCCAGAACGGCTGCATAGATCTCGCTGAAATTTGTCATAGATGTAGAACATAGTCTGAAAGAACATATATGTTCCTAATTATGTTTTTGTTAATTCTGAATGATCGAGTTTCGGCTGACAGCTTGAAAATATTTCTCTGGTCTTAAAGAGAATTCAGATGACTAATAACTACGATATCTATAGGGAGGTTAACGTTTTCGTTGTCATATAGTGACTGTCGACCTAGAACTTAGATTTAATTTAGAAAGAAAGCGGTACAAAATGTATGTTAATCAAGTTGTATGGTATGATGTGATGCTCACCATCTCCCACTCGATGCTCTTGAAGAAGGGATGGTTGACGATGTCTAGGAATGCTCCCTCGCCACAGCCGAGCCTCTCCGCCGGGTTCTTGTTGAGGAAGCCCTTCAGCACCGAGGCCGCCTTCACAGACAATGAGCGCGGGATACGGATCGTCTTCTCCAGGATCACCTGACAATATAAATATTGTTAAATCAAACTCCTTGTAAAATTAAAAATTAAAATATTATAAATGCGAATGTTTGTATGTATAAATGTTTGTTACAAGTATCTATCTCGATCGTCTGCATGGATCTCGTTGAAATCAAACAGTCCGGAAGAATACATAGGCTACAGGTTGATTTTTTTAAATTTCGAGCCGTTCGTAGTCGCGGGTGCCAACTAGTATAAGTTAGTCTAATTTTTGTCCTATTTTTCCTTCCAAATTTCTAAATTCAATGATATGTAAAGTCATTCCGCAATGGACCAGGGTGGTTATTAAGATCACCCCTTACTTAGAGGTTAGAGAGAGGGTTACGAGCCCCTCTGTGAGGACCTATAGTGAGCTGATGATGATAAAAAAGGCCACATATATGTGCATGTTACCTGGAAGAGATAGTCCTCAGTGTTCTGGTCAGGGTTGTCAGCAGCCTGCGCGATGTCGAAGGGAGATCGTCCTGCCAACATCTCGTAGGTGAGGACGCCGAGCGCCCACCAGTCCACTGAGAAGCCGTACTCCTCGCCGCGCAGGATCTCCGGCGCTATGTAGTTGGGTGTACCGCAGAATGTGGACGTCGTGTCACCTGGACGCACGCCCTCCTGTACATGACACATAAATTATGTCACCAGGAACTTCTATGTTTGGGGTGACATATTTAAGAAAAATATAACATGAGTGTAGACGGTACGTCAAGACATACGACATATATAAAATTATTTGGCGTATATGTAAAAAAAAACTTGAGAAAAAACCTTAAATATTTTTTTCAAACTGACGTTGACTATTGACAAAAAATGCTTATAGTATTTGAAAGTTAATTTTATAAAAAAAAATAATGAACTAAAAAAAATCACAAAGTGATGAAACCAAAAATGGCTTCGCAGGTGGCAAAGGGTTTATAAAGGGCGATGTTACTTTCAGCAGGTACTAACCTTACACATGCCATAGTCAGTGAGCTTGATGTGTCCCTCGTGATCCAGCAACACATTGTCCAGCTTGAGGTCGCGGTAGATGACGCCGCGCTCGTGCAGGAAGTGCAGCGCGAGTGAGATCTCTGCAGCGTAGAAGCGCGCGTGCTCCTCCGGCAGTCGCCGCTGACGCTGCATGTGGAACCTGAACAAATGTAACTCCTCATTGGTTACTGGTATCCGGCTCGAAGGACCTCATTTCTTTATCTGTGGTATCTTTAATAAATAGTTTAAATATTTTCGGTTTGTATTTAAGCCGATTTAAAGATGTGCAATCGAGAAATCTAACCTTCGGTCTTTAACTAATTGGCATTATTTTGGCTCGAAGGTCCAATTCAGAGTTTAGTGTATTTTGAGCGAGAAACATGACAAAATAAAGATGTAGAACCATATTTCGATGTAATAATATACCTAAAATTAGAGAAGCTATATTAAGTTTGTAACTAATATTGTAAAGGCAAATATTTGGATGTATGGATGGATATATATTAGAAGATATCTCCAGACTACATGGATCTATTTGAAATTTGGCATAGATGTAGAACATAACCTTGAAGAACACATAGGCTACTTATTAAGATTTTTTTTGTACCCACGGAGACAGAGTCGCCAACGACAGCTAGTCTATCATAATATCAAGATTACTTGTACAATCTTTAGCAATGCTTTGTGATGTAAAAATGTACTAACATAAGGTCTCCGCCGCGCACGAATTCGATAACGAAGAACAGTCTGCTGGGTGTCTGGAAGCAGGAGTGCAGGCCCACGAGGAAGGGATGGTTGGAGGCGGTTTCGAACACGTGCTTCTCCGTCTGCACCCAGTCGATGTCCTCGTCATCGGTCACCAGAGCCTTCTTTATCACCTTCATCGCGTACACTCGCTTCGTACGCTTCAGTTCCACCATTAGCACCTGGAACATCATACATATATTTGTCTACTTAATATCTTTTACTAGTATACGCTATATGTAATCGATTTCATAGGAATATTTCTTAGCTACGTAAAAAGTTAAGATATTATTAGTACTAATATTATAAATTCCAAAATTTAGATGGATGGATGTTTGTTTGAAGGTATCTCCGGAACCGCTCAACGGATCCTGATAAAATTTAGCACACATGTAGAACATAGGCTGGAAGAACACAAGCTACTTATTAAGTTTTTTTATTTCCGCGTGGACGGAGTCGCGGGCGACGGCTAGTGGTTTTATAAAAGAGAATTAGAGTTTGCATTTTCAAAGATTATTTGTATTTAGTACATTCACATTTGATATTCTTACCTTAGCGTAGGAGCCGCGTCCGATGACCCTGATAAGCTCAAAGTCTTCAAGCGAGTAGTGTCGCTGTGAGCCGGGCTCCAGGTCCTCAGCGCGCACTGGTGCAGGAGGCGCGGGCGGGGTCTCCGGTAGCGGCTCGGGCTCCGCGCGCGATCTGACACAAAAATAATTAAATTTAGTACTAATATATCTTAGCGTAAAATATTTTTTAAGTATATTTTGTTTGTTATTTATATTTCATACATAGAAAAATATTAGGGACTATCAAATGCACAGGTATTGAGCATGTGGTATCTTATTAATTTAAGATAGAAACAAGTTTTTTTTTATATCTTATTTTTAAGCAATCAAAGCGGCGAGAGCGACCAAGCGATCATCAACGCCTAACATCTTCAACATCTACTGGTACTGGAGATGTGTTTGCTGGTCTTTACTCCAAAATATCCGTCTTCAGGTTTATATTCAAATGCGAATCCTCCTTGGTCCAACAAGCCGTCTCCTCCGTTTACGATATATAGAAGCATCATGTAGGCATAGTTTGAGTTGACTCACCGAACAGAAGACGCTCTGCCGAGTGTACTCTCTCCGTTGGCATCCTCTTTGACTTCAACAGGGTCGACATGTTCATTGGAACAGGGCTTCTGCACCAGCTTGTGGCACTTCTTGTGCACGAGCAGCTTGCACTGGATACACTTGAAGCCCTGACGACCCAGGCCCCAGATACGGTCCTGGCAGAACGCGCAGAACGCACGCTGGAATACGATAAAAACAATTTTTAATCTTAATAATATTATAAATGCGAATATTTAGATGGATGGATGGATGTTTATTTAAAGGTATTTCCAGAAAGGCATAACGGATTTGGACGAAATTTTGGCATACATGTAGAACATATTCTGAATTAACACATAGGCTACATATTATAATAAGTTACTTTTTCCACGCGGGCGGAGTCGCGTGCGACACCTTGTTTTAATTTTAAAATTGTATGACATTATGGAGAAAAATGATATATGTAAATGAATATCAAATTGTTAAGCTATGCCCCCTTCTCCTATAAAAAAATGTACGTTCACCAAAATAACATACAAGACAGCTATAAATATTACAATCTTTTCAGTCTTACAAAAACAAAATACAACAGTAACTTAATTATTTCACTTAAACAAATAAAAAAATAGTTAATTAATTATACTCAAAACTTTTAATTAATTAAATTAATATTGCAAAATGTTATTTATTTTCCATTTACGACGTTCCGAGTTGTTCATACCACTCATCATGATGAAACTCTAAAGTGCTGTAAACAAATTGAAACGTAGTAACGAATGTAATTAATAGAAATTTATTAAAACAGGTTGAATTAATACATTTTATTTAATTTGTATAATCTTACTCATATTATAAATGCGTTTGAATTGATGGATGAATGGATGGATGGACGTTTGTATGAAGGTCTCCACAACGGCTGAACGGTTCTCGATGAAATGAAGAAGATCACATAGGCTACTAGTTATGTTTATTTTTAATTCCGTGCGGACGGAGCCGCAGGCGACATCTAGTATGAAAAAAAATATTTACGGAAAATGGGAACGTGAGAAAGTGTAACTACGTGAAAATCTACTATCGAACATATTGTGTCTGTTTTTTCAAACACAATGAATATGAACATGTTTTTATACAAATGTTTCGACAATGGAAACTCACACTGTTCACAAACCGTAGTAACAGTTAAACACTTACTCTATTAAACCGTTTAGCTTGGAAGATGTGGCCATTGACACGATATAGTTTCCGCCACCGACGCGCGCCTCTCCTGTATATGCTCCCTGTAATAACATACAAGCCTTTGTTATAATGTTAGAGTTTTGCCTCATTATTAAATGGTCAGTAAACCCTTAGTATATCATTATAAAATATTGTTTCTAAAAATATATACATATTCGCATTTGTTATTTGTATAGAAAACGTATAATGTAACGCACCTTTATTCATACAAAAGGACGTAAAATTCCAGCTTTTTCACTAGACTATGTACAAACCCATGGCATATACATTCAGCTTTATTCTACTGTAATATATATAACAACAAACATATATGTGCAATGCCAATTCGTTACATCAAAATCGACAACATACTTACAATTTCTTTTAATTTCGTTGATATGGCAACTCGCGTTTTTTAATCTAGCTACAAATAAGTGTAGGCAAAGAATTGGATCACCGAGTTATACAATGAGAAGTGATCCAGCGCTTCGAGTTGCGACAACACAATATATTTGCTCAAAGTGTTAATTGCTCCTTTAAATTGCCAACAGCGGTTTGTTATGACGCTAATAATTCCTTATGAATTTAATTAATTAATAATTATTTAGCTAAATGGTTAATTAAAAGAAAACTGGAATACTTTTCTATTATTTTTTTGGACAAACGTTGTAGTAATTAGGTCAAATGTTTTTGGTATTATGACTTTTTATTAAATGTTTATTTTCTGCTATTTATAACTATACATAGATAAGAAAATGCTGCGTTACTATTTGATTTTTAACCGACTTCAATAAGAAAGAGGTTCTCTTATTATTAAAAAAAAATTTACAATAATTTCAATTTAATTCAAATCTTCTTTGGAATTAACATAGGAACAATAATCGGTTAGGATATATTTATATATGTGTAGGTGCAAACATTTTTGGTTATGCATTTTTATTGCGTTCTTTAAAACAATACAACATTCTATTTTCAATCACCACAAAAAGGTTCTAAACATCAAACTAAGGATCTTTGTACTATTTTATCTGTAACTTATAACAAACTACATGCACATACGGACACACGTACAAACACACCTGTCAGAAATTCGACGGCAACGAAAGCACAAGACATTTGCTCGCATTCACATTTTAACAACTGATCGTCGCGCGGCACATTGCCCGACTTATCAACATAATCTTATCGATTTAAGGTGAAAATTTTTCAATCGTTTGTATATAATATTCGAGTGATGAACTAATCGTACTGATTAAATTGATCGACTCCACCTATATACAATGGTTATTAAGTAGTGTCATTTGAATTTCAATTCTTTAACAACTACCAAAGAGGTTCTTAACAAGAGAAATGGATTAGGGCGATGAGAGGTGCATAATATCCAATAAAGGTAAGTAATACCTCTGCAATAATTCAGTACACCCGTTACTTGTTTGTCACCTTCTACTATAAAAACAATGTTAGGAAGAAAATCCGAAAATGTGGCAGTGTACTGACCCAACACTAGACTTACTAAAATGTCGACGTTTGTGTACCCTCACTATTCATTATGATACTGGACTTAGTGACGAAAGCACGTCATTCGCGCCAAAGGATTCTAACTAATAATGTCTAAAAATAGTAAAAGTTTAAAAGAATTAAATCCAATTCTGAACATCTACTAGCTCGATTGAATTCATAGATTGATAAAAATTGGTTGTACAAATACAAAAATGTTTCAACGAAACTATTATCTTTGCATAAACGCATATATGTTATGGGTCAACATAAAATCCAATCCGCTACCAAAACAAACATAAAAAGAGTCAACACTCACGGTCCTCGCCCGCGCAGGGCATCCCCGGCGCCGCGGGAACATTCGGGAACACTGGAACAAAACAACAACGTTAACATGGAACATCGGAACAAATAACGGTGGAAATATGCGGAACATTGGAACAAATAAAGCACGAATACGGAACATGACTTTAATAATATTAAGCATGGTGAACGTTCTGCAAACAAGAGCGGCGGACGAGCGTCCGAGGTTTTCTTATATTTGCTTTGCCAAATTGCATTCTTTTGTTTTCAGGAAATGTTACCGAGATAAAGTTTGCTGGTAGAAAATACATTATTTAATAGTTAATCCCTCTTACATTTATTTTATAATAACGATTTACACTTACTACGTTATTGTACTTAATGTCTTCTCTTAATTATTCCATTAAAATTGTATTGGCGTTGTCAGAACATTGTACAGGTTTAAGAAATTCTATCCAGAGCTTTAAAAACATATATTTGACAATCAAACAATGATTATTATAAATAGGTTAAAATTATATCTGTCAATTTTTTTAGTAAACTAGTTGGTATCACATTTTCTGGGGTCGTTTAATATGCGTCAAAATAAATACGGACTGCGTCTTGAGAAGAATTTTAACGAGGCATTTCATTTAAACGTTCTCTGCAGGCGAGTCTCGGTGGCAAATCGAGTGTCCACTTGTACAGATGTCTCGGCCAATTACGTATTTCGGGTCATTAAGAAGACCATTCTAAGTAAGTGAACGTAAATTGAACCATTGTAAATGAAGACTAGTCTTAATATTCCAAGATTTTTAACATATGATAGATTACTGTACGGAAACTTTTGAATTTTTATTAAGACATTCTTCAGCAAGGAAAGAAAAGTCAGACTGAAGATTGTGCTTGTAAGTTCCTAAGTTACTTTTACGCTGCACATATCGCATACAAAGACGATGACGAATGTATATTGTTTTTAATATACCTAAGGGTTTATTACTAACGGCCGAAATATTTATTCTTAGATTTTTCTTTTAACTCTGCGCGGACGAAGTCGCGGGCAACTGCTAGTTATGAATATTTGCTATATGCGTTTTCGTATCGTCATCGAGAAAAGGTTATGTATAATATTTGTCGTTGTAATATACTCCCAATACAAATCTAATACAAATTTTATCGATGACGTTACGAATACTTTCTCGCTTATTTTCGTGCTAGTCCCTCTGCTTAGGCCTCTGATGTAATTTAATGGACAAATGTATAATATATGGAAACGGTTTCATATATATTTTATTCATATATTAAAAACATGTTGCGCTACACTATACGATGAAATAAATTGTGCGAAGGCGAAGCTATTTATAACTTAGTTTTCAGAAACAGCTCTCTTAACAATAGGGCGTCACACAATGCAATGTACATTTCTGAACTGTAGAGTAAATGAGAATAAGATTTAATCAATAAGTTACAATGCAACTTGTTTCCCACAAATAACTTAAATAGACACAAAAAGTAGTCAATAAAAAAATGCTTATTTTTTGTATCAAAAAGATAAAAAAAGTAATAAAAATGCTTTAATATCGGTTTAGCAATAAACATTTTACATAATAGACTTTTGATTGATCGTAAAACGATTGCTAGGATCAAATCGGTTTGATCCACTACCACCTAATGCTTATTTAAAAAAAAAAAATTATAACAAGTTGCCAGCGACTTTCCTTTTACAATTATCATATCTTTCTTTGGAAGCGATTATCTAAAAATTAAGATTTGAATGCGAATATTTTTTTTTATATTTCACAGATTATTGACTACTGATAATTAAACCAAGTGAAACCTAGTCCTATTTCTAAAGGGCTAAATAAAAACCTACACAACATTTTTATATTTTTGAATAATAATAGAGTTTCACCAAAAGACGTAAGTATAATTTATATTACGGTGGACATTTAACCTATTGCTAATGCTATAAAATAAAATTAGGTCCGTTAACTTAAGTACATTTCCAAGGCTATAGAAACGGGTAATCGTAAGAAAGCAATTTAATACGTAACGAGAGAAGAGAAACATTTGACCGGAGAATCGACATCAGCCCAGACGATTGAAAACTGCTTTTCCAGAACGTTGAATTCCGAATAACATCACACAATAACGTTTAAAAGTTCAATTTACATGATGTTATTTTATTTTACAACACTTTGAATAATTTTTAGGGTTCCGTAGCTCATAAGAAGAAAACGGAACCCTTATAGGATCACTTTGTTGTCCGTCCGTCTGTATGTCAAGACCCTTTTTTCATGCATTAGCTTGATATATGAAATTAATGTAACGACGTTGCAATAATATCACTGTACATAGTTCGAGAACTCACTTAAAACCGTCCTAAAATCAAACACAAAGATTTTTATCTTCTATATTTTGTAATTAGATGGCTTATTAAGCGTTCATTCGCATGGCCATTTTTTAAAGCCGCGTAGAAACTGCGTTGCCAACTCTAGTGGGTCGAAATCTTTAAACGCACTCTCGTTTCGTTCGTTCAAAGCTCAAAATGCAACACTGCGCGATAAAAAACGCATTGCGATTTAAAAGTACGGAAATGCATTTGTTCTGTTTAATCGATTTTTACCGCGCGTTAAAAATGCGCCTTTATGAATGAGGGCAAAACAGATGATAATAGCGTATTTATCTGCTATCCGTTTTACTTTAAAGTTTTTTTAAAAATTTAGTACCTGTAGGAAAACTGTAACGTCCCGTACAATTTGCAACAAGTCGGGACACTTGCTGCATGTAATTGGATTTGTGGGAGCCTGTTAACACTACCGACTATTTAACTCGGTCTGCTGTAAATTTATTTTAATCTGTTGTTCGCTAGACTTTGGATTTTATTTGTCTTATCAAAAACGAAAATGCGAGGTAAATTAAGGTTCTGTTAAGTGTTAATTTTAGTAGTTATTTTTTTAAAATTAGACTAATCTAACCTGACACATTATGTGAAAATTTATTGGCCGGTCTAGGTTAAGATGGGAGAGGGGCGAGTTGGAGTTATAAAATGTTTAAAACATCAAAACAGGATCAAACATAACGATACTCTGGTTGGAAAAATGGTTAAGAAACTTGATCCTTGAGACCAAAATAGTTACGGAAGAAATACAGGATCAACATAAAAATGCTTTGAAACCCTGCACCTTACAAGCCCCTACGGGCATTACCGCAAAGCCTTTACTTCTAAAATTGAGGAAAATGGCAGCTAAGATAAGCACAAAGGTTTCAAATTATAATATACACTTAATCGACCATTACGTTTTATGGCTTATCTTGTAACGTCAGTAAATCAACATTTTATAAGCCCCAATGGTGTTATAACATGAATTTTGTAATTAAGCTCCAACAGGATTTTTTTGCTAACCCCTTTAAAAAATAAAGTCGTAGTTGTACCGACGTTGCTCATTTAAATACGTACACATAATCATCAGCTCACCATGTACCAACTGAGGAGCTTGCAGCCTTCCCCTTAGTTAGGGATGAGTAGGCCATAGTTAACCACGCTGGTCTAGTGCGATTTGTTTGACTTCACACAATCTTAAAATTTCTTCTTACATATGTGCAGGTTTCGCGATGTTTTCTTTCACCATAAGAACGTCGGATAAATGTACATATGAAAATCGTAAACCGAAAAACACATTGGTACATCGCGGGATTTGAACCTAGGAATTGCAGATTGCAAGTCAAGTGCTTAAACCCTGAGCCTCCGACGCGTCTAATACATACACGAAATTTTAAATTATTTTAGATCAATTTTTTCATAACTTTTATAAAATTACCTCTGCAAAAATATTCTTTCCAATCATAAAAAAAAGCACAATGTAAAATATCGAATTTTAACAGAAACAACGAAAACAAAGAAGAAAATTATAAACTTTCCAACAATTTCAACTTTCAATAAACAATGTTAATTACGTCTGACTTTATCAATAGTTCCCCACTCAGTTGGAATAACAATGGAAATACCAACGATCCTTCCTTCCTTCTGTTACTGCATAAAAGTTTCCATTAAAGTAGCAAAGTTACTAATCGAAACCTGATTTAAACTAATAATGAATGTTTTTACAACTAACTATTATTTTCTTTACCGATTTTAATATAAAAAGTTTACGGTATTTCTAACACTTCCGGTGCCACTGCCTTGGCAAATACATTTTCACATAAAATAATAATATTACTAAGAATATAGTATAACAGTGGTAACAGGTCATTCTAGCTGTCCTGTCTATCGATATATAAATTTGAATGTCTTCATTTTAAAAACAACACAATGTCCTTGTATTCGATACGCAAAGATTACCGAAAAAACCGTTTGCAAAGATCTAAGAATTTAGATACTTTTCCTTCCTAAACGTATATTGACCTAAAAGACCATAATACCATTAGAGACGTAAGCTAACGTTTACAAATCCTTTTACAATTTATCTACAACGAAAGCTTACAAATGACATTTTGGAATAAATTTCGCTCGGAAATTTCTTCTAGTGTTTTCCAGCTTATTTCCGCGTCGCAGCCAAGGACAGTCGCAAGACAAATGGTCGCAACTGACATTCGTTTTTACTTATACGAAGCAAAGTAAAATATTGCCTTATGGTGCCTACACACAGACGTTGTAAAACGAACGCAAACTAAAGTTTTTCTGTAAAAAACACTACAAATCTCTTTAAATGATTCAGATTGTAAAAAGAAACTTAAGTAATAATAATTAAATAGACTCAACATCGGGTATAAAATATAAAGAAAATTATTAACACAAATTACGGGTTTAAACGAACAAAGTAATTTGTAGAAAATTTTGTCCTCTCCAGTTATTCCTTTGTAAACGAAAATTTAAATTCTGAAGAGTTTATACAAAAATGCTTTTTGTTTAAATGCTTTAACTTTGTAAGCATTCAGCGTTTGTTTAATTATTTTTATGGTATGCACAGAGGATGATTTTATCGTAACCTTGTTTACATAAACTGTAAAAAAAGAAATTTAAGCTATTTTAAAGTTAAAATTAAGAAAAAAAAACTTTAAGACTGCCCATCCAAATATAGGTAGATTTTTACGTTTTAAGTATTTATTCACTTTCTGAAACAGTGAAAACTCCATCGCAATTTCGCTACTTCTTATTATTTGTAGAGTTTTGAAACAAACACTCAACACAGTTTGAAAAGTTAAAATATTTTAGACTGTTTAATCATTTCTTTGTTTAGCATAAGTTGCCAAAAAGTGTCAAAATTTATTATTTTTGGTAACCGCATTTCGTTCCACTTGCGAACTTCCCGGTGGCGGTTGTTTAACAAAAGCAAAATATTTTGCAAAACAAAAGGCTGTCGCAGTATCGCTCTTGACCGCATGGCCATAAGTTTTCGTTACCACACGAATAGTAAATATTCGTTGAGTCGACGACTCAACGAATATTTACTATACAATTGAACAAATTAAAGTTATAATTTCTAGTTTCGTTATAATGAATAGTTCGTAAACTCCAATTTCCCAATCTTTAAGGTTGGTTTCCATTGTTGACTTTCAACAAATAGTCACTTCTTTATTCACTTTGATTTCTCTACATATAGAGACATCAAAATTTATTAATAATAAAAACTAATATTTTGAAAATCGTTGTATTTTCGCGATATATCTTAAGATATCTATATAAATTCATTTTACTCAATACAAAAGATAACAAGAAAAAGAAAAGTTAGGTTAAAACAATTCTTGTGTACAAATTAAAAATATAAAATAAAGGGCCTTTCAATCATAACAATTAACATGAAATTCATGCTAATTATAATTACCAAATATATTAAAATTTCATGCGAATAATTATTACCAAATATATATAAAGTTGTGTGGCTAAAACTATTGCTGACAACTATTACATATACAAGGTAAATATCCTTGGATTTTCATACCTAGGCACGTACCCAGTAATGACCGTTGACGGCAAGACCTAAACAAACATGCCGACTACGAATTAATTTTTTACAGCTCACGCTATCTTTATTTTTGGCGAAACTCGGAATATGTCTGGCTATTTTCATTAAGGTTTATATTATGTGAATAATAAATATTATAACAAAAATCTTATCTTACTAATATTATAAATGCGAATGTTTAGATGGATGTTTGTTTGAAGATATCTCTAGAACGGTTGAACGGATTTTGATGACATTTGGCATTTCTATAGGACATAGTCTGGAAGAACACATGGGGTATTAATCAAGATTTTTTTTATTCCGTCCGGAAGGACTTGCGGGCGACAGCTAGTAATTTAATAAAAGTAAAGGCCAAACTTACTTTTAATGAATTATACAACATGCGAGTTTTTTTTAAATCCTATTATTACTATTACTTTAATTCTTTATCAATAAGATCTAAGTAAAACTGCCACAGTATTTATTCTTATCAAAATGGCAAGTTTCGGCGTGAGTTGTCTAAAAACAGATAGCGAACGAACGTACTCGTACTTTAACAAGTTTTCTTCCTAACTTATCAGACGATTGGTTTGTTTATCTGAGACCTGACTCGAATGTTGCTGAGCTCGCGTATTACAAACGGTCTTACCAATAAACGTTTTCAATATAAAGTTAGATGAAACCACGTACAAACTTAACGTAAACATTAACCTTATTTTTGATAGAACTTTTTAATTCAATTACACAGGTTTTTTTGCGTGCACTGAAATGTAAACAAAGTTTAAATAAATGTTTAACAAAAATAGAATTTATTTTATGAATATTTACCGTGGGTAAAATATTACGCTACGTCGTAGAGGTCTACGAGCTTAGACTGTAGCAGCGTGTAGCTTAGATATTAAAACAGGGGGAGATTGGTTCACGTAACATACATTTATTGTCTTCCTTCATCTATAATACGTTAAGCAAATCTGTATAATTTGGACATACAAATATATTACTACTTATTATGGGTATTCAACTGACTTGATATTTTCATAGTTTTTAATTTCTAAAATTCAAATAGGACAGTTATATAGCTATAAAACTTGTAAATCGATTTATATGCGCAACTATGACCGCTGAGGGAGCTTAAGGTACAGAATATACGAGTTCTTTTCATTGCAAGTGTCCGGTCGTATTTTTAAACGGGGTCAGGGCTATATGTTAGGGTTGCGCGACCGCTCGCCAAATTGCACTCCTCCCCTTCTGTGAGAAAGCTCACCTGATAGATGACTCTGGACACGATTGAGATAAAAATATCTCTATGAGGGATATTTTTCTATATTTAGAGACGACATATTAATGTCAGGTTTGGTTAAAATATTTTTATGTAGTTAACACACGGGTTATTTTTTCGCGATATATTTGAATATCGTAGCTCAATCTACGTTTATAAACAGGATCTCCACAGACAGAGGGACAACAAAGTGATCGTATAAGGGTTCCGTTTCTTTTCTTTCGTGGTACGGAACCCTAAAAAAATCACTCTCTACTATCGCATTCGACCAATAAAAATGTCTGACTGTCCAGAGCAATCAGTATTTATTGGTTGAGTAGTATTTTAAATAACTTATTACTTAACATTGTGTCTAAGCAAGTTCTATAACTTGAATACACTAAATTTTATGAGCAAGTTGTAATAAAATAATGTATTTTGGCACAGGTACATGACTATGGTCAAATTTAAGTTATAATTGCAATTAGCAGGGAGTTTTTGTAAAGTCATGTTGATATAAATAAACTACCAAGGGTGGGAGCACGCAAACGAATAATTAGATATTTTAATGATAAGTTGACAAGTAAAATGAACAGTTGTTGTAAAGAATGCCGTCGAGGTGTGAACGCAACCATTATACCTTCAAGTTGGAGGGCTACTACAATTACTTAACATAAATAATTCACACGACGGTTATTCTCTGATTCACTTTAACCCGTACATAAAAAATATACGCCTTTTACAATAAATTGTAGATAAAGAACTTGACATAAACCTAACAAACACTGAGATTAAAATATCTTTTTACTTTTAATAATAATAATAATAGTAATAATAAATTTCTACTTTTAATCAAGATTTGCCGCAGAGAAAATATCTTTAAATGAATTGTTATCTTCTTAAAGACACTAAGCGCGGGTTTCAGAGTTCAAAATCCCCTTTAAATGCTATATCTGTTTGTCTAAGATAATGACTAGGGCAACAATAAAGATGCAGAGATTTAGGTTTTAGAAACCCACGGTAAGTGACAGATAGTCATACATCAGGAACATCTGCAGCATAACTCTATTAAGGAATAAGTCGTGATAAAGGAGGCATTATCCGAGCTGGCCATTGTCCGCAGCAGTAGACGTGGCAGGCCGCCAAACTGCCCGACTCTACACGTTATAAATGACCGAAGAACGAGCCTTATGTTAGTTTTCCGATTAAACTTAGATACCCATAAACTATTAAGTTTAGCTGCAATGTTAACTCTATTAGTTATATATATCAGAGTAATTTCTATTTTCAAATGATAAAATGTTGGTTCCCGGCACAGCAAGCAACAAGAGTTGCTGAAAATAAATTTACAAAGAGGAGGGCTGAGGCAAAGGTAATTTTAAAACGACAAAAGACAGTTTAAATGTACAGTAAAACCACCAATTATAAAGTTTATATAACGATACATAGAGTTATTTTTCTAACTATTCCAGTTAAATATAAATCAGTGGTAAAAGTATGAATTAATTTTCAAATTAGTTTTTAAAATTTGAAACATTTTTCAAGTTCCGTTAAAACATCACGCGAGCTCGTAACGCGTATATTTTGTTAAAGCTACAATATCTTTATTCGCATTTGTCATAAAATAAAACCAAGTTATTTTTAATGTGTTAAAATTTATGTTTCGATAAAATAAAAGTAGAACCATTTTATCATATATTTTATTACTGGCTTAATGGACAAACTTTTTGCGGTGTAACATAATGACGGTTTATTTGTTTTTTAATTTTAATTTTTTAAAGGGTAAGTTGCCTAGCACTTGACCATAGACATACTTTTAAATACATAATCAATCTTTACACAATTTTAGTCTCTGAATTTTCTCTTTTAAAAGTAAAGCTAAAGAAATATTAAAAGCAAAGATTTATTTCAAACAAAATGCCATATTAATAATCTCGAATAATGTAGGATTTATATTTCCTTTAAAATGCAGATGTCAGTAGGCATTATAAAATATTCAACGTTCATTTAACACGTATAGTTAAATAACGTGCAATCAGTCAATCAGTCCAATAAGAGACATCCAGCCGCCTCGTTTGTTAATGCAACGTCCAACGAACACGATATGTAATTATCATAATTATGTTTTCACTGCCAAAACACCGATACGAAACAATATTGTCATCCCTTTTGTTCTCTTTGGAAAATTGAGATAACAATATGTTTTTGAATCGGTGTGAGCATCGCACGTTTTTACGTTGATCTACTTTATTAATATCGTGATTGCTTCTGCATTATTCGCAATAATTATATCAATATAATAACGAAATGAATGATAATTTAACACATTGATTCTTCAAATAATAAGAGTTTTTTTTATATCATAAGGTGGTAAACGAGCGAGCGGCCACCCGAAATCGCTGAAATAGCGAAGTGACCGTTGACCACACAATTGCATATGCGTTACCTACCTTTAATCGACGGAGGAGAGGGTGCACAGAAATAAAGTAACTGAGAGCTTAAATAAAATTCAAAACATAAAAAAGAAGTTTTAATTTTGGGTAACGGAAAATTTAAACCATATGTCTGATAACATACAAATTATAAAGACAAAGAGAAAATTATTATTTTTACTATTGCATACATATGTATGTTTATAAAAGTCATAGTCAGAAGTCAAGAAAAATTTATTCATCAACATATCCATTTTCATTCATATGACATGTATAAATTTTCCATCTCGATTGTAAACGTAAAAACTCGATTTATATTCGAATGCCGTCAGAATGTGTTTACGCTTCGAGATACTTTTTTCAAATTTAAATATACTCTTACAAAAAGATAAGTGTAATAAAGCAATATATGACATTAAAACCAAGATAATTTGACTGTTAAATGAGGTACAAATAGAGTTTTGTAACCAAAAAATCATGTTTAAAAAAAATTCGATATCTCACATAAATTTCTGTCTTAGGTATATTAAGATTAGTATTTATTTAGAATAATAGATGTCGTTGTAATTAAAAGTTATACTCAACAGTGTCTGGCTATTGTAGGGGCGGCAACGACGACATCTAGAGACGGGTAGGGCTGCGACAAAAGATGGTGGGCAATTGTCAACTTCTGAGAAGCATTCAGTCCGCAGTACAACGTTTGCCAAAAGCATTCTCTCATGCACTCGGCAGTTTGAGACCAAGACACAGACGTGATTCGCATATCCTTTATCAATAGTGCACAATTCCAAATCACATTTCCAAAAACATTACACACTAAAACGTAACACAGTAAGAACAATTCGTTTCAGACGCATGCCTTGAACTAAAGAGATTAGATAAATGTATATTTAGTCCAATAGAATCGATAGAGTTGCGCGCGTGATTCTAAAAAATATCGATGTTTTATCGATAAGATTAGACGGTCAGGGTGACGAGATAACTCATCTGCGGTGAAAATGGCACTAAGAGTTGTAACTGAGTTTTGTTCGCCAGGTACATTACGTGGGCGTAAGGACATGTTACAGCTCACATTGGAAGATAAGAGACAATGGTATGATAACAGCGCGATAAAAACGTATTTGCGCAATGTTTTATTGCTTTAATATTTGGTGCACTATTTAGTGTACAAATAATATTTTATAACTTGAGAGTGGAGTTGTAAAAACAAGTACATATTTAATGTCAATATGATTTGTAACCTATTTGCTTGATTCATGTTAGATATATGAAGCCGCTAATCAATCACAACAAAGTACATATACAGATAATATAATATAGCCTATATTTTTTGCAACACATTTGATAAAAAAAAACATTTTACAGTCTCTCATAGAAGTGCATTTAACCAAAAAAAAACATCTTACTTTACTAAATCGATACCACAATTCTTCTTCTTACAATTCGAACTTATGTTCCTATAGTAGGACATATAGGAGCTTCTCAGACATTGATGTTAATAATCAATTAAGAGCCATTAGCAAGGCACACGGAGGCGATGGTTATTGTATTACGCTCGACGCTCAGCTTCGATTGAGATACGAGATAAGAGGCTTTGCCGGAGATTATCTTGCACGGCAAACAAATCATTTTGACACAAATTAACTACCATTTTCAACTTTATCACTATCACAATAAAGACTTTGGATAGTTTCTATTGTTTAATTTTGTAGTCCCGTTTAAAGTGATGTATGGCGTTAAATCCACGGTTTCTTAAGTAATCCAGAAGAAAATACAATTAATAGAACATTCAGGTTTAAGGTTAGTTTAACCCGTATAGTAAACCATAAATTATTTGACTTAGGTCGAAGAACTTAATTTTTTAAAAAGATTATTAAAACCCTAAAAAGAAAGAAAAGAACTCAATCCAGAGAGGGTTTATATATAGTTTTAAATACATTTTCAGCATCAATAAAATAAGCAACAAATAATAAAAAAAATATACAAACTAAAAATCGATACAAACATTCCTCACTATGATCAAAGTCATAAGGTGTTGGTATATCGCCAGGGATAGCCGGGAAGGGATGACTGGCCGCTGCGGTCAGGAATTCGATCCAAAACGACCGCATCGCGCACTTATTGACAACTATATCGATAAACGCATTTTCACAGTCACATCACTAGATATTGTTTTAGCTTCACTTTAAAGTCGTCAGTTACTTTGTGTCAGTGTCATAAGTGAGGTTATGTGTAAAATATTGTGACAGATTTGTTTTTGGTGTAAACACGACCAGGTCGGTGTATTGCCGGCGACTGGTCGCTATCGCTCATACGCTTCACGATCTCATATCGCTTTGATAAGCGCTCATTGCAATTAGGTGGAGCGAATGATACTCGTTTTGTTATTAATGTCATCAACAATACTAAAAATTCAATGATTTCTTTGGAATTTATGCTTATTTTCGATAAATGAGATCATCCTTTAAGTATATTGGCACACTTATATAAAACCGTATTTTGTCATTCAGAAGATTTCTTTATTTTTTATTAATGACTCAATAATTTTCATTCATTTAATAATTGTTACACTACCAATCTAAATAGGGTTGTAACAAATTATATTTTTGGAATTCTTCATGTTTTTTTAAACATACTCCAAATCGAAATAACTACAAGAGTGTGGAGTGCAGCCCTGGAGCTGTCCAAATAAACGCGCTGCTCGAGGTCGAGTGAGTCGATGCGAGATTCAAACACTCCAGCTACGCTGAGAACGTAACTTTACCTTTTTCTGTATTTTTTCAACATAGATGTAACCTTTACAAGTAGTATACTGAAATAACATCAAATAAAAAAATAATTTTTCATTTTTAGCTCAACTAAATCAACTTCTTTTACCCATTTTGACAGACACATGTAATGTGTTTATTATAGTCAAAAAAGGACATCGAAACTGATGAGAGGGCATTGCTATCACGGCTGGTTCTGTTAGAATATCATCATCATCACCAGCTCACTATACGTCACCACCGAGGGACTCGGAGCCTACCCTAAGTTAAGGGTGATTAGGCCATAGTCAACCACGCTGGCCAAGTGCGGGTTGGTTGACTTCACACATATCTTTGAATTACTTCTCAGATATGTGCAGGTTGCATCACGATGTTTTCCTTCACTGTACGAACGTCGGATAATTGTACATATGTAAATCGGAAATCGAAAAACACATTGGTACATGGCGGGATTCGAACCCAGGACCTGCAGATTGCAAGTCAAGTGCTTATTGGAGGTCATAAGCAGCATATCGCCATCTCTGTGCGGAACGCTTGACAACTGAGCCACCGACGTTCTGTTAGAATATTAGAAACGCTCTGTGAGAATATATATTATATAAATTTATTTAGACATTGAAAACGACATAAAAGAAAAAAAAAAGTATATGACAGCCACAAAGAGGATCTTGTGACATTTTGACGTTGACATGGGGGCGCTAGTGAGCTGTTATAATATAGTGTGATTTATGCCCAACGGTTTAAATAGCTTCTTTTCAATTTTAAAACTATCATCCATAAATGTAAGTATCGACTTTAACTTTTGCTTTGTTAAAATAAAATCATTAAAACATTTTTATAAAATGCTATCAATGATCCCAACAAATAGAACTAAAAAGCATAGTACAATAAAGGAAAATAGTATTTTAGTTAAATAAATTCACTAAAGAAATACAATAAACCAGACAACAAAGACGACGGTTTGAAATAAAAAAAAATCAAGCTACCAGTAAAAATGGACTCGTAAAGAACAACGTACCCGTAGATAATAAAGTATTAAAAAAAACACCGGGAGCGAGGGAATTACGAAGCTTCGTATTCAATATTCAGGCTGCTCACAAACTTACCTCTTACGTCACGCCACTTTTTTACAGGTTTCTTTTGGTCACAGAGTAGCGAAAAAAGTTCCAATAAACAGTCCTCGTTTTTGTTTCGTACCATTTTGATTTCATTCTTTACACTCACTAGATACTGTATTGGTGTACATTTTCAATAGCTATTATTTTTTAATTTAGATTAATAAACATTTGTATATATTAGGCAATCTTATAATTATTGTTTTTAGTTAATTGATTAAATGTTCGCCATCACTTAATTATTCACAAAGAAATTAAACAAACTAACTCTATGATTATTCACTTCAGTACGAAAAAATAGTCAACAGATTGTCAACTACCAACTCGATATAAGGAGAGAAAAAAACAAATAAACAAGCGCGCATATCGAATATAAGGAGCTGAATGAAATCGCGTCGCAAAATATTGGCACATCGTATCAGTGGCCTAGTTTCCCCTTCGATATCTCCCAAGGCCGGGTGATCGTGGGGTAGGGAGTTACTCGTATCTCCCCAGATATGTATATCAATGATGTATTTACATTGGTGCCCTTTCTACCCGATTGTTAGCTCTGTATCAACAATAGAAACAAAACGGCGTTATCTCAAAGATCGAATACTGTTTGATCAAATGTTTGGTACATACATATTTGATTTGGTAATAGAGGAATTACTTTTCGTATGTAGATAAGGGATATCTTTTCTATGATGATAAAATTAGTTTTGTTAGTTAGATTGTAGGATTCTCTAACGATATTCTATAAAGATATGTTTATCGCTTAATTATCACTTTGATTTTCTGATGCTTACCTGAAACAAAAAACAGTACACATTAAAATTTACCATTATTATAGATATCTTTATATATATAATTCTTCTGTGAGTGTGTATGTCACTGAACTTCTCTTAAACGACAGGATCGATTTTGATGAAATTTTTTGTGTGTGTTCAAGGGGATCTGGGAATGGTTTAGATTCACAATTTTCATCAAATATTAACTTCATATTAATTTATTCACATTAAAGCCGTGTAGACAGGACAACGTCTGTCGGGTCCGCTAGTTATATATATAAAAATCAATTGCTGTTCGTTAGTCTAATTAAAACTCGAAAACAGTAGAACAAATTTATCTTATCATGCTCTTAAAATGTTCGTGGAAGTCTAGAGAAGGTTTAAAATGTGAGAAAAATTCGAAAATTGCCGGGAAATAATTAAGTTTTTTTTTCATTCCAAGCCGACGAAGTCGCAGGCGACAACTAGAATCTTATAAAGAATATTTGTACCATATTCTTTTGCCCCGTCCACTTATTTTTTTTAAAGCGAATATCTTAATGGCAGCATTGGTGTTAATTGCGTGGATTATCTTTACTAGACAAATCATTTTAAAGAAAGTACTCAGACACAAATCTGAGCGAAATTCGATTTTCCAAATGGGAACTTTTCTTTTTCATACGTGCGTATCCTTTATTTTGTCAGTTATCATTGTAACAAAGTGCCGACTATAAATTAAACGTTAACTCGACGTGCGTAATTTAACTTTTGCAAATATAAACTGTATTCCATCGTTATAGACGATATATTAGATTGTTCACATGTTTCCATCCCAGAGATATACAAAATGGGGATGTATGCAAATGTAACGTCCCGAAATTGCCGTACTATTTGTGTTCGGCCATAGTATGTTTAAGTTAAAGACAACAAAGGAATAGTTTAATTAGTATTTACAATAAAGAGTGTCATTTTTTTATGTCTATAATTTTATAACTTAACTGACCGCTCGCGACTCTGTCCGCGAGGAATAAAAAAAACACAATTAGTAGCCTATATGTTCTTTCAGACTATGTTTTATACGTATGGCTAATTTAATCGAGATTCAGCCGTTCTGGAGATACCTTCAAACAAACATCCATTTATCTAAACATTCGCATTTATATTATTTGTAAAATTTCATATTTATTTCCAGACGTTAATGAAAAATATGCAACATCGGGGATGCAATCACGATTATCATAGTTGCCAATTTCTATCTGAGAGAATCAGAATTGTTAATGATATTGTAAAATTTGAATGGTTTAAAAATAAACTTTGATCAACAAAATCATCTGTCGAAAACTGTTAAGGGTCTTGCCAAAGATTATGATACTTTCTATAATTGAATTAAAAACTTTCGTTAACATTCATTTGTTATTAGCCGACTGGAAGTCTACGAGTACCTTATCTCTGCGTGAAATTAGCGAGTTATAAAAGTTTTGGGACGTCGCAGGTGGGGGCTTTACCAAATTAATTATGCACACTTTAAGAACTAATTAGTCTTTTGATGTAACGCCGCTTTGAAACTCACACTCAAAGCAAGGGCTCTATTCTTCAAAGGAAACATACTTTTTAATTATAAGTGAATTAATAAACGCATTAATACGCCTCTTTTTATAACGAAACGAAGTTGGATTTAATATAAAGTATTTCTTTAAAATTTTAAGCCGAGATTAAAATAGAATGAGGATATTTTAACACAGAAGTAAATAATGAAAGCCTTTTATTTCATCGTCGTTCTTGATATATTTTAGTGGCATTATTGAAGTAAAAGACAGTCTATGGTCATGTCAAAATTTGGTTTAAGGTAAAATAAATCACGTACATGAAATATCTTCTTTTTTTTATATTAAATACCTACACTTCAAATATAATTAACTTTAAAGATAGATCGCAACATTAAGTTTCAGTATATATGTTAAATTACGTTCTTTATAACGTAGTTAGTTCAGTAGTAAAGTCCTATAAAAACAATTTTCTTACATAAAAAGGACGGCAAAGTAAGCGCGACTACAAACTTAAAATATTTTATTATTATTCAACTCCATTCCTCTATCCCAGCGGGTGGTTGTGTAACTAAGTTTATGTGTGTTCCAAAGTACGTAATATTGAAAATATGGCCGTCATAAAATAGCATATCTTTGTATATATATAAAGGCAATTTCGAAGAATATGGCTTAACTTAGGGTAGGCTCCGAGTCCCTCGGTGGGGACGTATAGTGAGCTGATGATGATGATGATAATGAATATGGCTTATAAATTAAAATGTTTATTACATATCTAACCGAGACTTCGTTAGAGCAGGATTATTAAAAAAATAAAAGCAAAGTTATAAAGGTGCGAAGAACATTACAATCTTTGTCAGTCTGGTAAAAATAGGCTAAGTTATTTCCGAACATTTAAGCTACCTTCTATTAAAAATCCCGTCAAAATTTGATCCAGCCGTTTCGATGATTATCGGAACAAACGCGGATGCGCAGACCATAATTTAAAAAAAATGGATTTTCTTTCTAACCAACACAAATATTCGCTAAATATTTTTTATGCAATACAGAAACTGCAACTTTATTAATTGTAATACAAACTTATGTTTTCACCTCAATAAAAAAAAAACTGTAATAGAAGTGAAGTATAAAGTATTTAATTCATTATTTCCTTTTCAATAGACATTTAGAAGATCCACATTGTGATGGATTATGGCAGGGTGATGATGAACTCAATAAATATATGTATATAGAAATAAAAATACACTTTAAGAACTGGAGAAAATGTCTTGAAAGTCAGTGACAATTAGCATCTGGAATGATTTACCTAGTATATCCTTGCCAGTTTAACACAAAACAATAACTAGGTCATCCTTTGTAATCCTGCTTTGTTGGCCTCCTGCCATCATTTTGTATGCTTAGATTTCAGCGACCGTAGAGCCATCTGTGGTACATATTAGTTGAGGTGTAGACTAATTTTAATTTTGATTACTTTTTTCTTATTCCAAATTAAATAAATATAAGTAGCAATTCCTTTACTAAGCACGAATATGACGATTTAATAGAATCACATGTAACCACAGCGAGGCGCACTTTATTAAACACTTCCTTATAATTCAAGTCACGTAGCAGTGGGGGAAATAGTTGCTTACTTTGAGAAATAGCGAAACTTTATAGTATAACATTTGTCACCAGTGTAAAGGATCAGGTTTATTAGTTAGTTTCTAATCTATTACAAGACATATCATCATCCCTTATCCCTACGAAGGGTCGGCACAGTATGTACTACTCCTCCATACATCTGTATCAGCTTCACATCTGAATATACCCCCTTTCCACGATCCATCCATTTTTTCTTTGTTCTTCCTCTACCTGTGTAGCCCCATTTAACCTCATTACTTTTCTGTTTATATCATCATCCCTCCTCATAACATATCCAAACCACGTTAACCTTTTACAAGACAAATATTGTACAAAAAAAATATCAAAACGCCATTTGATGAAATTTCAATAAAAAGATAAGTATCATCTCTGCTAATATACTTTCGTAAAGAAAGTAACAAAGAATTATAAGATATTAAAACAGCTAAATTGCAATTAATTTTCGAAACAATCGTATGTCCTATGGGAGGTCTCTCTCAGCTCTCTAAAGATCAATATTTTATTATTATCAGAGTTCCAGCGCAACGGGCGGTCGGTATCCTTCATAACTTTATTAAGTTATAGCGCTATGAAAATACATTGTTTGGCCATAGCACAGACACGTTAACTTTAAACATAATGGTTACATTAAAATACATACAAGAGTTATTTACTATATATTAAAATATTTTATCGAAATCTGTTTACTTGTCTTTGTTACATATATTATATTTACTTCAACAAAATTAATGTTTGTATTAAAGATAATAATAGGTTAATTAGTAAATAAAACGTGTGATTTATTCAAGAAATCTTAATGACTAGCTGTCGCCCGCGACTCCGTCCGTGCGGATTAAAAAAAAAAACTTAATTAGTAGCCTACATATTTTTCCAGACTATGTTCTATTTATATATGCCAAATTTCAGCGGGATCCACGTATCAGTTCTGGAGATAACTTCAAACAAACATCCCTCCATCGATCCATATAAACATTTGCATCAATTATATTAGTAAGATTTCTTACACCGCGTGCCATTTAATATATCTAGCTCTTCTCTTAAGCTACATAGTAAATATGTATTATTTATAATAAAGTTTACTTGCGCCAGTAATCCTCCATGGTGGGGATTATGTAGAAAAGTATTTCCCATTTGTTATATGGACCGATCCCTAAAAACTTCTTCAATATGTGCGCTTACATAATACAGGGCGTGTAGTTGATTTGACACGAATAAACTGATATGTATTTAGATAGGATAGAGTCACACGAGTTAGTTAATTGAAGATTTTATCATCCCGAGCATATCTTTAATATTTTAGATAAAATAATTAAAATAATGAAAAAAAATCAACAAAAAGTTACATCTTTGAAAAGTCGAGAAAAAATACGAATTGGATCTCTCATACTTAAAATAGGTACGGTCATTGTGAATGTTGGACAAATTCAGACTGTTGAAAAATAATAAAGCGGTTCGAGATTCCAGTCCAGTGCAACATACCAACATACAATTATAGTTATGTTTTTATCTACAAAAATATTAATCATGATGGAAAGTATTGTATGCAGCGTTACTGCGGCAAGCAAGTGGGTCATGGTGAGCGGTAATCCTGCGGGCGTTGGCTAACTGCCATATCCGTTGCATTTCGCTTGTCGACTCTACGTCTTATAAAAACATTAGCACTTAAGCCCACTGTACACCGAGAGCTTGCTGTTGGACAATTATCAGTTGACCTTCGCGTGCTTTGCGCGTGTGCGCGTGCACATCACAGCATGTTGGTAAAATAATTCAACAGGGACTGACAATTGAAAGGTGTACGAACGGCCATTACTAAGAAACAGTCATGTTATAGAAAACATTATATTAATAGTGCCAGTCGATTTATTTATATAATCTTGGTTTAATGGAAATAAGAAGGTAATTTAAAATTTTACTAATTTATATTGAATTTATTTATGAAAAATTATGTCAAGGGTAAAAGAAACTTTTACAATTAACTTTCAACTAAAAAAGATGCAAAATAATTACCACATTTTTAATCTTCTATTAATTAAAGATTTTAAATATAAGTCCAACTTTATAAAGATATTCGCCTTTTCTGTACCATATTGAATATTATAAGTATATTTACGTTTGATACAGTAACAAAATTATTTAGAAGTGGTGTACATTACTCAACTGAGTCTCCTGAGAGGGACACATTGAGTCATTATGTGTGGTCCTCATCAATCTAATCGGCGTCGCGGCCTGACCGATGGCTTACAATTTCTCACTACGCCCGCTATGATGGATAGCCTACAATAGTATAGTATCTTTGTCATTTCAGAAGCATAGGCACTATTATAGAGACAAAGTATTGGTTCTAAAAGTAAAGAAGCGTTATACAACGCCAATTTTCGTTTTTATACGGCTAAACTTTAGATTAGATCCAGTCGGAACAAGAGGAGTTTTTATGTTTTATCACGACTTATTTAAGTCTTGATAAAGTACATTTGTAAATCTTAATACATATGAAAAAAATTTATGACCTTATTATTCTATCCTTATTGACTGACCCACTTTTAAAGTAAGTTAACAAGTTTATTTTTACTATATTTTCCTTTACATCGGTCTCTCGTCGAACAAAATAAATTGTTCTCTGCGCCTCGTTTAATTGTGAGCGATGACGCAGCGGCTATACATCAATTTCACGCGGTTTTGTCTACGCGGATAGCTTGTCATCAGTTATTGACACATAACGCCCCCTAACGGACCAGTCCGGTACTCTAGCTCCGACAGCGAGCTAAATAAAGCGTTCAATAACTTTGATATGAGAACAAAGAGGTATACACTAGTTGTAAACTAACAAAAGATCTAATTTAATTTGCAAGATTGTGAGTTGCTTTACAATACACTATCTTACTAATATAATAAATGCGAAAGTTTAGATTAACGGATGCTTGTTAGAAGGTATCTCCGAAACGGCTCAACGGATCACGAAGAACAAATAGGCAACTTCTTAAGTTTATTTTTTGGTCCGCGCGGACCAAATCATGGGCGATAGCTAGTAAAGGTATATGTGTTTGTGCACGGCAAAATAAAACAACAAAAGTTAAATTTACGTTTAATCCTTAAATTCACTATATCTAAAAAGGTCTTGACAGACAGACAGTCGGATTACAAAGTGATCCTATAAGGTACCGTTTTTTTCCTTTCATAATAGTCCTTTTTCAGATTTATGTATGTTTATATGTAGATGTTATTTCTAAAAACTGTGATTGAGTGATGCACTACTTTATACGGAAGATAAGTTTCCTAACTTTGTCGCTTGTCAACAAAGATTATGTTAATACATCTTGTCTGTTTTGATGGAAATATATTCATTTTTGTACTTTGTGATATATTTCATTGTTTACACTTACTATCATTTTTATTCCTTATCTTACTTCTTACTAATATTATAAATGCGAATGTTTGGATGGATGGATATTTAAAGGTATCTCCAGAAGGGTTGAACGAATCTTAATTAAATTTGGCGTAGATGTAGAACATAGGTTACTAATTAAACTTTCTTTATTAATGCGCGGACGAGGTTGCGGGCGACACCTAGTTTTTATATATTTTTATATACGAGTAATTGCTTCATAAATTATTGTCCACATAAATATAGCGCATAATAACATTGTACAAGCAAACTTACAAACGATTTAAGAAGTATTAAATCAATTTCAAATATTTGATGTAAATTACATTTGCGAGTAGACTTAGGGATGGTACTGTAGGACGCCCGGGGCAGGCCTGAATTAATAATTTGCGTTTCATTTGAAAGGATCAAAGATGAAAGTCCAAACCGCGATCGCCGCATTCTATATAAATTAAATAATTTCTTATAACAAAATAAATATAACACGAAACAATAACAACATTGATTTTTATTTAAAATATAATAATATTTTTACATTCGGTTGGTTCAAGAACTTTATATAAATACTAGTTGTTGCCCGCGATTCCGTCCGTCGATATTCAGACTTACTGCATATAAAGTTTGATAAAAATCAGTCAAGCCATTTTGGAGGTAATTAAGAAAATAACACTTTAAAATAAATGGAATTTTTTACGGATTCATGTCATTATTATCTCTATTATAAAATACTCTTGAAATTTGACGAACTTTATATTATAAGTTTACGTAACAGGTATATATCAGTGATTCCCAAAGTGGTCGAGTTGAAGCACTTTATTTACAGAAGACTTGGTTACACGGTAGTGGGAAATAAAGTTGAAAGTTCACAAGTTGCAGAAGAAATATAAAATTTCATCATCGTACTGAAAACAGTAAAAACGAAAAGGTCTATGAAAGAAAAAGTTTAATAATCTCTGATTTATATTTACATTTTCATTGTTAAAGACGAAGTTGATAAATTTATCTTACTGCAGCATTCAATGCAAATTCGTATCGCAAACAACAAATCACTGAAAACTACAAACACATAAATCACTCCGCTTTGGAAGTTGTACAAAAAGTTAATGGATTTCAAGTTGTAACTTAATTGATATTCCTTATTTAAAATTCGAACAGCGAAATGGAAACAAAGTTATTCTAGCTATTGTTAAGTATATACCGTTGGTTTCTGAAACCAACATATCTGTTAAAAACATATCGTCATCCCTGTCATTATCTTTGACAAAATAGAGATAACAATATGTTTTAAACGGAGATTTTGTTCTCATAAATCCACGACGAGTAAAGCAATTTATGGTGACGGAAAGTAAAAATACAATGACGTAAGTATAGTGTGAATTTCACTGTCAAACAATTCTATTAAAACATATTGTTACTTCTACTCTGTTTCTTTACCATAATGAAAGGGTTGTCAATATGCGTTTCGATAGTGGCAACTCGCAGTTACAAACTTTTTGTATTTAAATAAATATATTAGTACAATCCCAATATCAAATACAATGCACGTTAAAGAAAAACAAACATTGAATAACCTCAAAACACATTTTATTGATAAAAGAGACCGCACTGATGTAAAGCGCTGTCCGAACCACGAGAGTTGCAATTTTAAACAGATTTTGTTTTCGTAATTTAATTTATATCATGTTCATGAGTCATGAAAACAAAAGTTTTTTTTTGTTAATCAAATGATTAAAATGGTAAATATTTTAAGTTATAGGATTAGAATAATTAATGCTATTTAAATTTCCATGGCATATTATCATATAATCATTTCTTTGTGTGTAAATATATCTAGAAGTTTATCCGTGGTTAATAACCGAAGCAGTTGTCGCAAAACTTTCGACATATACACAGATTAGTTTTTAAAGCCCCGCTGGGATTGTTCAACTTACGAATGGTTAGTGGAGGCTTATGCAACCCGTTATATTTGAATATAGGACTGTTTATATTATCCTTAAACATATAGTGATAATATAGAACAGTATGTTACGTCACGCATTTATTGAAAGCAAAACAATTTAGTAATAATAATACTGACACTTGTATTGTTGTCTCTATTTTGTCATAAAGAAGGTAAGGGATAACAATATGTCTCAATACAAGTATTACTGTAGTTGAAACTCAAACATACATCATGGAAAATAGAAGAAATTTATTTTAAACAGTTGGCGTTAAATTGTGAAGGTCAAGTCAAGCGCTACGATATTGCTACGTCGCGTCTACGACATGACTACGTAATTAATGCTACGCGTGGTCTAATTTGATTGCGTAGTGACATACTCACTATTCGTACAAAGTAAATAAATGTATTATAATTTATTCAGTTAGTAAAAATATAAACTGCTAATAAAGTATTTATATCAATTTTAAATAATTTCATGTTTATAATATTGGTATAAATTTATTCACACTATGATTTACGGATTTGTCTGATTTATGTATTAATTAATGTGGAAGCTTCGGCACACACGAGCGAAGTAATCTCTACGGATTGTGGCTTTATCTTGCGATTATCAACCATATTACTCTACGCTTAAACTAAAGCTGACCATTTATGATAAATAATAACAGGATTTCAGATTTGGGTTAATGAATGTATAAGTAATTACCATAACCATTTATCGTGGATTTCTGAGACAAAAACAAGGATTACGATATGTTTTATACAGAGATTTTGTAGTCAGAAACCAATAGTGACTACGTGAGTATTTAAGTATTCGATTAATTTCTACTTAGTACTACTTACATGCAGTTTTTTGTTGAAGAATGTAATGTTGATGATGTTTACTATAACTTGAATATATTTAAGTATTTATTACACATTTATATGGTTAAATAGCACTTTTTGCCTTATTAAACTATTTAGAACTTTTTCTCAAATACATAAAATATTGCTTGCAAATTTATAACTTAATCTATAGCTAAAAGACACGGCGCTAGTAGATAAGATATGGTAGATAGTTTGAAATCTCCACTCTACGTGAAGCGATTATCCCCTACTTACCAACTTGAGGTTTTACGCTATGTGGGACTTTGTCCTAACTTTGTACTGTAACTTTCTAAGACGTGATAGTAACTTTGACACCAGTTACTTTGAAAGGTAGAAAAAATTTGTCACCATTTCATTCCATACATCAATACATCTGTGCATATATACGTTCCCTCATACTTCCTTTATTTTAGTTATAGGAGCGTAACAAAATACTCTAGAATAGAGTTGTAAAGTGATAGTAGAAGGGCAGAATTTGCTAGAAGAATCTAGTATAAATTATACGGAAGAATAAAGTTTGAATAAGTAAAAATGGAAGACAATGTTACATTTAATTTTTTTAACTATCATAGTGAATAATGCTTTACAATTTGAATCATAAGAATAAGTTCCTAGCGGCTCGGCGTAAAGACGGTTCACTAAGTTGCCAACTAAGTAAGTGCGGGTGCAGACGAGCGGGAAATAAAGTTAGTGGAATTGCGGCTTATTTTTATATTTTTTATTTTAGAGAAATATTATCATAAAAGCTATGAAGGAATTTCAAAGAAAAATGTCAACAATTCAACGGAAGAAAAGTAGTAGAACCTAAGAAATAATTAGGTATGTAAGTAGAAGGTAAAATTATAATGACCATTATCTTCATAGGGTCTTATGGTTGTTTTTCAAAATGATATTGGTTTTACATTTGAAGATAAGTCGCTAACAGCCACAGTGTGTTGCATAAAATTTTCTAAATAAATCAACTATGCAAATCAAAATACAAACTGAATACAAATGGCTGCATCGCTACAAAACAAATTAATCACATCACTGAGCAAGAAAAAGATAATGGATTTCAGTTGCAATTCAATTAGGGCTGTAGGATACGAGTGGCGCAATAAAAAAGGCTAAAGTTCATGTCCGATATGAAATATTTGCCGAATTTTTGCCGACACAAAACGAAAACTCTGGGAAGCAAAGGACCGTAATGAGAACGGCTGGTGGAAGCAGAAAGTCGAAACAAAAAAAAACGAACACATCGGCAACTCCAAAGGCTACTGTAAAATGGAATACGTTAAAGGATCATTGATGAAACTACTCTTATATTCAGATCATGCAGATAACGACTTTAAAAGGCGAAAAAAAATACACCCGCATAAGTTAGGTACCTTCCCGTTAAAATTCCCTTCAAAATTAGTCCAATCCTACCAATCCAGTCAAATTATGGATATTACTCGGAACAAACATGTAGTTACAAACAGACAGACAAAACATAAAAAACTTTTTTTTAAAATATAAGTATAGTTAAGTAACATCATGTGTACAATTTCTTAAATTAATATTTACATACAGACAGTCAATTTAAATTAACTATATAGATCGATTCTTATACAAAATTGTACTCGTAATAATGAAGTTATGCTACCACATTATACAAAGATATCATAAATATCACGCGCTTGAAATATTTAAATTTTTATCGTTTCAGATAAAAATCCCGCATTTCTGTAACCGTAAAAAAGTAGAGAAAATTATGAGAGAGCAACAAAGAGAATAAAACAGAGGGATGCTGCGAAGCGAGTCCGGTGCGGATTTTCATAAAGCGAACGCCCGCCGTTATTTCAATGGAGTGGCCTAAGGTAAAAACTAAAGCGTTTTAACACTTTTAAAAACAAATAAAATTGAGTCTTCTTCACACGCACTGTTAGTAAACTATACTGTAAGCTTTATTAATCACAATAATTAGACTGTTAAAATATTGTTACTGAAGATATAAAAGATCATTTTACTATGTGCTCTTCAAAATCACTAAGAATAAATTAATACGCTAGGCGACGCGATAAGTGGACTTTCAAAACAGCTAAAAAAAAATTAAAATGTAACTACATAAACTATTATAACACCATATCATATTTCATACTATACTATATAAGACTTTATACTTATATTATTTTATAAATGCGAATGTTTAAATGGATGGTTGGAATGATGGATGGATGAAGGGATAGATATTTGAAGATATCTCCGAAACGGCTCTACAGATCTTTATGCAATTTGGCTCAGATTTAGAACATGGTCTGGAAGAACACATAGGCTACACATTTAGTTTTTAATTAATTACGCGCGGACGGAATCGCGGGCGACAGCTAGTAATGAAATTGAAATTGCATATAAAATAAACTTTAAGAAGTAACAATAGCGATGTGAAAACGCTCATTATATCCACACAATGGAAGCCCAAGCCTAGGTCTAATATAAAACGATGGAGTAATATTATTTAGAACTGTTACAGTGGGTCGCGGGAAGGCGCCGGAGGCAGCGGCAGCGCGACGCCGCATTTGCATCATAATTCACGTTGCAGCGAAGGCGGCTATTTAATGAAAATCACTAGAAGCACGTACTCAATGTTATTGTATATCAAACTGCAAGTTGAATAATTCACGCGCTTTAGTTTACACAAGACTCGACAGCTTCAGAAGTCAAGTTAGGGATGTAAAACCATGTATTTCATTCATTATATATTCATTGTATTTAATTGGAGAAATTAAGGAAAATCAAAGTTGTTAAGTTGTCTCTCATAGGATAGATATCTCATACTACATACAAAAGGAACCTCCCTTTATTTACTACCATCACTGCGTACAGAATCAAGAACGAGAATCTTACTATATTATAAATGCGAATGTTAGTATGGATGGATAAATATTTCTTAGGATGCATCTCTTAAACGGCTACATGGATCTCGCTAAAATTTGGCATAGATACAGAACATAGTCTGGAAGAATAAAAATATACATACGCTACTAAACTTAAGTTAATTTTATTTTCGATTCCGTGCGAATGGAGTCGCGGAACAGCTAGTTCTCAATACATTGGATGCAAAAAGAAGGAAACTATTAAACGAAGTAGAAATAGGTTCGAGCTGCATTTAGTTTTATTGGCCTATTTTGTTGAGTACGACTCAGTACATATAAATCCTTTAAAAGGATTAGTAAAACGTTACTTTAGAAAACGATAAGAATTTGCACGATTTAACGACACTATTTACAGAACATTTCAAATAGCTTTATAAAATATAATTACTCATTTGGGATATAAATACTAATTAAATATTTAATTTCCTTACTTGTTACTAATTTATTAACAATGGTTTAGGGAATTTTGATGGCTAATTTGGTCCGTATTTGTTATATTGTTCCCTGTTAAAATACAGAGTAAAATCGTTTACGGATCTATAATTGGTCTTTAGGGGTTCATGTTCGCATGTTAATCGCCAAACCTATATTAATTAATGTATCGGAACTACGTAATTCGTGTACTTTCTAAATTAAATCTATTGAACAAATATTTATTTTTAAACGCAAAAGTTTTGATATACGGAATTTTTGTTACCAAATAACTATAGAAAATTCTTACACTGTGAAATAACGCTATGGCTGTATACTAATACTGTTTTTTTTTTAAATTCCACGCGGACGTAGTCTGAACTGGTAAATTTTTTCTTCTCCCTGGTACCTCTTTCTTTGAAACTCCAGTGTATGATAAAAAATGTGGCTTTTTTATTTCCGTCTCCAATACTATACCGTTGCTATGTAATATTGACCAAGGGGCAGCGGTAGTCAGAACCAGTAGGCGTAATTGCGGTTCCTACCTTATTTACCTTTATAATTGACTTAATGAGTCCCAAACCTAACATTTATTCGACCGCAAACATGTTTGTTTAAGCGAAAAGAAACATACGGGGAGTAATTTCACAAAATAAATGTTTTGTGTATAACGAATTCTAAGAAGATTATAATATATAATAACATAAAATGATCGACATCAATACATCTATGACAACGATAAAATACCAATAATAAAAAATATACTTATAGTTAAAAAAGTAGATAGACGTAAATGACAAAAACTGGCTTGTAAAAAAGTCTATTTTCTTGTACAATTTTTCCTTTGGAATTCCAGGGTTCTATGTAAATGTAGATTCATTAGTTCGTGAAATTTGATGGTCGTTCGTCGAAACTGTTTGATATATTAGCTGGCGAATGTCTCGCCTTTCATCGTGGGTCAGGGCCGTTGAGAACATTTGTCAGAGCTAAGTGCTTACTCTATGTCCCGGCTGACAATGTCCTATCTGTTTGAAAAGCTTGCCATCATTTTTAACGAACGAAGAATTGACAAACTTTTTATAAATCGTATAAAACGTCCAACATTTAATCATCGTCAAAGAATTTCATGAGTTTGTCGATGATTAAATGTTACATTAATTTTATTGCACCTAGGAAAACTATTAATGAAATATACACGAAAGTCACGGAAAAGACACTGACTTAAATCCTAATGATGGTAAAGACAAATAATATATTCAACACAGGTGCCGTGGTATTCTGATACAAGAATCTCTGTATAAAACATAACACAGAAGACAGGCGTGAAGTGGAAGCAATTCCGCGTTTCGTCTGATGAGTGTGCGTCCCGGAGGCCTAATTTAGTCCACTTTTCTTTCCCACCCTTTTTCTTATAAGGAAAGGATGGGAAGTGGAAGTGGACATTCCGGATGAGAGGATGCATGTAAAGGGAAATGCATTCTCCTCCGTCGATTGAAGGTGGGCGACGCATATGCAATTGCGTGTATATGGACAGCGGTCGCTTCGCTGCTCCAGCGATTTCAGGTGTCCGCTGGCTCGTTTGCTACCTTATGATATAAAAAAAAATATCTTCATACCTGTCAGCATCTTGGACAACACAGAGATAACAATATTTTGCAAATGGATATGTTGGACTCAGCAACCCATAGTTAGTGTCCACTGAGATAAAGTGTTAAGAATTCTCTAAATAAATGAAACACCATCATATCTATCTTTATAATTTAGAAACACAAAACATAGTTTTCTTACCTTGACTCGAAACTATCCCTTCAACGCCAATAAAACAGCAAAGTGTCAAGAGTGTATTGCTTTTTTGTGTATACGTAAAGTATAGAGTCGCGGGCACGGGGCCACTGTAAACACTCGAGCGGCAAGCGCTTCCTTTGTAGCTAACGGACGTAATGCTTGAAAGCACATAAGACTGTCGGCTAAAAATATCAAACGACGAGATACGCGAGGAACATTCATGACGCGTTTATAAGATAGAATTGTGGTTTAATAATTTGCTTTGCAAATTTGGAACGCTAAGGTAATTATTTTTTGTGCAACTTACTAAGTATTATAAATGTGAATGTTTAAATGGATGGATGGATGTTTGTTTGAAGGTATCTCTTGAAAGGCTCAGCGGATTTTGAAGAAATTTGTAGAATATAGTCTGGAAGAACACATAAGCTATTTAAGTTTTTTTAATTCCGCGCGGACGGAGTCGCGGGCGACAGCTAGTTTTACAATAAAATTGCATCGTCGAGAGTCGAACCCATGAGCGAGAGTCCATGGTACAGCGATATTTTTCTCGCTAATAGAGTTTTCTCTCTTGCCCGAGTCTCTCGCTTATGGAGGTCCTTCGTCGGGATCATACAATAATTCTCGCATATAGTTTCTCACTTATCATTGTTTTCCGATATTTTAAATAAATAATAAGCCGTTTATAAAATGACAAAACATTCAAAAACAAAATCCCAAGAAATATCGAAGCTCAAACGACTTTCGTATACTTTGAAATATTCATAGCTCGTGGAAAATCGGTAGGAAATCAAGGAGTAGAAAGTTTTCATTTTCACGTCGTAGAGCCGTTCGAAGTCATAAAGTATGATTCCGTTCGCGATTGGAATTTTTACGAGTGGGGGCTTTACAGTTGCGCCGGCTTTGTGTATTGCGTAAATACAATGTATTATACAAGCTATTGAACTATATTGAACCTTAACGCAATGAGATAAGGTTTGAAATATTTCAGCATATGAAAATTTATGCGACTGTAGCGAGCTAAATCCCATAACATCAATGTTTAATCACTTTTTTAAATACAAGTTCGTAACGTTATTGCAACCTGATTTCAAGAAAGTTACAATGTCGTTTAAAATAGTTAACAGTGGTAGAGCCCGCTTTAACATCTTCGCACGAATTGGCCTGGCTCGCTCGGTGAAATACCACGACCACACAGAAGACAGGCGTGAAGTGGAAGCAATTCCGCGTTTCGTCTGATGAGTGTGCGTCCCGGAGGCCTTATTTAGTCATCTTTCCCATCCCACCCTTTTTTTATAAGGATGGGAAGTGGAAGTGGACTTTCCGGATGAGAGGATGCATGGGAAGGGAAGATATTTTCTTTCTGTGCATCCTCTCCTCCGTCGATTAAAGGTAGGCAACGCATATGCAATTGCGTATGTCTATGGGCAACGGTCACTTCACTATTTCAGCGATTTCAGGTGGCCGCTTGCTCGTTTGCCACCTTATGATATAAAAAAAAATCTTAAACCTAAAGAACTTGATGACATAACTATGGTATTCTTTACAATAATAGAAATAATAACTTATTATTAAAAAAAACTATATTTAATGAAACATTTAGATATGATAAAAGAAGCATTGTACAATGAAGAAAAAGAACAACGATTTGTTGATATAGTTAGCCAATTTATTCATCTAAAAATTTTACGTAACAAAAACCTAAAAGGCAATAAAATATTTACTGAAATTAATAACCCTTTATTATGAACCTTACGTCTCGTTGCTTTTTTTTATAAACCAGTTTATTACTTTACGCATACATTTAGAAGATAATAAAGCAAAATTCAAGAAAATTACATATCTTACTTCATATATATACAAAATGTTACCATAGACATTTTGAGCAAAAACATTAATCTTATTCGGGATTCTCGAGTAATTTCCGCAAGGAGTTTTTGAAGGTAACTTATCAGATAATAAATATTTCAGGACGTCGTCCCCCAAACCCGAATTAACTTAATTTACGAAGTGTATATTAAATCCGCAAAGCTTCGGCTTACATAAATACTCTTCTAAAATATTTTAACATTTTCAGGTATGGCATATTAGTTTTTTTCACAAAAAAATTGATAGACGTACTTACCTAGAATTCCGTAGGTAGGTTAAGTAAAGTAATTCGGAACAGCTTTAAATGGATACAAACATCCAACAATAGAATATCCGACAATAACACTAAATTCCCTTAAATCCATTTGGATGACCGTTGACTTAACCGGAAACTAAGTTACTAGAGGGAAATCGAAAACTAATCTAACATGTGATGCTCGACGGCTAACTTTCACATTGACTTTGGCGAGTTAAATGTTGCTTCCGTACAGCCAATTTCGTTACAAGACTTTTTTGTGCTTTGTTTAAAACAAATAAAGAAGAGGATGTGAAGTAATTTAAAACATTCCAAGTTATAAGAAATTACAAGTAAAGGTAAAGGCATGAACTATTAAAAAAAACAAAATACAGGTGCACAATATTGACTTTAATTAAAGTCTACGATCATAATATGATTTAATATTTCTACAAGATAGCCCACAACCGTACGGGTGTTTTTTGAGGGAGAGACCACGGATAATGACAAAGTTATTCTTATAAAAGTGCTACGGCAGAGGAAATCTAGTGTGTTCAAAGATTTTCAGCTGCTGTTAAAACATTTATGTGTTCTTAAGGCTTTGATCAAGTTAAGCTTCTTATATTTTCATGAGGCTTTCTTGGGGCGATGAAATTGAATTCCGTTGTACGTCGTGGTCGCGACTTCGTATTACAACGTATTACTTCGACGGATGTAAGCCACGGTAATGTATTAAAATTGGATTGCTTTGGGCCGCAAATGAAATTTACTTTTAAAAAAAAAGAACCGTAAAGCGTAAATAGAAATAATTTATCAAGAATTCATGTTCTTTTAACAAAAATTATGATTATTTTTCCAAGTTTGAGAACTGGCTGAAAAATAAAGCTTCACAATTTAAAAAATAAATAAATGTGCGATTGCTTACAGGAGTAGAACATGGTTACCATAGACAAATGAGATTTGTAGGAATAATATGAAAAGAGTGTCTTATATATTAAAAAAAATGTAGAGTATGTATATACAAACACTTCTTACGAAAATATTTTTTAAGATGATAGATAAGTTAACATAGTATCACTTGAAGATAAAATATTTTTTTAAGTAACCTAAACAAAATACGTTAGCATCCAAACATCATGTATCAAACTCCGGACGTCCCGGTGCGGAATGGCCACAAAAATATTACTCATGCCTCTTCATTTCATATTGTTTCATGTCATATTTTATACCGAAATGTGACATTATTCACGGGAATGGATAAACTTTGAAGAGAGATTTTTCTAACTTTGTTTTCGGACTTTAAGGAATTTTATTTTGAATATATCACTAGCGACTCAGTTTTCGCGGAATTAAAAAAAAAAACTTTATAAGTAAACTAGGTGTTCTTCCAGACTTTGTTCTATATTTATGCCAAATTTCATCGAGAGTCGCTGAGCCGTTCTGGATCATATTAGTCAGATAAGATAGTAAAAACTAAGATTGTGTACTCAAAATAGAATAAAAATGTTTTTCCACTATGATGTGACATTATTTAGAAACATTGCGTTATTTTGAGTTTAGCTTGGAACTAAATGAAAAAATTATACGTTAGGATTATTTTTTATAAATATTGTCTAGCATCGCCATTTCGCTGTACAAGTAGAAGGTAAATAACGGTTATTAAAGTTTACAAAGTGCAACGGTATCGGGAGACGTGCGGCCAAGTTGCAAGCGAGTACCCACCGCCGCCTTGCACCGATATTATTGATTATAACTTTTGTTTTACTTATTTCTTTGTTCTACTTTTATTTTAACAAAACTGAAGAAACAAAGTTCGTTTGTGTTTTGTTTCACACTTGAAGTAACGAATGATTGCCTATTTGATAAATGCTAAAAGGTAAGAATAGGATATGTCCCTGATGTTTACTAGCTGTCATCCACGATTCGGTCTGTGCAGAGTGTCAGTGTTAGTTGTCTATGTCTTCTTCCAGACTATGCTCTACGTCTATGCAAAATTTAATGCAGCCGTTTTTGATCTAAACATTTGCATTTATAATATTAGTAAGATAAGTAAGAAGTAAAATTTTCAGTACCATTGGTTTACAGTTATAAATGAATTAACTGCTTCTACATAGTCCTTGATTAATAAATCGTAAATAAGGAAGCATGATTAGAAATTCAAGATAAAAATACATAACAATCCACAAAATACTTATAGAAATGTAATTTGAAGAACTTTATATTCTATTTTTCTAGTCTGTGTGTGAGAGCAACACTGTATGCTTTCTAATTTAGTTTTAAACAACGAACGACTGAGGGGCGGTGTAAAGTGCTCCCAGTTGCAAAATTGAATTGTCTGGAAAGTTTCGCAACATTATTAAGACAAATGTTGCAATCTGCAATTCAAAAGAGCGCTCATTTCATGACGTTAACGTATTTTAATATATAATAAGTTATATTTGTTTGCTACAGTTCTTTGTTTATTATTAAAAGGTGGTAAACGAGTAAACAGTCAGCTGAATTAGCCGAAATAGCGAAGCGACCGCTACTCATAGACATCATTCAAGATTCTTTCATCATCATCAGCTCACTATACGTCCCCACCGAAGGGCTCGGAGCCTACCCTAAGTTAAAGGTGATTAGGCCATAGTCAACCACGCTGGCCAAGTGCAGGTTGGTTGACTTCACACATATCTTTGAATTTCTTCTCAGATATGTACAGGTTGTATTACGATGTTTTTCTTCACCGTAAGAACGTTGGATAAATGTGCATATGTAAATCGGAATACAGATTCATTACCTTCCTCTAATCGACAGAGGGGACGGGAAGAAACATACCTAAAGATGGCTTTTGAATATCACGACTAACTTATACTGCATCGGGTTAAATACAAGCTTGATCCCTAACTTTAGTACTACAAGGTAACAAATTTGTTATAAAGCAATTAGTTCCGCACTGACCGAGTCACCTATCACACAACTTCCGTCCACAGTCGCGCTACGAGCTAATTTAATTTTGTCAGCGAGTGAAATCTAATGAAAAACACGAGAGCTTTAACTTGATTTTAGCTTACATCCCGATCCGTGTGTTTGAATTACAAAATGTGCCAACATTGAAATTGATTACATAATCACGTTAAAAGTTAATAGTCGGTTTATATAACGATATACAAAATAGTTAATCGTTAAAATGTTCAGTTCTTGTATAATTTAACAAATTTTCAAACAATTAAAAAAATGCAACTTTGCCATGAATATGGACATGATATGTTACATCGAAAAGGTTTTATAAGTAACAGGGGCGCAAGAATAAAGTCAATATAAAGGTCATAGGGAAGAGCGCTTGGACGAGCAGAGGTGAAATTTTAATTTAGTTGGCTCTCGGCAGCCATGCGATTGTGATGTGGACATGTCATGTTGAGCCCCGTTGAAAAGATCACCTATGTTGCTTTTTATACTTTGAATAAAAGTGAGGTTTAGTTAAACAGACATAGTAAAAAACTTGATATGACACAGTGAAAATTGAAGTAGTTAAATTAGTATATAAGCGATATTCTGACAGAAACAATCGCGATAGTAGCGCCCTCATCGGTTTAGATATTCTTGTTTGAACTACACAATTCAAAACTTTATATATTATTCGATTTCGATATCGATTTAGAAGACAAAAGAAGGAACCGTCGTATAGCCATACTAGCGTGTCGCCCGCGACTCCGTCCGCGCGGGATTACAAATAGATGTTGACCGATTCTCAGACCTACTGAATATGCTCACAAAATTTTATGAGAATCGGTCAAGCGGTTTCGGAGGAGTATGGGATCGAATATCGTGACACGAGTATTTTATATTATATATAAGATGAATTGATTGATATATGAAGCCTTTCTACATGAACTTTACATCACTATTTCTTCATTCAATGATTCTTGCTTTATTCCGCTGAATTAGTCGTCAACATTTGATGGACCTATCGTCCGATGTTTCGCCCGTACGTTTTCCAATTTCAACGTTCGTTCAGAAGTCAGTAATTAAGGCTCTCGTGTTTTTCATCAGACCCACACTTGTGAGGGGAAAAATTGAATTTCGTTCAACAACGCGGCTGCAGACAAAAATAATAGAATTTATTCGACAAATACTCGTCGACGAAAGTTTGAAATGATGTATACCGAAAACATGGAAAACGAACAGGTAAGAGTAAAAAATGTTTGCTTATTTACGTAAAAATAAAGATTCTTCTAGATGAAATTTTTAAATATTTAAAAGAAATTCTAAAAAAAAAATATTTTATTCCACGTTACTTATCGATTACAAACACTTGATGCAGTTGAGTCCTTTTAAGATAGTTTAAACAGTCGTTAATGTGAGTTCTTATATTAAATGTTCATTATGCGCACCTTTGGCAACCACTTGACTCTGAGTACACAACAGTTTGAATTTTTTATTTATACAGTAAAAGGTTTTCAAACTTAACATGACAACGTTAGTGTTCGGAGCACGGTAACAGGATATCAAACACACCGGCTCCGTTCAAACGGACATTCCGATTTAGCTTCTACATTGTTTTTATTTATTATGCCTATATCCAGTTGTAGGCCGTTATTTATGTTCGATGGACCGGAACGTTAAATGGCTTTCCACGCTTATATACAATGGTTATTGTTTTCAAAAGCGGTCGCCGGTTTTTAGATATCTATCTAATTTAGTAGTAGTAGTTAATCTTACTTAACGTCTCTGAGTGCGGCAGTAACTTTAAAATTTTATTAACAAAAGGAACCTTATTATTTTTCCCTTAAATGAAAAAAGTTTTTACGGATTTTACACGCCTTCTAACGTTTCTTAAAGCACACCGAGGTTAAAGTGTGGCTCGAAATTTAATTCATGCAACGAAAATTAAACGCGTTGAAAAAAGTTATATAAGAAACTTGGAATACTTTTCAGTGGCAGCGAGCCGTGTTTTTTGCTGCTTGGGAGACAAGAAAAACGCGGGTTGTGGTCGGCAACACGACATGTAGGCCTTTGACGGATAACTTTTTCATACACACATTACGTTTCGATCCAATGTTCTTTTTACGTCGCGTTAGAACACGATCAAATAGAAAAAATGCATTTCCATGTGTTTGATCATACATTTTTATATAGTACTGCATTTTGGGCATTGGACGTAGGAAATAGAGTGATTTTAAGGCATTCATAGCTTGAGAGCCGCTAACACTGATTTAACGCAGCGCTGAAAAAACGCCCGTGCGTATTCCATACATGGCGGCTATTACTCTTTTTCAGTTAAGAATTTGGATTGGAATAATAATGTAAACAAAAGGGAAAGTTCCTTTTCCTAAAGTAAGCTACACCACAACAGCTATTAGTTACAAGTTAAGTAAATAATTTCAAGCAAATTGCCGTCTTACGCTCTCTCTTTCGAGATTTCTCTTCTGTTGTCCGCCTTTATGAGTTTACCTTTAGAAAACTTTGTCCTTGTTAATGTTTCTTCTTAAATGTTCATTGTACTTTTTCCTTATCTATAAGAACCCTTTGAGATACCAAAAACTTTTTTAATTTTATTATATGTTTGCTTTGTTGAATACTTAATGGTAACGATATATTTACTTAACAAATACCAGAACATGTAAAATACAAAATTACAAATATTAGACCTTCGAATTTATGAACTAGCTGTCGTCCGCGACTCTGGCCACACTATTAAAAAAATAGTAGCTTATGCGTTCTATGTTCTACATCCATGCCAAACTTCCAGCGATATATATGCAGCTGTTCTAGACATCCAAACATTTTCATTTATAATATTAGTAAGAAGTAACCTATTCTCAATAAACATATGGTTAAAATTAATATAAAGGTAATAGAACTAACAAGTCCGGCTCTTTGTATAAGTATACAAAGAGCCAGGCTTTCAGAATAACCGCATTGTCATTTTGCACTTCTATAAATGCGGTAAGTTTTAACATAAGAGGAAATGTCGGTGCGCGGCGAGTTGTTCTTTATTATACAAGTTTCCTGCAACTTCCATTTAGTTCCCAACGTATTTGTTGAAAATGTCCTGTGATGGATATTATTTAGAAAACAACACTTATAATTGTTGATTATAGTAAAAAAAATAAAAAAAATCTCTTTAATAGGTTTCGAGTTAATTGTGCAATATGATATATAAATCTTACTAATATAAATGCGATTGATTAGATGGATGGATGGATGTTTGAAAGTATCTCCGGAACAATTCAACTGATCTGGCTGATACATAGTTGTAGAACATAGTCTGGAAGAACACATAGGCTACTTATTATTTTTTTTTAATCTGCGTGCACAGAGTCGAGGGTGACAGCTAGTATTTTCAAAAACCTAGGTATTATAAATTTACTTAAGAATCGGTTTATTATAAAATATTTCAAACTATATGAAAGAAAACTAATAAAATTATGAAACCGTAAAGGTCTCGGAATTCCCGCGGCGTGTTGTCTAAAGAAATAATAAGGGAAATTCTCTAAGGAATACAATAAAAGCCTTGCTTTGACCCTGAGTATCGAAGCAAATAAAATTTATTGTCTAGTATTTTTATAGGATTATACTATAATAAAAACTTCTTCTTCTTCTTCTAGTGCCTCTTCAGTCTTGAAGGTTGGCCGCTAACTTCGAATATTTGGTTCTGTCAAGCGCAAGGCGAAACAGTTCCTCTGCTGACCTAATCCCCGTCCACTCCCTAATATTACGTAGCCACGAATTTTCCTACGTCCAGCGCGTCTCTTGCCTTCAATCTTGCCCATCATTATCAACTGAAGTAACTTGTACCTGTCATGCCGCAGCACATGACCATGACATGATGATGAATAAAAACTAAATAACATAAATTGTAAGTTCGTATTAAGTTCTCTAATTGAGATAAATAATAAATTAATACGACTTTATGTAATATAAAATTAGCATTTTAATGCTTGTCTTATCAGTAAATCATGTAATAAAGAACAGATCAGAACGACCTTTTTTGTATTATTATAAAAAAAAACTAAAGATTCTCGTTCAAATTATTTCAGCAAAGATGACTCTTGTAAGTTGAATAAATAGCGTTTAGAAAACACTCGGGACATTAACAAGGCGTCAACCGGCGGCGATGTTTGTCGGCGTTAAAATGCGCCTGTTTTATCTCTTTGAAGTGGCCGCTCGACGGCTCCTACCGCAGATAGCGCCTTTATCAGCGCGCCGACGACACCTGTTGTGAACCGAGCCCTTATCAAAGCGTGCGCCAAGGAAGTCTCATTCAGAACTAATGCTTAATGAAAACAACCATTAAAAGCTCAAAGATAAGAATATTTCTAAAAATGTTTGTATAAAACTTTGTTCTTTTATGTCTTTCGCATGTATAAACTTACGTACATACATATTAACGAAATTTGTTAACTACGATGTCACAAATATACAAAAAAAATGTTATATCTTATCTTCTTATCTATATATATAAAAGAATGTCGTGTTAGTCATACTATTTATAACTCAAGAACGGCTTTACCGATATGCCTGAAAATTGGTGAGGAGGTAACTTAGAGCCAGGAGACGGGCATAGGATACTATTTATTCATTTTTTTTGTCGAATTTATACCTTGAAGAGCTGTTTTTTATTTAACTTACTAATATTATAAATCTCTAGAACGGCTGAACGGATCTCGATTAAATTATGTATACGTATGGAAAGTAGTCTAAGGAACACATAGGTTATACTAATTAAGTTTTTTTTTATATAATATATCCACACGGACAGAGTCGCAGGCGACAGCTACTATTTGAATAAACTATCACTTAAAGAACACATTTATTTAATTTATTGCAAAGTTATCAGTTCCCGAAGTTCCTTAGACATGGGAGAGGTCACACGCAAGTGCCGCAGACTAAGGGAAAAAGTTCCTTTATTAACGCGTCCACGCCATCTGTTCACGAGAGATGCAGCCTTATCTAAACGGTCGGCCTCGCTTTAAAAGAAAACTCTATTAAAACTCAGATAGCGTTTCGAGAAGTGGGTCTGCGAGCCTGCGGGCCATCTCTTGTCATTCTTTTCGTGTCACCAAAAGCATTTAAGTGGGCCTTATTAAAAGAATAAATGAGTTTTTAAATTGCTCTGAGACTTGAAGATAAATAAATGATAATATAATGCGTAGTATCATCGCGTTTTGGATTTTTAAACGTAGTATTATTTTTACCAAATAGAAAATTAACCGGTCTTGAAGCCATGCAGTTATAGTAATGCCTGCCTGCCTGCCAGTACGCTAGGACAGTAGCGCTGGATAACATGGACTGCATAGACTCACTGTCGCCAGTTTTAATAAAATGCCCCTTGTATACCAGCATTGATTTTAAACGCTACTGTCATCTCTGCTTAACAATTGTTATCTCTGTTGTTTAAAAAATCAGAAGGATTGCAATATTGGGGTTAATACAGAGGAGACCGTACAGATATTAAAAGAAAATTATACTGCGATACTATACTTGTATATCTATAAAATATAGTTTGATATTTTATACTGCGGGAAGCTTGTTATCGTACAATCCAATAAAGAGGCGCAGCGGCGTCGCGAACCGTCGGCACACGGCACTGCGATAAATATCACACGAGGTGACGGCACAGAATGCAAAGACAATTTTATAAAAATCTTCCAGCTTCGACATACGCCAATAGAATTTCTCTATCTAGCAATAAGTTTAATACATTTAGTTGATGCTAGAAATAGTTAGACTTTATTTAGGAAGTCTATTTGACCTGATCAGTGATGAAGTCATAGAACTGCGTAAGAGACCATGAAAGCACGAAGTGCAAACAATGTTTCTATTTTTTTAAAAATATACTATAAGGTGGCAAAAGATATGTTCTTAAAAAACGTTTTTGATTTTAAATTAAAGTTTTTACTTATGATTTTTGAGATTATTTACATTATTTACACTTTTAATTTTGTCATCGCAACGCATCAGTTCAACTATTATCATTTTATAACGTGGCACACTAAAATGTAACATACAATCAATTTGCAAAAAAAAACTATGTACTAAAATGTAACATGCACGCTTAAAGTTTATCATATCATTTGATGGATTGTAATCGTCGTAAATATATTTGATCGTTGCCTATAAAAGGTTAAGTAGTACTTAACCCTAATTTGTTTACCATATTTATGCTTTTGCCCTCAAATGAAGTTCACATAAAACATGAGCGATGTAATAAAATTTAGGACATCACTTGTATACGAATATCGGACCTTTCTAGTTTCAGATTCACTATTATAGCCCTAACTATCGTCCGCGCGTAATTAAAAAAAACTTTATAACTAGCCTATGTGTTCTTCCAGGCTATGTTCTACATCTATGCCAAATTTCAGCGAGGTTCGTTGAGTTGCTCCGGAGATATCTTCAAACAAACATCTATCCATCCATCTAAACATTCGCATTTATAATATTAGTAAGAAGTAAGAAAGTAATAATTAGTACTCTGGGATAGTGTAGCTCTCAATCAGTGAAATATTTTCTTTAATCTGTCTAGTAGTTTTATAGTTTATTGCGTACAAACTTTCAAATACATAAATTTTTCTCTTAATGTAATTTTTAATTAATGATAGGAATCTATTTGTAAAGAAGAAATAATATTTTAATTCGTATAATCCTTTAAAAAACGTTTGGTATAATCCATATCTGGCACTTAACATGGGAAAAATGATATGATATCGCTTTTCAAATGTAATCGGTGGCCTCGTGCCAACCGATAGCGCGGCGCGAGCTTTGGCACAGACGTTGCTCATAAAAAGCGGGTCATTTGAGAATTTGCAAATTGATTTATTGAGGTTACGAGTTTTAATTTATAAAAGAAATTATTTCTGCCAAATTTTAAATAGAACTGTCCCATATAATAGAGAGATGAATATGTTTTAAACACTTATAAAAAGCTTACTATTTTTATAGTTGTTATACAATTTTGTTAAGCGTCAATAGCATAATGATTATAGGTACGAATTTTCGATCACAAGGTCGGGTTTCGAATTCCGCCATTCGACTATTTTCATGAACCATATCCTAGCACAAGCCTAGAGCTAAGTTGGAATGGTAAAAGAAATATTAGTTAATTTACAAAAAAAAACTAAATAAAAAGTCTTAACTCTTTACATTTTATACATTAAACTAAATAAAACTTTTGTCATTAAATTCTATTCTTCAACGGATGCACTTTTCAGTCTAAGTAATCAATTCTTGGATTCCTTTGTTTAATTTTCCAAGTTAAACTCAGATATCCTCCCTCACTTTCATATCCAGATAAATTACTATAGCATCATAAGACATTATTTTTAATTCCTTACACTTATATAATCATTCTCGAATACAAATTTACTTCCATGAAAAAGAAACTAATTTTAATAATCGTATTAAATAAACAATGGAAAGAGAATGTTTTTATTTCTTTTAACAGGAAGATACAAAAAGAAATAAATAAAAGTTTTTTAATAGGAATATTAAAAATCACTTCGCTATTTTGGCCAATACAGGTGTCCACTTGTTCATTTGCCACATTTTGCTAAAAAAAAAAGTTCTTTTTCCTTCAGGAAATTTTAAAAATAAAATTTAACATTACTCTTAAAAAAAAATCTTTAAATCACTCTTGAACTATCAAGGAAAGATTAAAATGAAATTCAAACATAATTTAAGTTGCAAAAAAGCTAAATTTATACCGATGAAAGCGGTCCATCTTCGTTCTATCTGAAAAGCGATAAATTTAAAAACCGCCATTCAGAAGAATCATTGTACAAAGGAGCTTAGTAAATCACTCGAACGAACAAAATGTCACCTTCCTTATGCAACATTTTAGTTGTTTAAAATGTTTAATCGTTGATTTTTCTCTACTCATATTCTTCTCTTCTAAAAGTGGATTTTTGAGCAAACAAATATATAATCCTTTATCGTAAAACCCAAAAGTCAATCTCTAAATTTTTTGCAACAGTGTTCATGACACAGTAATGATGGCTGGTTTGAAGCCATAGGAAAAACAAACCTTCTTATTGTTTTTATATTAATCTTTTTGGGCGGAGAAATAAGTGCATACTTTTCTTATTTTAAACTTCTTTATATATCTTACAACGTAATAAATGTGTGCTTATTTTTGTGACTTATAAGATTCTATTATTGTGAGACAATGAATGTCTTTAAGAGTCGTATGAGGGCACAAAGGGCGCTAGCAAGCGGAGATTCGCTCTCATTAGGAAGTTACGAATCCACTTCAAATCCTCTTAAATAACGCACATTGCGACAAAAGTCGCTTCTTTGTTATTATTCTATAGAAAACTTTAACAAGTCTACATTGAATTTAAATTATTTTACATTACCAAGACCTGTAAAATTATGTTTAAGCAAAAATGTTATGTGACACCTTCCTCTGCTAAATCAAAGAGATCATATTATCTTATATATAATTTTGTATGTTTCAGGTGATATATTAAATCAACTACGAAACGCAGAATTGCTTCCACGTAATTAAAAAAAAAAGTGAACTCATTTTAAGATAGTTTACGGTAATTCTCTGTCATTTTTAAAACATAAGACTATCAAACAAGAATGTTTAAAACAGATATGTAATATTTTTATTGTATAAAAGAAAAGAAAACATTTAGCTATACCGTAGCTTTAGCATCTCTATTAAGTCATTATTCGCTGCTTAAAGAAGGCAGATACGTCGCGAGCTGAGAGCTCCTTGATTAAGGCAAGTTAAGTGCCCTCTCGCAGTCTATTAGTCTTGTCTTTTAGAATATTATTAGCCTTTGTAAGGGCTGGCTAAATTAAATTTTAAGCAATATCTAAATATTAAGTCAAGATTAACTTGTATTTAATTTTATGTTACACGTTTAATTATTATACTAAATTGTTAATTAATGAAAACAATTAACAAAGACATTATAAATGCGAATGTTTGAACACATAGGCTACCGATGATCGCGGAAATATGTACAGTTCCCATAGGATATGATTTTGTTTTTATTTATTTACTCGATAACTCTGCAACGGTTTGACATATTTTTTTTATTTGGCACAGGTATAGAACTTAGTCTCAAATAATACAAAGAATACTATAGTAGTGTGTCCATTTAAGATGGATTAGTTTGACTAATTAATTAATTTAATTTGAAGTTATAGTGGTTTTTAAATATGTGAAAATATGGGGGCGCTAAAAAAATATTTATCTCAAATTGGGCAGTAGACAAAATAAGTTTGGGAACCACTGTACTAAATGGACGGTTGTCATAGTGTCGAACCGTCTCGCACAACGAATAACTGTGAACTATCGAGTATCAATCTTGTAATAAAATTAATCGAACAAATAGGTACTATAATTTACGTATTAACTTTTTGAATTTACTACAGTTATTTGGCTATGTAGCGCGAACGAAGTCGCCTGAAAAAATGAATAAAATCATAAATTGTTACTTGGTAATCTTTTTATATATAAATCTAAATGTTAATTCAAGTTATAAAGCTTCATTAGGCATGATTTTATAAGCCAATCCCTTTGTTTTAATTTTAATATTATAATCAAATGTAGAGAGAGAGCAACTTTCAAAGCATATTTCTACACGAGCGACTGACTCTCAATAACATTCAAAGTTCACTATTTTAACACATCATTACCCATAAATTATATTTTACCAATAAAATTTCTCTATTATATAAAAACATCCGATCAATATTTTAAAATAAAAAAATATACTTCTATTGATATTACAACCAAGTCAACAATTGGCTTAAACTAAAATTGTTGTTCTTTTTTATAAAATTAAAGCAAATATTGATATTGAATAGAGCAATTGTGTTACTTAGCTTTGTCTATATGCGAAAGAACAAAAGCAATAAAAGGTAGACAGCAGAAATCTGAATAGAGATTAAAAGCCATCGCGGAGTGAATCGTTTGTGAAAACATCTATTCTGAAAAGAAATAATCGCACTAAAAATCTATTCCTCTTTGTTGATCTGTGGCTAGACTCTTTGTTTAATCGTTTGTGTATTTTATTTTTATTTGTGTTTAAACTTTATTAGGTACTAGATGTCGGCAACGACTTCGTCCACGCGGTATTAAAAGAAAAAACTTAGTTAGTAGCCTTTTTGTTTTTTCAGACTATGTTCTACATTCATCAAAATCCATTGAGCCGTTCCGAGGATACCTTCAAACAAAACTTCAAAAAAATTCTACCATCCAAACATTCTCATTTATTATATTACTAAGATCAAATAAATTTATGGATTCTATAAAGCTGAAATGCTGGTCATTTCGAAATTTCTAAATTTTACGAAATAAAATCTCAAACACACAATTTGTAATCACAAAGACGAGATCAAAGGTAAATATCCAAATTGCAAATCGACGTACAAACTCAATATCTGTTATGTGACGTCACTAACGGACCGCGAGAGTCCGATTGAACGTAACAAAGCTGAATTACTCCGGGGCAGTGTCCGGATAATTGTGAAGCCGGGGCCAGCTATTACGCAGTCAAACGGTTAAATATCGCATTGCGGTCAGCTGCTAACTCGATACCCGACCCGCTGACGCCGATACTAATCCTACAACTTGCATATGCATACAAACGATTAAATGGCTTCAATCTTGTTCTATGTTTGAAATTTACACGATGGTTTATCCTACATTCATTAGACCCCTTATACAGATTTAATATAAACTATACTTGTATTATCAATGTATTGATAATTTAGATTGTGTTATCTGTATATGTTATGTTTATGTATTTTAAACATCTAAAATATCTATAGAATCTCGTCAAGTAAGACGTGTAGAACAGTAATAAAATTGTTAAGTATGTAAGAGTTAGCAAGAGTTGGCTATTGTCTATGACACGGCCTTTTCCCCCATTTAATAACAGTTACTTGGCTGAAATCCAATTTAATCACAATAAGGTCAAATTGCTTTGAGCTAGCGTTGAGTTCGTTCATACATGTATGTTGTAATTATGTATGCTTTTATTCAAATGTCAAAATAACCACATTATACTAAGTTTCCACTGCAGATACATTCATAACAAAAAGAAAGTCATCACTCACATTCTCTGTTCTGATTGTTCTTGTTTTAAATTCTAGAACGTTAATTTGATGTATAGTAAAAATCCTTTGATAAACAGTTAATTTGAAATTGCTAAAGTTTGAAGCAATTCTAGTGGAGTATTGCGCAATTTCCGTAGCACGGCCGTAGCACAGTCGTAGCAACACTGTAGCGGGCAGCTTGCCAGCTATACATATAACCCTGGCAACGTAGACACATGAAAAGTGGTCACTCGATAATTTGCACATGCACATTGATTTATTTAGGTTACCAACTTTTTCTTTTCACTAACACGAAAAAAATCTTCAAACTTAGACATTCGATTTTTTTTTATCTACAACTTTGAAGACAAATGGAATGGGCTTTACCCAAATTGAAACTAATAGGAACTCCAGCTTGTAAATTAAATACCTACAGCGTTGGCTAAAAAAGTAAATTACGAAACTCGCAGAGTTTCAATTCTCACGAGGAAAATAAGTTCGCAGAAATGAGACCCAATATTCAATACTGAGAAATGAGTAAAATTATTTAATTTGAAGTGTCTTGGAATAAAATTAAAACTATAATTGGAAACAAAGTCCAAAGTGACAGGAACAAAGGATAAAATATTCTCGGAATATTAGGTAACATTAAATTCCTTGAAAAATAAACTTAATTAGTTGCCTTAATTACAGTTAACTAAAGAAAAGAAAACTGTGATTAACTAATGATAATTGTCAGGTTTTATTCCATTAAGCAATGAATTTAAGAGACTCTTTTGTTAGAATACAAAGAGAAATGCGTAGAGACCAATAAAAAAAAACCTAGGAAAAAATTTAATTGACATTTCTGTGGCTCGTGTCATACTCGAGTCGTGTTGAAGTTAATCCTACTATAAGAGAACAAAGTGGTCCTAAATAGATAAGGATAAATATATATTTTTAAATGTACAATATCCATTAATATACTGACAATCTCGCTAACACTGCCCACTTTTTGGAAATTAAAATAAACAAGCGTATTTAAATGTTATTTTTTTTAAAGAGAAATTTCAAAATATAATTTTAATAATTTATATATAATTTAAAATCAGTAATCTTTCATTTAATTATCTATTCAATGAATTTAATCAAAAACGCAATATGTACGTAATGAATCAGTAATTAGTTGAAATTTCCAACGTACAATAATCATCATGAATCCCGCATTTCGTCGGTTGCAATTTCAATTCAGGAGACAAACAATAGGAGAGTACACCTGCACAAACAGTGCTCACACCCTGTATAGCCCGTATTCATAGTCTCACTATGCTCGGATCGTATTCATAGTCTTAGTATTCTGGGCCGTATTCATAGCACTCATTGTGGCTCGTTCACCATATTGATCGAGAACGCTTGTCGCTGAATACAACTCTACATGAATTATGTCCGCCTAGTCCATTGTAGTCATGTTTTGGTCAGTATTAATTTATTATACTTTAAAGTCATAAATAACCTCCAAAAAAATTCTCAAAAGAAACTGTAGTGTAGTTTATTATTGTAGTGTTATTTTCTATTCGAAATCAGTGACTTAAATGTCTATCTTAAATTATTCCACCACGTTTGACCGTGATATAGGAATATTACCTTACAGTTAAACTTAAGGAGACCTTCCTTTCTTTAAATAAAAAAAAAATAGATTATAAAATATCTACATATCAATAGAGTAAAAACCCTTGCCCATGCAAATCATATTCAAGCGTAATTCAAGCGACACGAGTTTAACATTGTACATATAAAATTGAACTCTCAAACTACAACTCTGCGGTATGTCGGGGTCTGAATATGCAAATAGCAAGGTGGCCCACTTCGTCTAACACTTCTCTTTCCCGATAGCAAACTTCCATTCCTTGCGAAAATATTATCTCAATTTTTTTTTCGTCTGTATTTCGTGAGCAAAAAGCTTTTAAGATGTTCGGAACAGCTGAGGTAATAAATCAAGTAGTGCTTGTTTAAAAAATTGGAGGGAATTTTTTTTATTAAAATTTTTGAACAAACTATTACAAATAATGCTTTAAAAGATATTATATTTTTTGTTTATTATCTAGTAATTTTAGAACGAATATGAATATACATCTCAATATTTAGGTTAAGAAGGTTAAGGTCCTATTTGGATTACATAGAAATTGGAAAATAATTACATAGAGTTAATTCTAGTAATAAACGTAATACTATTTCTTTATCAAACAAAACTTATTGGTACAAAGAACAGGTGTACTAAGTATGATTGAACTCAAGAGTTGGGTATAAGTTAAGGGTCCGTACCGAACTCGGTGGCACAAGATCAGCTCGTAAAAACACTACGTGCGCCGCCCCTACAATTATAATCACCTTAATTGAGAATAATAACTTAGAAAGCCAGACTCATTAACTACTATTTGCTTAAGCAATTTATTGGGGTTCTTTTTTATTCGCTTACTACGCAATTACTTTTACTTATATTAAGAATTAGGCAATTTGACAAAGTAAATATTTTAATGTATTGTAAGATATGGGCAGATTATAAGGAGGAAAGAATTGCATACGATAAGAATAATTTATAATTAAAGTTCGTGGGGGTTACATCAGTTAAGGTGACATGTTCACGAAGGGAGTGACGACTGAGATGACAAAAGATAGATGGATGTGAAGGACGAAAACTCGGTGCGCCAATTTGCCTTGACCGTTGTGCCGTGTAATCGACTGCCCAGATCAGAGCGGCTGTAGCAATCCCCCAGCACCAATGTACAAAACAAGACAGGCCGATACCTGATGACCACGACCAGTCAGAAAAGACTGCAGCGAGATAGAAGCAGAAGAATTTGTGCCATATTATAAACGAAATAATGACAAATAAGATCACATGTTGAATTTGAATTTAAAGGCGAAAAATCAGCTGAATACTAATAGAGTAAAACTAATACAAAATCGATAGATTAAAAAAGTATTCGGAAGGCAACGTTGTAAAAGGAAATGGATAAATTCACTCTGAAATACGTTACATTATTCAAACCGGAGGAATGGACGCAGATATCCATCGTCTCGCTTCACTAAATGTCGACCAGATGCAATCTTGCAGCAACAAGTTTTCATGACTTGCTTTCCAATTTGAACTTTAAACTAAAATGGAATAAAATCTACAATATTGAATAATATTTGCATCTATTAAATTCTTCGTAATATTATCGTTGTTATCACAACCAAGTCATGTAAGGTTAATGGGGATTAAAATAACTATTAGTCGCCAAAATAAAGAATTAACAACATTCCAAAAACGATTTAGAAATCATATAGATTACTGAATAGCCAATAGCTTATAATAAGTGAGTAAAGTCAGTGCAAAATAAATAATCCGCATCCCATTTGCAGTTTCCCGTTCATTTTCCGAAACAAACAACGTTATTGCGCCGTGGATTCCGTTGTTCGTTGTTAAACAACGAAATCCACGGCAATAACACGCTCCATTATTCACTATTTCTGCATTCACAACAAGCCATCTGGAAGTTTATAAATATTCTGGCCGATGATCAAAATGAAAAAGAATTGGCTGCATTTGTAAGCAACGTTCAAATAATAATAAAAGAGTTGGTATTTTACTAAATAATTCAACTTAAAACGTAATTAATTAAAATATACGTTCTTTCATTTCCTTTTCTGTCTAGTCTTTTCTTTGTCTGTGTTCACGATTTTGACTTAGATGAAATGTTAAATGTATTACTTTTTTACTACATTTTAATGTTTCAAATATTTACGTTCATATAACTTTTATTACAATCTTTAGTCACTCGTAAATATTTGTAAATTGAGCGACTAAAAGGACTGAAATTCCAAAATCAAGATAAAGGAATAACTTGAACCACAATTTAGCCAGATCAATTTTATGCAACTCGGTGCACGTAGCTTGCCTAACAGCCGGATAATTTTCTGCGCCTTGCTCAACAGCCACGATGACATCATAATGTATTCTCTAGCGATTTATGATCACCTGGTACTTACGGATAAATATAGTACTAGAACGTTAACAATGCTTACCGTTGCACTCAGAGTCCATAAGTGACTTTTAAAGCTCTCCCTTTTCTTATTATAAACTATAATTAATTATTTTATTTTTTTCTCAATTTAATCTTTTTAAATAATATACTAAGAAGTTACTACGGGATCCTTGAGTTTGAATATGCTAATAGTAAAGGATACTTTCACGAATAACCCTTCAATGGCAAGCTTTTATTCTTTGAGAAAACATTATTAAATTCTATCACCAACGTCTTTTTCTGAAATATATTAGAAAACTATATGTTCATGACTAGGCAATAAATCAAGGAATGTTTTTAGATGGCGGCGATTTTTTTCCATAAAAACAAATTTTAATTTAGTCTTTTTATCTATTTATAACAAATTATATTCGCATTTTAATAATAAAGTCTATTGTTGTTTTACGCACGACAAAAACAAAACTATATTCCAATCCAGAAAATATCTGGCATAATATAAAAACATAAAGATAATTTAAACATTCCATTTCTGCCATAAGAAATAATTTCAAATAAATGATTACACAAGGAAAAGAAACACCGAAAATTTTCAATCTGGCCGCAAGCGAACGACTGTAATCGAGTGGAGAATTCATCGAACAATGAAGCTTAACTTTCAACGCCTTAATGTAGCCCCAGCTGGCATTGAAAGAGATACATTCAGATTAATTCCCTCGAAATCGGCAAAAGAATTAGGTCTCGTATAAAAAAAAATAGGACAGCTATTCTTTAGTTAACGCGGTCATGGGAGGCGGGGTGTAACTGCTGACGATTTAAGGAGGGTTTCAAGACAATGTGTCTCTCATTATTTAGGACGGAACATTGTCTTTTGATAATTTGTATACCATACATCGTAGCTGATTATATTCTTAATATATAATTAAAAAAGTTACACAATTTACCATACCTGCCCTTATCCAATATGAGATACGTTTGCGTCAACTTACCTGAAACAAAATTATAAATAGTTAATTATACATTTTAAAAGTAGATTTATGTTTCTCTACATCTCTTGTTAATGGTACGTCTAAGTAACTATATGATTTTCAAAGATAGTACCTCAAAAGTCCGCACATTAACAACTAAAAAAGAGTTGTCGTTGACTAAAGAAAGAATGAGGACAAGAGACGAAATTTCTCGAATCCATTATCAACATCATTGTAAGGATACAAAAGGCGCATATAACTTGAGTTGTAAGGAACGAGGTTTTACCTAAACTATAAAGATATTTTTCCATTGACTTTACACGTACATTATTTACTTTTCTGTAATTTTTTATTTACATTTAAGATAATAGGGCACCATCGCCGTTGTATGCGTATTTGGCAGATGTATGTATGAGACACGACTACACTAAACATCAATCAACATCTAGCTACCTAGTAATAGATTGTGCGTTTGTGATCACGCAACGAAATTGTAACATGCATCCTCTGTCGCGTCTGTTGCACGTCAATTTGATACAAGCCCATTGACAACAGCATTTATGAGTCAAGTAATAAGCGAAAGCGATTTTGCAAGTCAAACTAAAAATTGTGCCCTTTAAAGTTGATTTTTTTTTCGAATATCAAAATAAATTTATAATAAAAGTATAATGTTATAAGTATTGGGTTAGAGAAAGGTTGGGTGGGAGAAAGTTTTTGTGGTTACTTAATAAAATACTCAGCTGCATTTTTTAGTTCAGAAGATTTGGTTGAGATTGCCTCTACTCGTAGTTAAATGATCTTAGCAGCTTCATAATATGATACAGTTTTAGCAAAAGCTTTGCTGTTACTATCACCTATAAAACAGAAACGTAAATTTACTCATTTAAAAAATCAATTATTAATTAAGCTCGCTTTCGCCTATTACTTACAGTGTTAGAGGCTAGCCTTCAGTTTACATATTGCTCACGTAACCCGCATCTAATAGGCGGGTAATTTCGTGCGCTCCGGCACCGACCGGCCGGATGATGCCTCGTTATCATCTTACTCCATCGATTTATGTTAGCCTGGTATTTGCTTCTGTGGCACGTGATCAAATTGCAATTTCATACTCTAATTGACTGCTAATATTAAACGGTTTTAACAGACACTGATTAAAATATTACTACATCGATATACATATTAAAGGGTGATAAAATTATGCGTTACTAAAATGTTTTCAAGCTACGATCATGAGTATGTAAAAATACTTCGTAAAAGTTATAATTTTAGATGTTTAAAATAATTTAAAAAACATCACATAAAATATGTTTCCGCCTTTAATACAATTTCTCTGTCCAAGAGATACATTTAAATTAATTTCAATATCAAGTGAGAATTTCGTCCTCGAGAGGAAAGTAGGGCAGTAATTTTTTAGACACCGTATCGCCGTGGATAGGCCAGGTGCGCTCTAGGCAGTTAATGGAGGACGTTCAAGAGAATCGTAAAAATTCAATCCGCGTGTACTCGAGATGGGACACGGCCCCTGTAATTGTAATCCCTTGTATGTGCAAAATCGCACTCAACTACCCCGACCCTCGATAAATTTACATTAAATTCGTTTTATATTAATGGTGTTAGGTAATTTTTTTTTTAATGTTTCGTGCAAATGTACCGTGTACAGGGTAAGATTTTTTTTAATTGATTCATATCTTTGATGAATAGACTCACATTTATTGAATTTTAAAACGTGTATTTTGAAACACGTAAACCAAGTAGCACCATATCGTGGGTATTAAGTCGCTTTGCGTTCAACCTCTTAGCATGATGGTTGAAGTAAATATGTGAACATTTAAACTTCCTCACACTCAAGAGTACGAGAATATATGTAGGTGATAGATGTTAGTGTTAGGTAGGAGAGAGGGTCGATGCGGAGACGCTCAAGGTCGAGCGTTAGCTAACGAATCGCGCCGTCACCTGAATAAGAAATAAACTTTCGAACATTATCCCTTCCAGTATCAAGCCAGTTGCGTAACCCGTCCTCCTTGAAACGTTAGCCCCGGAGACATCATGGAATAAATTAAATTAGGGATACGAAGCTTTAGAATTGTAAAGCCTTCTGGATAGGTTTATGTTCTCAAAGATATGGTTGTACTTTAAATCTCTAAATGTAACATACATTACTCTTAAATCGAAATTAAGTTGCTCATATTTACAACGAAAAATTAAACTTATTTTGTTGAAAGTTACTATAAAAATTGTCATAAATGTGTGTAAAGTAATAATGTTTCCAAAATGGTGATTTTAATTTTGATCTTACTTTTTGGCAAATAAAAAAAAGACCTTTTTTCGTGTTTATTTTTTTAACATTATAATATGGGCTATATCTATATTGTACGTATAATTAAAAAATATAAATAAAAGAAATTTTAAGGCGACATTTAAGTACTTTAAAAGGCAATAAATTAGGGTTGATCTTAATTAAAAAGTCAGTTCTTAAAAGGTCGGATTAAGAAATAATAAATTATTCAGAAGTCAACCGACGCCGTAGTTGGAAATGGGCGGCGGCGAAACAAAATACCCCATATTTAAATCTAACCAAATAACTGTCTTCACTTAACTTCCTTATCTGATATTATCAGAAAGCAACAAGTTCAGGAAAATATAAAACAATATATACATGAAAAATACGCCTTAACTAATTTTTCTTATGTTATAGAAAACTATTTGAAAATGTCACGGCTAAGAAAACTCTCAGTATAGATGCTTACTAAATATATAACTGTTATTTCCAAGTAATACATAAGTGACCTAACGAACTATGTGGGTCACGTTAAATATACGTTACATATAGCGTTGCTTATGTTAATTGAACGCATAAAGATCGCCTCCGTACCCAAACACGCCAACGGCCGCTAATGGCCTACTTTAATTCACCCCCTATTGTTACGCCCTTCAATGTTACCTGATTTTAATTTCAACGTTATATGTGAAACGATTCAAATGTCGATAAAGGATAATTTAAGGCTCTTCAAATTGCCTCCTTGTAATATTACTACGTGTGATAATTCTTTACATAAGTACATTTATCCGACGTACTTACGGTAAAGGAAAACATCGTGATGCAACCTGCACATATCTGAGAAGAAATTCAAAGGTATGTGTGAAGTCAACCAACCCGCACTTGGGCAGCGTAGTTGACTGTGGCCCGATCCTCCTTCACTTAGGGTAGACTCCGAGCCCCTCGGTGGGGACGTATAGTGAGCTGATGATAATGATGATGATGAATAATACTTTTACATTGGTTTTTACTCGCAAAAGGAGTTATTTATGTTTGTGTCAAAGTTTAATAACATGCTTAACACCAGTGCTTAAACTGTAGAAACCGAATAAGTAAATATAGCATGTCATCGTTTCATTATATCTTACTAATATTATAAATGCGAATGTTCGGATAAATGGATAGATGGATGTTAGTTACATGGTATCTTCAGAACGATTTATATTCATTTAGATGTAGAACATAGCCTGAAAGAACACACACTACTAAGTTTTCTTTTTAATTCCGCGCGAGCGACTGCTAATTAAAGGATAAATACGTTTCGACAACTCTCAGATGTTTAAAAAAAGATAATGAGATAGAAAAAGGACAAAGCATTCTAAAGAGACAGAAAAGGTTTCTCGCACTAATTGCTCGTTCAAACAGAAAATGAGTTTGAATTGCTAAAACGTTGAAAAAAAAGGTTAAATACGCATCACTTACAATGGGTGCAAGTGAACGACAAATGAAAGAATGAATGAGGTGACGGCATCCAGGTCATCGTTGAGCTATGTTTCTACAGATGAATGGTACGAGTAATTACGTTCGACTCAAAGATTCGGTTCCATACGTTCTTTTGTACTGCTCATCTTCAAAATGAAATCATTTTTTAATTACCGTGAATTAAATTGATGCTTTTTAATTAAAAATTTATTAAGAAATTGTTATAACAACATTACAACATAAAACATTAATTTCGATTTCAATCCACCATCATTGGTTATTCAAATAAAAGGATATTTTAAACCGAAACGATTAGAATTATTTGACAACACTTTCACAAATATTTCTAAAGGTTTTCTATACGAATTGTATATTCCAGACATGTATAATAGATCCCGACAATATTACTCCGCGCCTTATTGCGGGGTCCAAATAAATGACATCGTGTTTGTCCGGCCGCAGTACAACGAATGCGAACCGTAATCTTGTACTTAACCGAGATTAACATCAGTAAAAAGATTCGTTTGCCTGGAGATTTGGATAAAATAAATTAAACGGTATACATCAAAATACAAAAGAAATGAAATAAATAAAAATATATAATACTTACAAGGTCAACGTTTACAAATAGTTTTAAGCCAGATTTAATATCTCTGTTTGGCGTAACATATCAAAGATAAAATTACGTATTGTAGACATAATGGTTAATCTAATTAAAAATGCAATAAAAAGTAATTATAGTAACTTAATATTATAAACGCGAAAAGAATTGTCTGTCTGTGTGTCGTGCTTTGACGCCAAAACTTCTGAACAGAATAAAATTAATTTTATGTACACCGATAATCTAGAGCCTGAGAAAGGATACAGGCTACTTTTTAATGCGAAAAAAGTGTTTTAAGTAAATAAAAGGGGCTACGAAAACTTGTTATAATCGTCATTTCTAGAGTTAGTAGCTTAAACGTAAAATAAATGACATTCAAAATTTGTAAAAGTTTAACCCTATAAGATTTCTTATAACAATAGGGCTACCTAAAGATACTATTCCACGCGGACAAAGTCGCGGGCACATAGTATATAATGATTAAGATTAACAAAAAAAAATTGTTACATCACTAGCTACGCTACATTAGGCGCCAAATGAAAACGCCGCGGTGGCTACTCTGCCCCCCCATACCCCCAGAAACTAGGTCGCATTGACTCTACAAATACATTACTGAAATAAGACGAACAGCTCTCATAATTAACGTAACACAACACTAAACTTCTACCGAATGCTCTACTTAATGATTGTCAAATTAAATTACAAGGTAAAACTTTTCCTGCTATACTCAGTGCTGGTTAAGTCACTAAGGGTCTCCCTCCCTAATTATTGAATAGTAGGAGAAATCCATCAGGAATTTGTCTAGTGACAGTAATTAAATTAATGATTAAGAAACACTATCACACATTTTATTAGATTATGTGTGCTTTTAGTGTTTTATTATTTTTGTCTAGAGATGAAAAAAATTAATTAAAATAAGACAATAACCTCAAGTTGCAGGCGGACTATGTGATATGCGATATTACGACGAGTCTGCGCATTCTGCGAGATAGCTTACCTAGACAATGAAGCATTAAAAAAAAACAGATAGAAGCTGAATTTCCAAAGAATTCTCGTCTAAAGAAAAACTACATCACCGTGTTCATATTTCCTTTGAATATAAAATGTTTTTTTTTTCATTCCTAATACCAAGCCACTGTTCCACCAAATGAAGATATATCAGTAAAAAATAAATGGTAAGCCAAACCAAATAGTTTTTCTAGTTTATATCGCTGTCTGACATAGAACATCGCACTTTACTAAAGAAAAGGATAGTAGTCTGTTCACTTAACAAATCTAACCTCTTTGACGCTGTCGTGTCTGGTTTGAATAAAGCTAGGTAACCACAGCGGCGCGTCGCCGGGGGCGCGTCGTGCGAAAACATTTAGCTAAGTGCACCACTTTACAAGTTAAATGCGTTCCTTGCTGGCGCCTAGGAATAGTATTATGAAATTATGCAACAAAAGCAAGTGTCGGGATTAGACTAAAAAGATTTACTAGTTTCAAAAATGCTTAGGCAATTCAAAAATATTCTTAAAAACTATCCAATCTGAGCAATTTATGGATGGTAAAATACCTGGCCTATTGTCTGTCTTACACTAAACACATCTTAAGAAGATTTAATTTTAAAGAAATAAACATGACACAGAGATTTATAGAACAGTATAAATACGAAGTAATTTTAGTAACATAATTTAGAAGTGTTGTTACATTAAAAATTGACACAGAATCGTCCATCTCAACGTAATTTAGTATTGAGTTCACAAGTCATTGGGTCGATAGGATCGGAACGCGGCCGGATAAAGTAGAGGCTCATTGAACTCCCGCCAGGCGACGGGCGACGCAACGACACGGAAACTGCGTCGATACATCGAGCAGATAAACGAAAATACTGCCCTCACTAGACAACATAACCACTTACGCTAGTTTCACGAAGCCGAACAGCGAGGCTATTTTGTTAATACTCTTCACTAGTATCAGTGGGTCTACCACGAATATTTGTTACAATCGCCATCGTATCGACAAAATTTGTATCAAAATTTATGCCACGGTGCTATTGGGCGTAAAGTATTCAAAAAATATCATACTAATTTTGACATAATTGACGATGACGTCACGGACATTATTACAGATCTCAGGTGAAGACTTAAGATAAACTAAGACAAGCAGGTGTCCTTAATGTTTAGCGATCATCGACTCCCATTCCATTAATATCCGAAGCACCTGACTAAATGCAAATGTTACGCAAATATCTCTTTTTATAAAATAAGTCCGCACCGAAAATTCAAAAAGAAATACGACTAGGTATATAAATTGAACAAGAAATTAATGTATCATGCGTCTGACTGTCGAAGTAAGAAAGGAAATTATGTTACTCTTTTTGAGATATGGGGCTTTATGATGCGGGAGACGGCGAAATATTGGAAAGACGTGACGTCATAAACATTAAAGTAAAAAATGATTCCATAATATATTTTGTTTGGCTTCATTTCATATTCATGTCATACACCAAATGTCTGATATTAGAACGTCAACATTTAATATCTTTGAACTTGTGTTACGATACCTTTAAAAACATTCAACATATCAAACATTCTTTCAACAAATCTTCTTTTTGTCTTACGTTTTCAGGTACACAAATACGAATAGTATCTACAAAAGCAATACATTTTTAAATTGACATCTTTCGTAGGGTTTTTTCCACAATATACCCTAAGGTACATTACATCGCTTTTAGGTTAAAAGTAAAAAACAAACAGCAATACGTGGGGACGCGACCTAAATTCACAAAGAGACTTCGTTGCAATGTCAACTCAATTAAAATAGATTCCGATTTCCAATTACTTGAAGCGCAGTTCTGTGTGGAGAAAATAATAACCTTTTCGCCGTTGATTGCATTGTACATTGACTATAGAGAAACGGACAACGTAAACCCGCAGTTGTATCTTTTCGCAGTCGGAGAAGTAAAAATTATACACGGCCATATAATACTGATAATTTGAAACGTATGAACGTATACCGATTCAAAAATTCACATACACCAGATGAGCACACAAGCAAGTAGTTCGCTTAAATTTGACGGCGGGAAGCCCGCACTTGACAAGTCCTGCCACTTAAAAGTCAACGGTACTGCATATCGGTAACCACTGGGTATTGCTCCACCGACGTCAGTCTATGCAGATTGATTGTCATAGCGTTAATGTAAAAAGGTTTGACAAAGGTTTGACAGCACGAATATATTACATCTGAAAAAACAATTTACACATTTATATTTTTTCGATGCTTACACAATTATGAAAGGGACGAATACATAAAGAAATGACAAGGTAAGTTTATTTTTACAGTTATCGTGATCATTTCTGAAATACTTATATATATCTCTTTTCAAATAAAGCGAGAGAGATGAGTATACGTTTTTATAGAAATGTTACAAATTCTCTAAAGCTCATGTTTTTCTAATACTCAACAAAGTGAGTTTCTGATACCAGTCTCTGTATAAAATATAACGTCATCTTTGACAAAACAGAGATAAAAATATGTTTTAAATGGAAGTTTGATCTTAGAAACCCATGGTACGTTGTGACGTAGTATGACGTAGAAACTAACAAACGAATGCTTATAATTCAACTGAAATTCAAACCATGTAGTTGTAAAATCGTAATACATTTGTATACAACTCATAAATCATATTTATCTGTAGAAAGTAGCAAACAGTTGAGGATTTTGCTTTCCTAATGCTCTGATAAATGTTCGAATACCAATGACAATATTTGCCTCTTGCAAACATTACATGTAGAGACACTTTCCCGTTTGTTTCGCATAAACAAAACATTATATTTGTTAGAAGTTTTTCCTCAATATATTGATAGATTTTAAGTGACGGACGATAGGGTTTAAAAGTGGAAGAGCCCGCTTTAACATCTTCGCTCGACTTGGCCCGGCTCGCCCGGTGAAATACCACGACCACACAGAAGACAGGCGTGAAGTGGAAGCTATTCCGCGTTTCGTCTGATGAGTGTGCGTCCCGGAGGCCTTATTTAGTCCTCTTTCTATTCCCACCCATTTTCTTATAAGGGTGGGAAGTGGAAGTGAAATTACCGGAAGAGGGGATGCATGGGAAGGGAAAATATTTTCATTCTGTGCATCCTCTCCTCCGTCGATTCAACGTAAAGTGTCATATGATTCATATTTTTTTGTCACTCCAGTCATTTTTAGTGTAGAAGTATGTTTAATTTACTTTTATGTTAATTTTATGATATATTAGCCAACTCAATCCAAAATATGTTAAATCTTATATATAATTCCATAAATTTGTAACATTAGGATTCTGTAGTCTTAATCTTAAGGCTACAGAATTAGGAATTAATTGGAAACATTAGGAATAACAGATGGCGGCTGTGCACGCAATGCTTGACCACAGAAAGAAATTACTAAAAGTGGTAATAAAATTTGATTATTATTGAAACCAATGCTTCATAGAACCTTTTTAAAAGATAAGAGGTTATTAATATAAGCAAACAAGTGCTATCGCGTAAATAAGAGGGCCTAGCACGAATATTTACGACACGCGCCTTCGTAACTTAATTAACAAAACATTTTGTAATTTGTATTAAATTTCATTATTTCACAAAATTTTAAATATAGTGAAATTCAGTGACAATATATTCTTAAAACTTAAATGTAATTAATCACATATATAAATATATTATTATATCTATAAAAGTTTGATGCAATGCTAATTCTTTATTTAAATCAAACACAAATCTGCTCTATCTTACATTGCGAATTACAACTTTGAGATAGTACTTTGAGTAGTAAAACATAATGACTGAGTGCTTTCAAGTGTGAAATTCTTTAAATTCGTAATATCGTGAATATAAACCTAAAAGCCCCCACCTCGTCGCCGTCTACACCGACTAATTCCGTAACTTTACGACTTCAAAGGAGCCGTAAACTAGTCTTAATCTTGCCGTCGCCTTATTTATACGACTTAGTCCATAGGTGGTAGGAATATTTAAAGCCTCGTTTTATAGTATTTCAAACTTGATTACGTTCGGCCTCGATTGCTGACAACCATTGTTAAACTTCTATATAATATCCAAGTACTAAAACACGTTATGGAATGACAGTCCACAAATCCAACATCCAATTCACAAGTCATAAAGCAAACATTTCTAAATTAACTTCTATTTAATTAGAAATAAGAAATTTAATTAAGCTCACCTTTGCTATTAAATATACGATGTTTTCTGAGTCCAAATTATCCGTTTAAAATAAATTGTTATCTTTGTGTTGTCGAAGATAATGACAAGGATGACGATATGTTTTATAGACAGATATTGGCATCAGAAACTCACGGTGAGAGAACATTTTATACACAAATTATTTTTAAAAATAAATTTCAATAAAATTAGTATTGGGTTAAACGTAGGCTCTTAAACCATATTAACGAAGAGCACAATTAATAACAGACTTTAAGGGTGGTCATTAGACAACGATTGATCAATGGCTTTATAATAATAAAGCCATTTTAAGTAGATATAATAGGGAGTAATTAATTCACCCCAACCAAATAACCATCTAATTTGTAGTATATGGTATATCTATTCGTAACTTTAACCTCTAAAAACATGGGTACCGTGTAAATATACTCAAAACAACAATCTTATGGTATATATATTTTTCTCAACACTTACTGAGCCATCACGAGTTGTGTATTTAATTCTAATTTAAATTTTTAAAATCATACCCACAACATCTAAATACCATGTCAAAAACAAAGTGTAATATTTGACGTTGCAATAAAATTAAATAGGAATTTCAAGTGTCGATTTAAAATTAATAAGCAATGAATTTTTGAAAATCTTCCACTTCCGCTTCGCTGTCGTTTTCTGTTTCGGATCAATCAAAGGGTTATAGGCATAGCGATATTTCAGCTCAAGCGAGGATTTTAATGAAATTGTTGAAAATGGATTGTTTTTTATCGTAGTCTAATAAACTTTATGTGACAAAAGTGACACAGTTTTTTTTACAAAGTGTATAAAACAAAAAAAATTTAGTATTTTCTCTTTCATCATTTGGTACTACATTTTCGTTAACGCCTTTGTTTTCAATCTTCATACCAAAAAATCAAATAAGAAATAAAAAGACAGATGTCTTTTAATAATAAGAAATTGGATACCACTTGGATAGCATAGGAGATCCTATGGTATCCAAGTGTGACTATTTCCACATGAAAATCTGTGTGGATATCTCTGTTCCGTCGGTTCTATATGATGACTTAAGAGTAATTTTACTTAGCATACCTGTTGCATACGCGGGCTCGAGATCATCTTCGTCGTCAGTGTGATGTCTGCTGGAGGCGTGCGAGTGCGAGTGATGCGGCACGCCGACGTGTACCGGCTGTATCGGCTGCTCGTAGTGCTTATGGTGGTCAACGTAAACGCGGTGGTGGTGCGGACACGGTGTCGGCGGCAGGTAGTCGGCCAGAGTGCCCCCGCGCGTCAGCGTTGAACCCGCACTCAGTGTGCCCCCGCCTGAACACGACGCCAACGCACTACGCACTGAACCCAAATCCAGCGACGGTCTTCGCGACAACTCCCCGAAACTTTCGCCAAATAGGGCACTAGCGGGCACCGCGTGTCTCACTTCTGTGTGCTGGTGATGTGAGTGCCCTCCGTTGGATGACGAGTGAGGAGACGCGGAGTGGTCGCGACTATCGCGTGACGTCGACGCGGTATGTATGATACTTTCATCGTGTGTCTCCAGCACCTCACGGGCCGTGGGTGGGTTAGGATGGGAGTGCACCACTGAAGTGCCTGCGCGACGAGGACTACGTCCGCGGTCGGGCATGACCGAGGACGCCGACCAGTAACCCCAAGCCATTTTCAATAGCACTTATTGCTTTCAAATTACACGTTGGAAGTGTCGAAAGAATACTGACGTAATAGACGTAGGGCGGCTGCAAAGATTGATGAGATTATAAATATGGATACAGAGCTGGCGGATTGATCGCACGAACGCCTGTGGCGTTTGAGTGGAGGGATTTTAAATTGGTATTATACAACCCTAAATCTCCTTTGACATCGCCCAGGAATAATAAATATTATGGTAAAAAATAAATGTTGTTATAATGATACCAGGAACTTAAAATAACGTGCTAATTTACGTGCTTTTTCCGTAATTAGAGCTTAGAAGATCGATTGAATTAGTGATTTAATTTATCAAGGTGAATTTTTGGTGTACTGGTCTTTTCTTCAATAAAATAATAGATAGTAATCATAGTTTTAGAACTGAATAAAAATGTCTTCGCGATCATCATCGCTATTTTACTGATGGTGAAATAATCGATTGTAGTACAAATAAGCTATAACACTGGAAGTACTGATATAAAAGGAGCAGTATTACCGTATCGCAAACTTCCATCCAACTACCAACTAATTCCCCAAGTTTACGACGACGGAGACGCTTTAAAGTACTTAAAGATTTATAACCGGCGGCGTATTGCGTAGGAGACTTTTAATATTAAAATCAAATGCTCCCCAATGGCTCAAATTATCTGAGATATTGCGTTATAAAATCACATAAACTACGAAAACAGAGACGGTGGCAATCTCTTAAGAGAAGAAATATGTACGTAATAAAGTAGACTGACATACAGTGCCGAGTTTAAGCGAGATTACTACGGAGTCAACTTTTCTTGCAAAACCAGGTGTGGGAGATAGTTGAAAGGGTTTATAGAGACTACGTTCATAGACCAGTGGTATCCTTTTCTGTCTAGAGCCCTGGGCGATCGCTCAACCTCGCTCAACCCTAACGCCAGTACTGAACGCATATACGTTCGATGTTAATATTGAGGTATAATTGAATTTGAACAAAAAAATTGAATTGCGTGTTAATAATTATAAAATCCATAAAATTCCATTTCAAATTGTATATATGTATTTAAAACTTTGAAAGTTGGAATTGAAAGAGCTAAACGGTATTAATTTTTAACTTGCTTATTTTATAAAAGAAATCATTTTTTCTAGAAATTATTTCTAGCGATTCTTTTGTTGTTGTTGGAATTCTTATAGTATTTGTTAGGTAGTAGTACTGAGCTGTCGTGACCAGAGCTCATATCGAGTATGGCTCTCGCCTACTTCCTTCTTGAAAGTCAACGTGCACGCTCCATTAACATAAACCGCATTCTAACGCAAATGTAGGGTGAAATTTAAATAGATGTTTGCAATGACACACTAAACTAATGCATTTTAACTATAACTCATGTTTTAGTTAGATTAAAAAAAAAAATAGCTACAAAAGTAAAGGAAGACCGAAGGAAGTATGGATGGGTTGTATGAATTCAGATATGAAGGCTGATAGAGATGTATGGAGAAGTTGTACATACTGTGCCGACCCTACGATGGGTAGCTTGATGATGTTGGTTTAAAGAATACAAGTAAAAGACATCAAGGGACCGGCAATAATAAATCGTGAGAGATATCACTATAAAGGATACCATATTGTTTATATGTCGTATTTTGAAACGCCATTATGATCATGTGCAACGCATGATTTTTAGACTGGTACAAGGGTCAAAAAAGTGACCGCTTATCGCTTAACACCTAAATTATTGTAAAATCATATTTTTTTTTCTAAAATGATTTCAGAGCAAAATCTTGACCAATATAAAAAATGTTAAATTGGTATTGCGGCCTATTAAATTATATGTTTTTAATGAATTTCAGTCGCCTAATATTGTCGCTAATCTTAATGAAGTGTCCATCAAGTTGTGGCGAGACCTCGCATACATTTCACCCGAATTTCTAATGCCTTAGCGCGAAAAGCCATTAATTAGGGAGAGAAGTCATTAGACACGATTATAAAAACTTGAGTTAATGCAAGGAATTTTATTATGCTACAATATTTTTCACACGAAAAACTTATGCTTTTAAAACCGTAGCTATTCTCCTATTTGGAAAATTCAGATATTGATAATAAAAATGGAAAGAACTGCGTAATACTGCTTTCAAAATGACCTTGTTAAGCAGCAAGATCACAACAGTAAGCATCTTATCGTGCCGCCACCGTCAAAGTGAAAAGAAACACGAAAAGTGTTTTGGTACGCTCCAAAATGAAACTAGTGCACAGTTGAACCAAAAGAAATGGAACAACAGCGTACACGGTAACCTACAAACATAAACACGCTAACGCGAACTTTTTCTCGGCGCGCCGTTTTAAGGTCAAACAGCACTCGCGCCATAGGGTTACAAGACCGCGCCCGCGGTCGCGGATTACCCCATTAGTCGGGAGCCACTCCTGTCCCCGCGATCTGGCCACTATTTACTTCGCACGCAGCGTTTCGCCCCTACGATAGGCACACAATCGATACGTGCGTTACTTGGGATTGTCAAAGGAGATGGGGTTTGCGGTGAAACTTACGCAATGGTGGTTAGCGCGGGAGAGGTGGCGGTAGTCAGTGGTGACGGGAGAAAAGCGAGACCGCGTGTCTGTCGCGGCTAGAGGCCGCCGGGAGGCCGCGGGAAAGTGTGCGGCGGTCGGCGGCCGGAGTCGCACTGCCAGCAACCGGGCAACGCGTCGCGCACGCGCGCTCCGCCGCCCCGCCCCCGCCCTCCGATTGATGTAATATTTATCTTAGATTAACAACCAAATAAAAGGCGGCGCGCGGCCACCCGCTATTTCATCCCCTAACAAAATTACTAAATGTTAAATGTTCCATTTGTACCCAATTGGAAAAATGTGCATAGTATGAAGCTGGTTTTATTCGTGCAGAGTTCTATTATTATGTATCGGGCGCGGTTGGCGGGGTTGTGGCGCGTTCAGCAGTGACGTCAGGGCGGACGCACGCGCGCCGACAGGTGGGCGCAATGCGCCGAGCCTACCATATGATTATGACATTTGCTATTCGTCTGCGACCGCGAAAGCTGCATTACTTGCGATGTGTTTGTAGCAGTTGAATTAACAGCATGAAATTGTTTCAGTAATGTCATAGAATGTCTTAGAACGATTGAAATACTTCATCACAAAAAAATTATTGGAAACATTTAAAAGTTAGATATATAATTTATGCAAAAATAAATGAACTTTTAAATAAACTAAACGATTAAAAGTTACTGGACGATTTTCTTGATAATACATCTGTGAACGGATGAATTCTATTTATTGAATATCGCCGGGCCACGAATATTGCTTCGTTAAAACTTCAAAAACAAACAACAACAAAAATTAATACCATCCGCGGCCGGGCCAGATCAAAGTTTAAAATTAACGCGCCGACGCGCGCCGCCCGCCCTACACACTCGGATGTTCACGCCGTCTATCCAATTTGACGCTACAATTGTACATGTACAATTTTTGCTAGTAAAATAACTCAAAAATCGCCTTCCTAACTTGCGAGTTAATGCAAGAAGTACTAAAGTTAATGTAATTTCTCGTAAAAGCGTAATAAATTTTCTTTTCCTTAGATAAGAAATATCTCTTAAACAATTACAGTCAGAAGGCAAGTCAAAGGTAAACCAAACATTAAAAAATAAAGCAACTTTTAAAAATAACGTATCTGTTGAATAAATTAAATTAAACATCTAGGCCCAGGGCTCTCAAATAAATGTTGAATTACATTTATTTGTAGCGGTTTCGTAGAGATGACCGATCAATTGTAGACGTGCTACGACTGCTACGCCAGTCCGCTACGTGCTACGATCAGTGCGCAGCTACGGTAACAGTACTTTCCGCCTTTGCCGTTTACTTTCTAGTTTTACAGGTTAATATAAAACGTGTTTTAAATCATAAATAAGTGAAGTTAATATTTGTAGTTTATATTTTAAAAAGATATAACTTACACTAGTGATCGAAAACTTTTGTTGTGTGATAATCATCATAACATTTTTGTAATAAAGACAAAACGATTTGTGCCATGTCGTGTTTCAGTACCAAAATGGTTGAAATAAATATACATATGTAAAGTCCTTACAAAGTGACAACACAGTGACAACACAGCAACAAAAAATAGACTTCAATAGAAGGAACAAATAAGCAACGCGCAGCACAAAGACTGAATTGCCTTTGTGTACTACATTTTCCACATTCTAAAAAGACCTTCTAAAATAATATTTCTTTAAGGAATATAAGTAACATAAAATACAAAATGTGAAGTTGGGAAAAGCTGGAAAAGGCAATTTCATTCGCACGAACACTTACAAAAATGTCAGTTTAATTGAATGATCGGAACATATTTTATAATTTTCAACTCCCTACTTAAGTTTCATTTTATCCTAATATAGCTGTCGACCGCGTTTCCGTCCGCGCGGAATAAAAAATACTTAATTTGTAGCCTGTTCTTCCAGACCATATTCTACAACTACATTTATTCCAAATTTCAGCGGGATCCGTTCAGCCGTACTGGTGATACCTTCAAACAAACATTCGCATTTATAACATTAGTAAGATTATAACAAAAATATGCATTTTTAGTTACATTTTTTATAGAGTATACCACGTTATACCCAACGTGCTTAGAGGTTGATAGAGATTAAAGACCTTCAGTGCCATTGACTCGCCTTGCGTGTTTACTTTAATAAGAATAAATGTGTGGCGTGCAGTGATATGCAACATGGAACGTGTTAAAAATTAGATCTCATAAAGACACTGGAATTAATATCCACTTTTACCGATTTGTTCAATGTAATAGATAAAAGCCGTCGTTAATTTAGAAATCAATCACTAAACTAGAAGTGTAAGTTCTAACAGTTTATTCCCTGAATCTTTCTCAAATGACCTAAATACGTTTGGTGTAAGGTGAAACCCGTCCCTTTGCCGCAATTAATCAACCGTTCTACGTTTCCTTGAACATTTTCAGGCCTTAGCCTAACCTTACGTAATGTACTTAAGAAATGGCGTAAAAAATCCTTTCCATAGTCAAGTTAATTTTTATAACTTTGCTAAAGCAGCGTTGCAAATAAATTTTAACTGTTGAAAATAATTTAAATATATAACATGCGGGGAACAGAAACGATCGCTTTATATAAAGTCATGTGACTCTGTGTCTAAACCGCATGTAGAGTATTTAAAAACCGATCCGATTTAAACAAATTAAACGACGAAGGAGCGCAAGTGCCCCGAAAACGCTTCAATCAAAATGTTTGCGGTGTAAAGTGGCGCCGCAGTCTAGTCGCCAGATCTGTTTACATTGTGGAACGATAGCGTTATCATTTTCCAGTTTTTTAAATATATATTCATAGGAATCTTTACCGGTACATAATCAGCAAGTACTGAAATAATTTTTGCTCAAAATAAAACGAAAGCTTTTTTTCCTAAAAGAAAAAATGTTTTTTTGTAAAAAGCCTTTTGAGAATAATTATTTTAGCTTTTATATGAACATATAATGTGCTATAAAAGCACTTTCACTGTACGACTTCCTATCAACTAATAAACTTTATTTTACACCTTAAAATTTACACTTATAAAATCGCTATCGCTTATCAATACGCCCACATCATTACCAGTCGGCTCTGTTCAGGCGGACCACTTTCGCGCTCCAATTGCCGCGCCATTGTTATGTGGAATTGTATGTGCCTATTCCTAACTGTGCGCTCCTTACATACAAATGTACGCACACAGATTGTCCATGAATCTTGATCAAACTAAATGCTAGTCCCCTTCTGATCACGTACGTTTATTTATGTACGACATTGACACATAAACTAAACAGACCGTGTTTGATTGTGTATGACAACAGACTATCGAATTAAAACAAAAGTATTGCCTATTCCAACAGATTGTACCGCTACAAAATATGAAACAAAAGAAATATAAATACTACTTTGAGTGTTTATCACAAATCAATATTTTACAACACAACAACCTCGAAACAATATTACGATCGTAACGTTAGGTGGTAAGGATTAATATAGCCTATTCCCTAACCTTAACAAATCGTGGTAACTGTAACATTATTCTATGCAAGACAACTTGAAAGTACTCATCTACCTAAATATACTAAATCTACGTATTATTTGTACCTATATAGTACGAGTCAGGGTCGAGTGTTGCTCCATCGAATGTGAAGACCTCTTAACCAGAAGCAGTGAAGCAACGAAGCGGCCAAATATAACGAGGTGTCAAGACCACGCTTGAATTCAAACGTCTAGACGTGCTTGAAGTAGACCTAGACCTATGAGATTACCGACATATAGTCCTAGGGTTGCCAAAAAATAGCACGTTTTATTTAATATGAAATATTTGTTATCGAAAATGGTATAGTTAATTTAAATAAACAAGAAACTGACTGGCGCTAGGCCAAAGCTAAGTATCATCTCGTAAAAATTCGCCTAAATTTGTTACAAATTTTATAACACAAATAACCCACTTAAAAATAGAAATACAAAATTCATTTTAATTATAAAAGTTGAAAATATTTTTAAAAACTGCAAGCAGTGGGCATTAACAAATTTCATGTGGAGAAATATTTTTAATTTCGTAGGCGGTAGAACGCATTTGGCCGGCCGGCTGAAAAAAATTGGATATGTGAATATCAGCTGACGGCATGTCGGCTTCGGCGCTTAATGAAAACGTATTGTGAGTGCAGCTGGGTAACGTAATTACGAGCAAGAGTAACACCTGCCACTGTGAAGAAGGTAATAATGGCTACATGTTTTATTTTTGATCCAAAATATAGTTTTTTAAACCTGAAATTCAGTCTTCAGGAAAACAAAATTGTACTTTTTGGTACTCAAATTTGTTTGATGGATTTAAGAGATGTTTTCCTATTAAGTTATGACAAAAGTGTTGTAAACCTTTCTCTTATAATTAATAGCGTTATGTTAAAATAATAAATAAATAAATACTTTATGGTGAAACTTATTTACATAATTATGTTGAAGCCTTGGATCTTAAACTAGGGATGAACCGGAACTGAAATGTTTCAATTCTTTCCAATTAAAATGTTGATATTATTATAAAGAAATTAAACTAGTACACAAAATACGCTGACATTTATAAAAAAAAGTAAAAAACTAATAAATTCAAGTGATCGTTAAAAACTTTATCCTATAAAACTAAAACTTTCGCAGATAAAAAAGCAAAACATATATTTCAATAGTTAAAGTTTCTACAAGTACAAAGTAGGGGACTTTTAAGTTTCGTTGTTTGTCAACCGGCCGCGTGTGGCCAAAGTTGTGAATTGTTGCGGCGACGGCGTGAGATGGTCAGTTGAACTTCATTTAACTTGCTTCGTCAATAAATATCGCTTATACGCTTGCAGTGGTGACAGGAAATTTGAAGCAAAAACATAAAATATGTTTGCAACATTTAAATTAAAAAATATTTGAGACCATTTTTTACCTGAATTTTACTAACTAGGTGGCATATCTTAAATACCACATCAAATTTTTGTTATAGCTACGTATTTCTACAATCAAAACGAAGTGACGTACGTAATTTTTGTTGCAAATTACTACCAGTGGTGTTGAGTAAAATGTGTCTCCTTGATGATATAACACGTAGAATTGAACTACTGTATTAAAAACAAAGTATCACGATTAGACTGCAATTAACCGGGGAAGTGAAGGCTCGTGTGCGCTCATTAAAACTTCTTTATTACGGGAACAGACACACTCTGATAACTGCCACTGAATGGCTACTATAATACGATGACTAAATTGCTTTGTATAGTGAAAATATATTTTTAAATATTTACTATATGTCTTAAAGTGCAAATATGCGTAAATTCCCGTAAAAAGTGACAAGAAGTACTCTGTTTAATCCTTGATTAAACTCACCTTACCTGGAGTCGAAGACATCGGCATAAGAGATTATGTAATTTTCTTGAAACCTTTTTACTAAATGAACGTAAAAAGTTATAAGCCAGCAACTTACCTGTAAACAAAAAATATACAAATAAGTTTTCTATCACATATCCAAGCCTAACTTAAATGAATATGTTCTCTAATGTAATATTCAGATTATATAATTAATAACTAATAAATAATCTAAAATACATTTTGTGCAGAAATTTCATATAAAGAACATCGATAGTTGTGCAAATGGAATTACACATACGCTAAACGAACAGAGAATATTAGGATGATACTTGAATTTGAATGTACAAGTGTTTTGAATAATAACTGAGGTCTTTTGTTATACTGATTGTAACTGATTTTAATTCTATCTACTCTGTGAAAAATACTATTACTTTCAAAAGAGAAATAACAGCATGCTTGTATGTTTTCTATAGAAAGAACTCGCAATTAATTTTCATATCATACGTTCCTTATTGTTCATAACAACAAAGTTATCGTAAAATACTTAATACTATTCAGTGTCGTATCATATTAACTTCCTTTCCTAATATGTATACATATTTCAACAAAAAACGTAATAAAGAATACGAACTTAGTACGTAACATAACATCTGACGGTATGTAACTTAATTCCTCACCCTGTAAGTTAGGGATTCGTCAATCAAATGCACCTGTCGTGCTCCCACCGACCCACTCTACTGCCTACCTCAGCGCCCGTCTATGACGCGTTATTAACACGTCGAAGAAAACTTCGCTTACGAATCAAGAAAAATACAAACACACTATCATTTTACTATTTCCTTTAAAATCATTATATTTATATATTACCGTTAGTTAAACTACATTGGGTTTTTATTATAAAAATAGGAGACAATTCAATCCAACATCGCAAAATAAATATTAAATATAAAATTATACTTTTCCAATAAAAGCGTTGTAAAAATTTAAATCTATTGGGAAACAAGATAATTTTAATGTTAACAATTCAATAAATGTCGATAATAAATTGTTAAAAGTGTGCACGAAACGCATTAAATCAGTCTGAGCAGTTAGCTGGTAGCGAAGAAAACTGCACAGAATAATGTAAGGTAAATGTTTCTTGAAGAGATACGGAGGTCGGTGTCGAGAGGATAATAAATTGTGCTTGAAATATTCTATTGAAAAATAACACGTTGTCTTTACAGAAACAATGGAAAAATTTTTTCATGTACAAGTATACAAAGTTGATTGCTTTAAAGGAAACTCTTTGAAGTTTAAAATAAAACTTTTCAAACAAATATTCGTTTGTAAATAGTAAAAAATATTTTAAAAAATCTTGTAACCATCAAACATGATTTATTTACTCTCTCGTTAAGCCATGAGACGCCCACTACTGTCCAGCATGCCTATAGGCCACCCTTAAAGATCATCGAAAAATAAGAAAACTAGAAAGTCTATGCGCTATTCCACGGTATAAGCGTAGTTCCATAAGATAAATAAGTTTAGAATAATAATTTCAAAACCCTACCTATGTAAATAATTGAAAAAATAATATTGACAACAGAAATAGCAAAGTTGTAGAACTCTCAAAAAACATAACAGAGCTTGTCTGTCGCTCGTTAAGAAGCCTCAAGTGGTGACACCTGTACTGCACTAATTTGCGTCATTAGCAATGACAAAACGCGTTCATATCTCGACGAATAAAACGAGCGCTAGAAAAACCAAGTCAGAGATAATTGCACCTGGAAAACTGTTCCTATGGCAATGAAAAAAAGTATGAGAAATTTTTACACTTGGGAATCATAACAAGAATGATTAACTGTTACTATCAAATTATTGAAGAAAACATTAAAAGTTGGTTTCTGAGACCAAAATCTTTGTATAAACATATCGTCTACCGCCGTCTATCGTCGTCGTCATTATATTTTACAATACAAAGATAGCAATACGTTTTAAACGGAGATTTCTCAGAAACTCAGGGTAATAAATACACCAAACGAAACGTTTCTTGTACGCATAAAATTAACTAAACTTTGTAATCGTCTGATGTTATTGACTACATGCTAAATACAGCGTAACAAATATTTATTAACATTTATTCGTTACGTTGTAAAATAGCAGTTTTGCGGTCGCAATAAGAGTCCCGTTCCCCGCGGACCGTGATAATGAAGAAGTTTTAATGAGCGCAGTCGACCCGGCTTCGCCTCCCTCTTAATTGCAATTGAAACTCCGCCTCAAAATTTTACCCGTAAACTTGCTTTTTAATGCTGCTTTATTATTATTTTTTTTTCCTCCTTTTTCATAGAAGATATTCTCCCTTTTTCGATGCAAAGGTAGTATTTATTTCGAAGTAAATTATTTAGTAAATTACGTTCATTTCAACACATTTTACATATAAAATTGACAATAAGGGGCGTAGAATTTGATTTACAAATCATTCCTAGTTGTTTTTTTTTCCTTGGGGTCTATAGTTAAACAGTTTAGACGTACCGATAAAACAGCCTTTACAGTAAGTTGAATATTTTTCAGAAATCGCAAAAGAGATTGCAAAAGGTCTCGACACCTATTAATAACTAAATACTTTACGATAGTTGAACTAGAAGCAATATTAATAGCGCAAGCCAGCTCCAGACTCTATCGACGTCTGAGGAATCTGCGAGGAATCTTCGGAATATGAAACGGTCGCGCGTTGCGATGCGCAGCGCGGACTACTCATTTTTCTTAGCGACGAGAAGGATATAACTTCTGGCTAGATATTACAAGCAATTCATATTCGAACGATGGAAATTTTGAAATTGTTGTACGATTTCTAATATCAAATAAGATATTTTTGCAGGCAATTTAAGAGTACTAGTTGATTTAAAAATCTCGATAAGCTTTGACCCTAGGGAAGAATTCTAATAGAATAACATTAATTTGGAAAAAAATCGATTTAACGGTTGACGTTACAGGCATGTATACATCATATCATACAAACCCACGTACATAAACACATATACATGTAAAAAACATAATCCATTTGTTCCCTTTAATTCAATAAAATCAATAGAGATATGTAGTTACAGTGAGTTTAAATCAGTGACTATTTGACTAGTACTGTAGAGAATTACTTCAATTAAAGCTGTGAACGAGAGGAGTAGAGAATCAAACGATTTAGCATGAAGCTCTGTGCGGTGGAGGTTTGTAACGTAAATCGTATCAATGAGAGGAAATCGACGCTGTACTGTAAAGAGAATCGAAATCGATTAACCTTTGACATCGGACATACCTAAATTAAATCAATAGCAATGAGAAATTGCCGTCATTTGTTAGATTTAAGGAAATTCGTTGATATATATTTTATAAAATAAATTAAAATTTAAAGATTACGGTGTTTGAAAAAATGTATACGTGTTTATAAGTATCATTATTAAAACCCTGTCATCTTTAGTAAGCAAATCAAATAATATACAATTTAACGTAATTTTTATGACCAGTATCCGTTAAACTAAGAGTTTCAGCTATTGAAATACAAAAAACTCCTCTCATTTTCTCTGAAACATACAGATACAATAAAATGTCTACACGAATATTTTAGTAGGAACTAACGCTTAGCCCCTTCGTAAACAAGGTAATATAAATATTCGAAACTAATATTGGTATCTTTGCGCCATCAGTATCGCGTAGCGCGTGCTCCGTACACACAATGTTGAATCGTCGACGCTACCTGTCTATTTGGTCAGAGAAATAACATGTCAACTGCATAGATTTGCTCCGCCATCTTGGAAATCTCAGCAAATTTTGTCACAACGATCTTGTCAATCAAGTTTCGAGCGACTGATTTTGGCGTAGACAGATAGAAATATCGGTGACGCGTATTATGTAGGTAACTCTATGATTGTATTGTAAGTCGCTTAATGACGTGGAAGTGGACTTTCCGGATGAGAGGATGCACAGAAAGGGAAAATATTATCTTTCTGTGCATCCTCTCCTCCGTCGATTAAATGTAGGCAACGCATATGCAATTGCGTATGTCTATGGGCAACGGTCACTTCGCTATTTCAGCGATTTCAGGTGGCCTCTCGCTCGTTTGCCACCTTGTGATATAAAACAAAATGACTAACATCGGTTTGAATATTTACGTTGCCTTGTGTACAAAGGGCTATAAATGTTCACTAAAAACAAAACACTGTAGTAACCAAAAGGCACTAAAATAAGCCATATTTATTCATGAATATATCTTTAGCCTAATTAAAATGTTCAGGCATATGAACTGCAATTATCACTACCATTTCGCTCTTTTGTAGTCTATGCAGTTGCGAAATACAGGGTGGTGTAATTTCGAGATCAAATAATCGTACAACAGACTTTGTTTCAAGTTTCGTATATAATTTAAAATACAGTCAAATAAAAGAGCTATATTTTCCTCGAATGTACATTGATTTTAATTTCCATAGCATTGTACCGGGGACAAAGTAAACAAAGTTAAATTAATTAATCCGCAATCATAGTATTAAGGAAAGCCCTGTCGGTTGCTCATTTCCAAGCCGGCTGTAATAATGAAAATTATCTTTTTTAATTAAAAAGTACTAAAATGTGGCACACAATGACAATGCAATTAAGAACATTTTAGATTAAAGTTATAAGCTACAAACATGACTGGCTGGGCAATAAAATTATTATAAACAAATGAATATATACTCACACCTATTACGCAAGGGAATAGGCAGTGATTACAAATCTCCATTTGATGCGATAAATATATAATAATAATTTTATCTAAAGAGATACTAAAAAAGAGTGTAAGCCAAATTACCATATATTTTTATCTTACTAATATTATAAATGCGAATGCTTGGATGGATGGACGGATGGATGTTAGAAGGTATATCCAGAACGCTATATAGATCTCACTGAAATTGATGTAGAAAATCGTCTGGAAAAACAAGTAACTTAAGTTTTTTTTTAACTCCACATGGACGTAGTCCCTGGCTTCAACTAATGTACTATATATTTCAAATAGAGTAATATGACGAGATGGTTAAAATGGAAACCCAAAGTTAGAAACTCAACGTTACTGTAAAATCCAGTGCATGTCATTTGGCGGTTGAATTGCAAATATCAGGTTACTCAGTATTCGACACACGCGCTACAAGGCTTCGTTCCACGTGTGCTTGTGTAGTTAGTAGTCAAGCGCAGTGCTCGCCTGAAGAGCGCTGCTTTTACGCTGATGGTACGAATAAAGCTGTTTGTTGTTCAGAAAATTTCTTAGGCTTTTACTTGATATTGTTAAAGCACTCCGATTCAAAGATGAAAAAGTACAAATATTTTTAATGCATATTTTTTTTTAATTTGCGAATTATTTATTATTACGATATTGTGTACCGTGCTCCTTGATATCTTACTAATATTATAAATGCGAATGTTTAGATGGATGAATGTTTGGAGGTTTGCCCGGAACGGCATGCAACTCGTTTAATTTGGCATAGAAGTTGAACATACTTTAAAAGAACACATAGGCTACTAATTATTATTTAATTCCACGCGATCGGAGTCGTAGGCGAAAGCTAGTCTTAAATAATATCGTTTGTACAATATTATTTCACACGCGATCTCAATTTCCTGATCAAATCATTTTTACCAAAGACTTTTTTTTTAATTACTACATACAGATTATGTATGTAAAGTATATATCATAAAATGACGTCATCGGTCTATAAATGTATCTCGATGGATATTTCACGGATTTGGCCATCCAACTCCCCGGCAGCGGCTTTGATTGATGACTTCTTATAACCGATGAGGTTACGCTCGCAACAATATCGATATTTCGGATCATACTTTATAACTTTATTTAGCTTTTAGCTATTAATAGGTTACCCAAATATTATTCTTCTGTATTAGTTAAGAAGGTTCTTTACATGAATAAACATAGATTATAGTTAATTCGACTTAGTGACATATAAATGTCACTAAGTCGAAGTCGAAGATATAAATCTTAAAAACGAAGAGTCTTGCTGTAATAATACATAAATAGGTACATTAAAGACTAGCTGTCGCCCGCGACTTTATCCGCGCGGAATTAAAAAAAAACTTAATTAGTAGCATATGTGTTCTTTCAGACTTTGTTCTATATGTATGCCAAATTTCATCGAGATTCGTTCAGCCGTTTTGGATATATATTCAAACAAACATCCATCCATCTAAATATTTGCATTTACAATATTAGTAAGAAGTAAGATTATTGTCTTATTAAAACAACCTTAGCTTAGAACTTCGTACATACAATATAATCAAAAATAGAGTCAATTAAAACTTGCCTATATAAAACAAGTTCGCGTCATAGTTTGTACAGCGGCAAGTGGAAACATTGGCAACTTTCTTTACGTCCCGCCGCGGCCTACAAACAAAAATAAAACTCCCGCAAACTAGATATGGAAGTTTGATCAAAGCGGGGAATGGAAAGAGCTCTACATTTGTTGCATACTTTTTGCAAATGCATTTGATCTACGTTTACATTTCTCTACTAACGAGTGTGAAATTAACTAAATGTAAAATGCTATGTATTTTGAAATTAAAAAGAAATGAAGTCGGCTAAAAATTCTACAAATAACGAGACGCTATTTATAGTTCCGTACCTAGAAAGGAAAAAAACGGAACCCTTATAGGGTTTGTTATCCGTTCGTCTGTCTGTCAAGAGCCTTTTTATTAAGACAAAGTATTTTTAATGGATTATATATAAGATGACAAGGTCAAGAAATGCCAAACTATTACGACTGATAGAAATCTATTATTGAGTCGCCGCTAAAAAATGTGAAAAAAATACATAGATTTTGTTAGGCGTTATAAAGAAAAAGCAGGACCGGATGATATGTTAATAATCTTTTTAGTGAATAAGCGATACATGTTCGTGTGTTAAAGGCATACAACGGCAAATGGTGCAAAGCCGAAATGTACTTAATCTGGTTGTTAAGTCAAACTGCGGTTGGAGTGCGCCGGCGGGCAAAGTTATAGCTTTATTTATGGCGGCTCTGCGACACTAGTACACCACAGTCCACTGCTGATTAATGTTTGAAGTACACTCCACAGTACGAACACACAGTCCTTCCTTCTATGTACGTTCAGTACAACAATGGTTATTTCAAGCTACTATTATATACGTTAACATGAATTTCCATTGCCGAAAAACCTTAGCAAGTTTTTTTTTTTTTTTATAAGAGAAGGGGCAAACGAGCGGCGGGAACACCGAGGTGATCAACTACACCCATGGACATCTGCAACAGTTTCCTTACATACCAAATAAGAACAATTAATGCGCAAAATATTTATAAGAATATAAAATAAATTTCAAATAAATATTTTAATATTTAAAGGATACATTAATATTAAAACGAGTTGTATAACAATTTTGTTTTGTTTTATTAAACATAAAATGTGAAAGATTTATTTGAATGTGTTCAGAACACATTCGAACAGCTGAAAAGTAATATGTTACACGATCATTTAAAACATACCAACACTTTTGTTGTGGAAACAAAAGCGAGTAATGTGCAATTTAGTGGTGCAATGTTCCGCTAGGGGGCATGCCGAGAGCTGTTTGACCCATTTGGGACAAGTATCTGTAGTGTGTGATCAGTATTTTGTAAGTACAAGTACATTTTGCATATATTTGAATATTGTTTCAGTGTTCATCATCAGCTCACTATACGACCGTACCGAGGGGCTTGGAGCCTACCCTAAGTTACGGGTGACTAGGCCATAGTCAACCACGCTGGCCAAGTGCGGGTTGGTTGACTTCACTCATATCTTTCCATTGCGATGTTTTCCTTCACCGTAAGAACGTCGGATAAATGTACATAAGTAAATCGGAAATCGAAAAACACATTGGTACATGGCGGGATTCGAACCCAGGACGTACAAGCTGTCGCCCGCGACTCCGTCCGCGCGGGATTAAAAAAAAGGTTCCTAAAGGGTCAATTAATCAAATTTCTCTCGCCTTTTAAACCTTCCCTAGAACTCCACGAACATTTCAAGACCAAGATAAGAAAATCCGTTCAGCCGTTCCCGAGTTTTAGCGAGACTAACGAACAGCAATTGATTTTTGTATTTGTATATTTAAAAACAGAATATTAACTCAACACTACGATGGATCAGTATAATATGCTGCTATATACCGCAATGAATTCTGATAAGGTTGTCCCATTTACTAAAAGCATGAATCCTATAGGCATTTGCAAAAAAATCACCTCGCATACGAATAACAATAATCATTCTTTACAGCAAAGCGAGGTAACGCCTGCAAAGGTAAATAGGTTTGGCGCACGCCTACAGCCGTTTATTGACTTTTTTTATCATTTAACGTATCTTTATGTTCAATTCACAATTCTCTGATAACATCGACAATGTTATTTGCTTTTTACACTTATTGATATTGTCTATTATTGAAAATTAATTAAAATCGATTTTGTCAAAGATAGTCCAAAATTCAGACAAATATTTAGACGTATTTCAAATAAAGTTTTTAGATGTTTTTGGTTGGATTTTCACTGCCAAAGCATCTGCACAGAGAGAAATCAACACTCATGTAATTTCTTTAGATCAGGGGTTCTCAAACTTTTATTGCTCAGGGACCACTTTCATTCTTCTTAGGTGAGACTACTATATAAAAACTAAGACATCAAGAATCGTTTTAATTACATCTTGAGACGCTTCACAAATATCTTATATTTTTTTCCATATTGATACGAATAATTTTTTACAGCTTTACCGTGATTGACCTACAAGATCGTAGATGTTATTGTACTGTCTGCACCATAACGGCGACACGCGAACTAACCCCACCACCAGCGCTCGTCGCTCTCACTGCATGGTTACAAACGGCTCACTTTTTTGCGGACCACTTGTTGGGAACCATTGATTTACATATAACTATATGTTGTAGTTAAACTAAAAGTAATAATAACGATGTTATATCAGATGTAAGAATTTAACTGTAATTTAACTAGGTTTATATTCATTTTAAATGTCACAAGATCGTAAAGTTTTATAGTAAAAACCTTGTAAACATAACAAAACTATTATATGGACGGTCATAAAATATTACGCGGGAAAGGACATGAGATGGATGCGATGGATATTTATATGTCAAAAGAAATTTATCTCAAGGGCCATTAAACCCAACGAAGGGAGCGAAAGATGGAAAAAGTAATGAACATATTTACATAGAATTTAAATTTCATCAAATATACCACATCATATTCATTGCATTTCATCTTATCGTAATATTACACTCCGAAATACTTACATTTTAAAACAAATTAACTCCGTTTTTTATATAATATATTAAAAGATACATTTATAATGTTTTTAATATTCACATCTAGTATTAGGATATTTATAATTAAATATATAACGGACTTCTATCGTTCATATCGATGAAATACTCGAGACGAGACGGGGTCCGCGGTCTCTGCCTACCCCTCTGGGTTACTGGCGTGAGTTATGTTGTAGTTGTTGTTGAAATATACAAAGCGCTATTCTAATCAGTATTAGCTAATAGTATGCGGTACTATTAGTACGTTCGGCCGCATTGCGAGCTCGCTGCATTGGCAATGAATTTTACACAAAATTATCTGCAACTTGCCACAGCTTAGCAGTCAATTGTTATTCAGTAAGTTAGTTGTAAGTATTGTTTATTTTCAGATGTTTTTTTTAAATTTTTCTAAAATGAAAAGGAAAATTTCACGAAAGTTAACAAAATGTACATTAATTCATATATAAATGTTTAGTTTCATATAACCACAAAATTAAAATTGAGCTTAAATATACTTCATCGTGAGTTTTCATTGAAAAAATCAACAACTAATACACCCTATACGACATTTTAAAGGGTAATACAAAAAGAAGAAAAGAGATGGCAAAACATTTTATACAAATGTTTCGTCAATGGAAACATGATTGTTCATAACATAGCACCAACGTCGATGCCTGTGTTTTACATCAATATTTTATATAGAGGCTACACAGCGACTGGAATTGGTAACCCGTTATTAGGTTAGCTATAATTCATGTGAGCGTGTAATTCAGCACTTGCGCATAGAATTATTCAAACCATATATTACAATGCACAATCCAATTGACTGAATTATTATAAGCAAAAAGACATTCGAATTTAACATTTTTATCAAACTTCGAGACAGGCCGACATAAATCTAATAGTATTATAAAACAGTACGAAGCGTCAATAGCCTAATGGTTAAGGGTACGGATTTCCGACCACGAGGTCGGGGGTTCGAATCCCGCCATTTGACTATTGTCGTAAACCATATCCTAGCACAAGCATAGACCTTAGTTGGAATGGTTAAAGAAATATTAGTAAATCTACAAAAAATCTGCTAATATTTTAACAAAAAAAAAATCATTAAATTAGAAAATCCAACTGGCCGTACCTTCATGCAGTACCCATTCGCACACTCAAAAGAAGAATACGAATTAATTTGCACCTGACGCGTCAAAATCGATTTATCGTTGATTTCTGAGACCGAAATCCCTGTATAAAACTTATAGTCATCCCTCTGATTATCTTTGACAAAACATAGATTACAATATGTTTTAACCGGAGATTATGGTTTCGGAAACTAACGATCAGTCGTATTAGGTTGAGGTCACAAAAAGAACACCGTATATCGTATATAAAGGACCGTTAACACATATCAGTAAAGTCCAAGCACTGGGTAGTTGGTGACTTATGCGCGCTGCGGTGCACCGCGGACCACGTCTATTAACCAAACGCTCCAAGATTTATGGACCAGCTTCAAATTAACCGCGCGCAGACCGTATGTATGAACGTGATTAAATACATAACATTACTCGTGCAAGATATCACTAAAAACAGAATGAAACAAGAAATTTAAAACTTAAATATGTTAGAAACATTAATACAGTTCCAAACATTGAAATTTGCTAGGATTTTAAATTAAATCCTACGTAACAAGTTCACGCAAATCTCTTAGCAACTTGTGTAGATTTGATATTAACAATATACGTAAACTACGCGACTGTTTAAATAAGCATTAATTAACTCTGAGTACTGCAGTAAGATCCCTAAAATAATTTTGATTAATAAAATTCATGCCCGGTTCTTTTACAAATTATCTCCAAATATCAGATAACCAAATCAAAGTTGAATATGATACATGCATTATCTAATCAAGTGATTTGATCCACCGGCCAGCGTGATCAATGGGTTAAATGATTAATTGCATTAACCCAATTACGCAGTGCATTATGGAGATTATCAAATGAGGATATTAGATTTACAGTAATAGCGTACAATTAGTATAATGCAAAAAAACAAAGAGCCAAACCATAAAAAACTTAGCTAATTTTTGTAAACATGTTGTCAACATGTTTGTTCATAATATCAGTCACCGGCAGTCATAGGGTTAAAACGCGTGTCTAACTAAACAATGTTCAATTTTTTTTGGAGTTATATAGATATGTTTGTCTATGCAATTATTTATGTGAATGTAATAAAATTAAACATCATTGAACTCTTCGGATATTATTTCTATTTTTTTTGTTTCTAATGTTACGATGTCTAATGTTTATTTTGGTTAAAAAATTAGTAATTTAATTCGTTTATTTAATGAAGGCGTCAATTAATCAGGAGCACTCAACTCTGCGAGATAAAATGAATTAATTACGCTGAGAGGTCTGCGCAATGCTATCTCGTTCCACATAGTCCTTTATGAAATACATGCTTTGTACAAATGTGGTTGAGGTTTTATAAAAATGTTTATTATTTTCTATTGTATTTATATAAAAAGTACAATTAGACAGATGTATATTGTTTCAATTATTAATTAAATAGTAAATCCTGACTATAAATATGTCTATATACTATAGTTAGTAATTACTTAAAATGATGATTACGAACAAATCAAAAATAATTAACGAATACTCTCATACAACATATTCTGAGAAAAATACGATCTTCTTGAAAACTACATCGCTCTTCGACCTAATTAGATCTTATAAAAACATCGATTTTACTTCTAGTAAAAGCAAATGAGTTTAAAACCTTTTAATTTGTCCTTTCTCTAAATACAATCTAATTAACGGAATTCGTTACAGTGCACAATTACTTCAAACTAACGTAACGAATGTACAAATAAACAGTTTTTTATCCAATGAAATGCAATTTTACGTTACAATAGTCCGTATAGAGGCGAACTGCTATTAGTTCGAGAATTTACTGACCAGCTCAGAGCAAACAGTGAATACGCATTTATAGTATGGCAATTCCAAAACTGCTAAACTGTTCAGATACTGTCCTGTAGTAAATCATACGATGATTTTTTTTAAAGAAAAAAAAACGGTATGTTGATAGATCCAAACTCGTTTTACCAACAATACTAAAAGCAAATAGATTTTTGGTAGTAAATTCCATATTTAAAGACAGGATTTTGTTTTTTCGAAAGTGTTTCGTGTTTTATTGATTTTGGACAATGATGTAATCTGTTAAGACATATGGAAAATTTTAGAACTTTTTTTTAAAAATTTAATAGGAAAAGGATTGATACAGTATACGCCTCGAACAATTAAGAGATTGTTCTTTGAATATAGTCCCTTGCATTTCACCGGCTTCTTTTATAGAAGAGAAGAGAAGAAAGAAGAAAGAAGGAAGAAGAAAGAAGAAGAAGACGGTTTAGTTTTAGTATATAGTTTATAGTATATATATATATATATATATATATATATATATATATATATACAAATTTGTTACTATATGTAAAGATCATGCCAATGTTTTGATTTGATAAAATAGCATAGAAATAGTACTGGTATATTTTTGTGCTGGTCCACCTCAATTCTCTATTTATACGTAAATCAATATCGGTTTGCCCGAACGTCTCTTCACGAATGCATTTAAATTGGATGCTCTATTGCCTGGAGAGAAAAGCTCGAAAGCCAATTGAATATGAATAAATAAAATAATAAATCGTTAAGAGAACGTGATTCGTGGATTTATACCTTTTTATTAATCTCACCGTATTCTAATCAAATTGAAAATTGGTTTCGATTGAAAAATGAAATCATGAACGCATATAGATTTGTACGCCTTGAAGGTCAAGGTCATTCTAACATTTTTTTTATCATAATTATCTGTTGTTCTTTGAATTAATCTGTACAACAATGAGGTTTATATCGCAAATAATTACTTATTTGGGCAGTTAACAAAGCAAAATTTAAATCCGAGTTCTCACAGCCAAATACGATGATATCATTGATATGTAAATTTACTCAATTTAGATTTTTTTTTATAAAATTTTGGTACAACTTCGTTCATTAATTTTTTTTAATAAATCAAAAAAATAATACAACAAACATTGGTTGTTCGTTCAAAAAATAGGGTTGTCATTTCGCACAAATTCAGTGAGTTATACGTCATAGTCAAATTACATTTTGGGTAACCTTGTCATCTGACACGGGATCCGGAATCATATTACCAGATAACTTTTTCGTTTTTGTTAACAATACAACTCTGTCTATATATTTATAAAGTGTATGTAGTAAATATTTTAGGGAAAGATTTTTTTATAAAACTATAATTTAAAAAAGTGACCAAAAAACCTGTTCATAAATATATTTTTATCTCTATTTTTGAAAGTTTATTCAGCAGTAGAGACCCACGTTTATTAAAAATAGCTTGAATTTAAACGGTTCTTTTATCTTTTACTCTACAACCTTCGGGCAAATACACACCATAATTAAAAATGACATAAATAATGCACTGAACGTATTCCATTCGACTTCAATAGAAGCCACATTTTAGTATCAACAGTAGGTAATTAAAATAAGTACATACATAGATTGAGCAACATAACCTACATATTTAATTTAAATGTATTATATGCATAAGTGTTAATTTGGTAAAATAACTTGCAAACAAAAAATAAATAAATTTTAACTATGAAAGGGTAAGTTTGCTACTAATAACTTAATTTTCAACAATTCATAAAACTATATTTAGGTCGGTGTACCATCATAAATCTTCTTTAAGATAAACTCCATTTAGAAGTGCAAAAGTTTGCGAGACGGCGAGCATTACGTCGCCGCATCGCTGTCACATTCTTATTAGGCTTGTAACACACAAGCGCGAAACTGAACCGATGCGAAATTTGATATGAAATTATCTTGGTTTGGTTCTTTCTGAGAATCCATTTAGGATATAAGAAACATAATCTATTGTGGAAGAAACTCTACCTCTATATCACTTTATGTATCTCCGTGTACCACAAGAACTATTCTTTAGTTTTGTTTCGCTTCGCTCTGGGAATTGTGTACAACAGGCCTTTTACAATATAGCGTAGCTCCGGGATAAAGCTTTTTCATTCATTTTCTTTTTAAAAGTTCTTTAGTTTTATCTGACACTAATATACTGCACTTTTGTACTGGATATTTTGATTTTATATCTAACAAAACGATTGCTGTGGAAATAATCGCCTTTTGTTTTTTTTTTTTTTTGATTAAGATACTTGCCGAACAGATAAAAATATGTTTAAAAAGAACAATAATTTCTTCTTTGTAACAGTAATTTATATAAAATATTCCCAAATGGTATTCGTTTCCATAATTCAAATGGCGTTCAGCCACCATTCCTGGAATTAAATATTCTCAGAGGCTTCGCATCGCTCGAGAGGTTCGGGTTCTTATTGAAATATTATAAACATTTCAAATATTTTAAACAGCCCGCTGCTATTTCTAAATCACGAAAACGGAAATCTTCAGCTGTTGCTGATTAAATTATGTTAATGCCTCTGCAGTCAGCATTTGTACTACGGGTAGTGAAGTGATGAACCAGAAATCCAGGCCAGTAATAACTCACCTTGAACATGGACCACCAACGGGTTTAAACAAAGTCAGTTGCGCGACCGAACAATGCGTAATAATGTGTAACCGATTTTATTTAGTTTTCTATTATTTCTATCCATCTCACTAATGTTACAAAAGCGAAAGTTTAAATGGATGGATATTTGTTAGAAGGTATCCAGAACGGCTCAACGGATCTTGATGAAATTTGACATACACGTAGAACATAGTCTGCAAAACACATAGACTACTAATAAAGTTTTTTTTTTAATTCACGAGCGACAACTACTCCAAAATAATTGCCAATTGTTACCAGCATTACATTACGTCTAGAATTTTCGGCTTAAAAATTGAAGAGGCATTGATATCGGAAATTTCGAGACGAATTCCCCTCGATTAAAACTGTTGGAAGTGGGGTATCGATAAAGGCCGCAGTTAAATGACTTCGCCGCTACGGCCGTTAAAACTTCATTGTTCATCGACTATTCATCGAGAACTTGCAAGCCTTTTTTACAGCCATAAAATTATGTTTATATTTTTGAAGTCAGTCACAATAAGCAGACGCTTCATCAGCTAACGTCCTAAGACAAATGTTGCATTCATAGATTTCAATATTACAAATGTAGTTATGCAATTATGTCAAAACTTATTAAATATTTTAAAAATCTAAGCTGTTATTTGAGCAGATCACGTTACAAATTTGTCATATTTTATTATGAATTCTGACGGAATAAAGATAATCGTGTATGAAGCTTGAATTTAAAATTTAGGTTTGGGATATTTTTGTCGGGAAAATATGATAACCGGAGAGTACTCGTACAATATGCAGGACCCTGAATGAAGCCACAACTCTTAAATAATTTAACCCGCCGCGGCTTGGTAATCGGCAACTTTTACTTATTCAATATATCACCTACGGGAATACAAAATATAAACACACATACATCACATCTGTATTTCATTGCATTTTAGATTCAAAATGTAACTTACTTGTTGAATTAGTAAATTTTAGATTTAAATAAAAAAATACAATTTCAACATTATATATTTTACTATCATCATCATCATCATCAGCTCACTATACGTCCCCACCGGGCTCGGAGCCTACCCTAAGTTTAGGGTGATTAGGCCATAGTCAACCAAGCTGGCCAAGTGCATGTTGGTTGACTTCACACATATCTTTGAATTTCTTCTCAGATATGTGCAGGTTGCATCACGATGTTTTCCTTCACCGCAAGATAGTCGAATAAATGTACATACGTAAATCGAAAAACACATTGGTACAGGCGGGATTCGAACCCAGGACCTGCAGATTGCAAGTCAAGTGCATGACCCCTGAGCCACCGATGCTCTCTACTATTTACTTTGAAATACAGTAAATTAAGAGATCGGGCCAATACGTTTTTTCGAAGTAGAAGGTAGACGCATCGGCCGAACGAAGAACAACCCGTTCGTTTCGACTAGCGAACAGGGACAGAAAAAATTCAAACCTTGAAAAAATCGGCGCCGTATACATAGGTATAGTGAATGAAATGATTTGTTTTAAATTAATATGTATTGTTTAACTTAGGGTAGGCTCCGAGCCCCTCGGTGGGGACGTATAGCGAGCAGATGATGATGATGATGATGATGATGTATTGTTTACGAAAGTTCTATGTATCCCAGTTACTTTATGTTTGTAATAATTTACGTTTATCTACGCAATAAAGCGTACCTATATCACATTTTATTTTAATAAAGATCTTAGGGCGGATGAATTTATCACTGTCAAGTAAATAACCGCCCTTTGCCCTTAATTGATTTAGCTCTTGTTAAACTTTAGACACTGATCATTAAATTATTATTTATTACTACATTGTTGCAAAGTTTCATCGTAGCTAAACCTATCACTAATAAACTTTCGTAGAATCAAAATAATAAAACTACATAAAGAAAATGGTTGTACCTATTTCTGATTTATTATTTCGATAAATCTTAATTCTTACATATATTATACATTCCAATGTTTAGATGGATGGATGGATGGATGTTTGAAGGTATCTCTGGAACGGCTGAACGGATCTCGATGAAATTTGGCATATAAAACATAGTCTGTAAACACTTAGACTAATAATTATGGTTTTTTTTAATTCTGAACGGAGACGCGGGCGACAGCTGTGATAATAACTTCATTTGACATAGCATCTATAACTTATAGACGTGTGAACAGAGACAACTGTACACGTCAGTGGCTATGCAATATATTGTGTGGGACATCTTCATAGACAATAAGGAAACATCTAACCGCTCAGACCACTCTCTAGATTGCTGCGATTGAAACGTTACGTTCATGAAAGGCCCATATCCTTGATAATGATTGACTGTGGTCCTTCTGAATAGTTTGTCTTGTGTCTGTCCTGAGAATAATAGCCTTCCGTCATTAAATGGACTGTTGTTTTTATACGTTTGAAAACGTAAAATTCTAAACTATTTTTATAGATGTTTTTTCTATATTTCATATTATTTAACAATTTTCAAAATACGAAGCGTTAATAGCCCAATGATTAAGGGTACGGTTTTCCGATCACGTGGTCGTGGGTTCGAATGCCGCCATTCGACTATTGTCGTTAACTATATCCTATCATAAGCCTAGAGCTAAGTTGGAATGGTACAAGAAATCTTAGTAAATAAACAAAAATCTGTTAATATTTTCATACAAAAAAAGAAAATATGCTTAACAGAAAAGGGCAAGGCATTTCCATATATTTCTACCTCTATCGATCTACCTCATACTTAGAATAGACTTTAACACAACCAACACTATATTCAGTATCATCATTATTTCATATGTTCCCTCTGTATTCTCACAGCTGTTAATTCACTCTGACACAAGACAAGGCCTGTCACTTCACAGACGACACGACATTTCATTTTGGTTTGACGTGTGCTATCCAGACATGTTTTACGTTGATTACGTCTTCCAAGTCGGCTAGTGTTGTTCTACCCGTTTTAATTTTTACTCAAGATTTTAATAAATAACATAATGCAAAATTCAGATTTAAATTGCAATACGAAAAAATGCTACAAATACCTTCGTTACTTTTTTGCTATCTGTACCATAGTAAAAAGGAACCGTGGTTAAAGATTTTTACGCGTAGATAAGATTGCGATGCGCTCGGATCGAGGTCTACAACTGTTGCGCTGCCAAATTGAGTTTATCTGGAGAGATTTATTGAAGTTTTACGTGAGGGAGATCATGTAACATGTTACATGCGATCCTTTTAATATCACATGTAGGTATTAACACATTTTAACTGCTTCTATGTTACACTGATTTTTAATGACGTAATCAATGACAAAATGGATATTATTTATTTGTGTTCTAGCGGTCACCTGCGACTTTCTCGGCGCAAAAAAAGTAAATCCTCGTATGCCCGCATGCATCAATTACCATACCTTCAAAGTTTCATCAAAATTGATCCAGCCGTGGCGGAGACTACCCCGAACAAACGCTGATTTGCAAACAGGCTAAAATTTAAAAATTATTTTTTTGGTATAATCAGAGCAAATATATGTGCAAAACAGGCTTCTTTTTAACTCTCCATATTTTTTAATTATATCGATAGAAAGATAAAATTATATCTAACGAAAAGTATAAGATAATGCTCATCATCATTTAAAAAACAGAAGATTACTTTAATATTTTTATTTTTCAAATTCTAATATTTATCAAGAACTACGAAAATATTTGTTTTCCAAAAATTAACAAAAGATTTGTGAAAATGGACATAAAAATAGTACAATTTTACTTACTTTGAGACTTCAAATATTTTTGAGTATAAGAATTTGAGCTTTCCTATGGAATCGTATAATTTACATGAAAAACATTAAAATGCAAACAGCGATATCGAAATCATTATAATTATTGAGGATAACAATTGTTAATATTAATATTTTAAATGCGAATGATTGGATGTATGGATCTTGGTTAGAAGACATCTCGTGTACGATAGCATAATTCTCGCTGAAATTTACCATATGTAGAACATAGTTTGGCGGAATACATAGGCTACTAATTATTTTTCTAACACTGCACAGACGGAGTCAGGGGCGACAGTTGTTCATAAAGTAGGAAAGCTATTGCTTCGCACTATTGTGCACTAAAATTCAGCCTGCATTTTTTTTATACCTGTCTTTAAGTCTTGCCCATTTCTTCTTTTACTAGGAATGACTAAGGATGGTATGAGAAGGAACCCGGCCACTTTCCAAATTGTGCGCCATAGAAACGTTCCTTTCAATATAAAGCAGGATTCTTAGCCGATATCCGAAGCCGGAAATTACTGCGCACTACAATAGAAGCCATTTCAGAATAGTGACAGATAACGGTTAAAAGGGTTTTTGGAATATTATACTTGTTCAATATGCCTTTCTGCCTATTATATAACTTTAAAGCAAAATTGACAACCGATTTACCGTTGGTTTCTGATGTTAAAATCTCTGTATAAAACATAGCTAACAATATGATTTAAAAGAAGATTTTGATCTCAGAAACCCACGGTAAATCGTTCAAGTGACCCTTATGAATAATTGTTTTTCGTTCATGTGTTTGGAAATCATACGAAAAATTTTCTTTAACCAACAAATATAATACCAATAAAAGCATTGCTATTTAAAAACACGTTAAAATGTACATTGTATCCAAACACATTGGACAAATAAATCGCATAACGCGATGTAGGTCAGAGAGTAACTGTCCGTAAAAAAATTGTGAAATCCCACTGCAGTTGGTCCCAGTGACATGTTACAACTATTTATTATACGACTGTTGTATTTAACTGTACGATGGTAACATTTGCTTTATAAATATTGTGTAATGAATGAAAATGCAAGAATATTATTTTCTACTAGCTGTCGCTCGCGACTCCGTCCGCGTGGAATGAAAAAAAAAAATAGTTCCCGGCAATAACTCGAATTTTTCTTACCTTTTAAACCTTCCCTAGACCTTCACAAACATTTCAAGACTAATGTAAGATAAATCCGTTCTGCCGTTCTCGACTTTTAGCGAGACTAACGAACAGCAATAATTTTTTCATACATATAAGATATAATTTATATATCATATGTATTTTACTAGCGTTGATTTTGCATAGAATTTTACTAATTGTAACGGAAGATAAATCAATCTGGATTACTAAACCAATAGCCGATATGAGTGATTAAAACAAGGACAGAGAAATTATGAGTTTATTACAAAGTAATATTTCAAATAAATATTTTAAAAAATCACAATAAAAGTAACCAGGTTTATTCCGCTCTTGAACAGTGCGATCGCGGAGGCGGTCGACTGAGCACAGATTTTTATACTTTTACAGATAGTATATAATATTTGCCTAGGTCCTATTTATAGCTTACCTAGTGTGACCTATAAATGTGATGACCTTATATAAAAAAAATATAAAATGAATCCGCATATTTTAACTTAATTTAGAGTATTGTAATATTAAAATCTGTTTTTTATGCATTAAATCATTGTCTTAAAATAACAGACCTGTAAACTATATCTATATTAATTTTAGTAACACAAAGCACAATTAATGACGCGAAAGTGTGTGGCAGTTTTGATCGGGGCCATCCCAGACGGTCTTATACTGTCCCAATTTGTGAAATGCTCAAAAAGGGCGTTATTAAGCACCCGAAACCGACCTGCATGTATGCGTAGATGTATGAATGTAGAAGAAGCTACAGAGAGGTCAGGACCGCGCCCAATGATGGTCCGTGGACTCTGCCTACATACAAAAAATATGCAATTGTATAAGTGCACTTTAAGAGAAAATTTTGGCATATGAATAAAACTACATATTTAAATTGTGAATGCGGCGAATTTTAAATTATAAACTGTATCTTCCAATTTAAAGTTGAATCATAATTAAAAGGCGAGGGGCGATGGCTGGCATTAATTGAAAATGCAATGCCGTTTAAACAATAACCAAGCGGCGGCTGAGCCTCCAGAATTAATCCCGATCGGTATTCTGCCATCCTTCAATAAAGCTCTATTTTGCTATAAAGATTAATCTAAGAAATCTAAGACGATTATACAAAAATTAAATCGAATTATTTAAAGTTAATAATCAACATTTTAATACAAACATCACACAAGGCGACTTAAATTGTCGAAACTATGGTTCACGAGATTTGAGTTGCGCGCGCTCCATACAAATAAGGTTAAATCGTCGACGCGAATCGTCTATTCGGTCAGTACAGGTAAACCGATGTGAACCATCGTACATGTCAACTGCTTCGCTCCGCCATCTTGAATATTGTAACGTCGTCTTACGACGATCTTTTTTTGGCGATGCGTATTGCGTTAGTCGCTTGGCGATTAAAATCATTTGCTTTTAAAGATTTAAGTTGCTTTGTGTAAGGTATTTTACACCAAAGTTATTAATCGTGTTATCATTACGTAGACCTAACCATACACATCGCGAAATAGACACTCATATTATCATTAGTTCAACAAACCAGCGCCGTCTCTGAAATGTTAACTATGTAAACAATGGCTTACATCATTAGACATATATCGACAAGAAAGGGTTCAATTGTTTTGATTATAATGAGATATATTAAAACTACTGACGCCTGCAACTCCGCCCGCGAGGAATTTAAAAAAAAACTAATAAGTAGCATATGTCTCCTTCCAGACTATGTTCTACGTCTGTACAAAATTTCAGTCGGATCCATTTAGCCGTTCTGGAGATACCTTTAAATAAACATCCATCCATCTAAACATTCGCATTTATAATATTAGTTAGTAGTAAGGTGTGTTATTAGAGCCAAGACAAGTTTGTTATAATATTTGTAGATGTCATAATCCGAATAAGTATATTCCTCTAATTATTTTTAACATCTCTACAAAGTTTTTTTTAATATGTCACGAGAGTCGGCAATTGTTCTATTTGTTTTAATTTAAAACAATGGGAGAAAGCGGCACTCGCATCAGATAATAAATAAACGCATTTCACGCGACTGCTATACACAATTACCTACTCACTAGTGCAAATAAAAATTGTACGAAGCCATTTATACTAAAGCCAGTTTTCATGTACATTCTTTGATAAATTTACATCATAATTTTTCCGGTAGACTAATTTTTATTAAGACGCGACATCCTTTAAATTGATAGCCCTAACCGCTTGTTGTCCTCTTTAATTAAAAGTTTTATAAAAAAAGTTAGTAGATAATTAAAGAATAAGAACTCCGTAAATAAAACTGAATAATACCTATATTTAGTTCATCAAATACATAGCGTTGATATGTTCGCTTTGCTAAACAAGATTTTGCTTTCGTGTGAACATATCTTTACCTCGTATGTCTATGAACAATTGGCCAATGGTTTTAATCTGAAGATAGGATTACAGTTTATCCGTACAGATTTAAACTTTAGCTTGAGTTGTTCAATACGATCGACTCTAACATGGATTACAGATTAGAAGCCAAATCGATTTGCTTCTATTTTGTCGACATAAAATTAGAACCATAGTTTGCCTCTTTCGTCATAGATGTAAGAATTTAATAACCATGGTTAGTAACATAAAAAACCGTCAAAAGAAAACAATTTAATAACGATAATATCTTTATCCATTTATTACGCAACCTTCACAGATTATTGCTGGAAATGTAATCAAAATCTAAGCAAATAACAGCATCCGTATGATACATATCCTCTGGGATCAATAAACGCGCAACACTTAAACAATAACGCGACGCCATCGCTCCTGCTTGCACTGAATACTCCGGCTTGAAAGTTCAAAGACCTTGTTGGATATCTGCTTGTATTTATACTTAGCGAAACGCATGTTCAATGAAGTTATTAACTAAAATAAACCCCACTTCATCCTCCTATCTTTATTGTATCAATATTTTTTTCCTATTTAAATATTTGCGAACATCTCTGTCTTGGTTGTATTTTATTAGAAGACATGTTAACATGTGGTGACAAGATTACACGCTTCTTTTCCTGTACAATATAAATCAAAAGGGAAGTTTGATTTTTATTCCAACACATAATATTAAGCTTATAATATGTAATTAATTTATTAGGTCCACCTTTTTGTATAAACTATACAATATAATATTCTAGAAAATATTCGTCATAGACGAAGTAGTGATTTACACAACGTCCGAAATTATCTGGTTATTGTATTATTGAACTTTAAACATTATTAAAAGTCTTTGTCATCTTATTAATTTTACAAATACATATTATAATTACAAATGTTTAAATGGATGGATGCTTGTTTAAAGGTATCTATAGAACGGCTTAACGGATCTTGATGAAATTTGGCATACATATAGAACATTCCCATTAATAATATAAGTAAGATAATCTGGAAGAATACATAGGCTACTAATTATGTTTTTTTTTTCTTTTAATTCGTAGGGAACTAACATTAATTTTAAAATAAATAATACACATAGTCTTACTGAAAAGCTAATAATTCTAAAGGCTGGTGACTCGGGCGAAATGCAACTCTAGTGGAATTGATGAAGTAACAGGATTTGCTGAAACCTATCCGTGCGGCTAGATTAGCGGATGAATTGAGGATTACCGAAGTCCGATTGCCACTCGACCTTAGTTACGTTGACTATTTGAACTAGGAAATTAGATTATTTGAGATCGACAAGCTTTGATTTTAAATGGAGAATCCAAAATGGTGTACATGGTCAATAAACAAGCAAAAACAGTGCGTTAAGAAGATCCACAGAGAATTCTAATTTCTCAAATACAAGTTGGAACTTCATCAAAAAAATGTTGGCTTCTGTAAAATAAGTTACAATGAAACAAAGAATAAATAAATCACGTCACTATATCAAATCAATTTCAATAGGAAGCTACAACGATAACATCGCGGAGCAAAACTGTTTTACAACGGTGCCTCAATCAAAGCGGGAGAAGCAATTTGCGACAATTGAAAATAAATAAATGACCGTCGCTGTTTCGATTTGCCCGCGCCCAATCAACAACGACTTGGTCGGCCATAATTTGATTTTTTTAATAATATTTATTACTTTAGTTTCTTATAGAAACCAATAATATCAGATCATAAAAGAATATTCAATTATCATCTTACCATTTCTAGAAATAACTCTCCGCAGCATATGGCCCAATCGACGCGCACCCATGCACTTTCTCTGTTCACGGACCACTTCATCCAAACAGTCACTATCAGTCGCTGTATCATCTGCCGTGTCATCTTCTGACACTAGTGATTCACGCTTGTGTATCGATCTTTTATCGCTAAAACTTAAAGTCGGTTCACTCGCTCCTAAACTCTTTGGTTCACCAGCCCAAGCATCCAGTTTCTCAACGTCGTTAAATAAATCATCTAAATTAGTTTCTAATAAACCTTTGGCACTACATATCACTTCACGATGTAAATCTCTTTTGGTAATTATTGCATCAACGCTGGTAGACAATCGTTTCTCTCTTTCACTCCTCGTTACTTCTTCCATTTCTTGTTTCTCACCGTTGTTTACATCTGTTTTATGTTGTCTATTAGTTCGTGGTTTGAGTCTCAAAGAACTCTGTGTTACTAGTTTGGAAATTTTATTACTTTCACTTTTTTCTTCGGTATTGTTCACGTCTTTCATACCTAAATTTTGCTGAGGATGACCTCCGCGGAACATATTTGATAACACGATCATTTTTAACGCCTTCAATGTACCGATGTATGTTAAAAATTCCATCACTGCATTCCTTTTTCATTTCACTTTCAATGACACTTTGCACTATAATCAAGAGGTTTTGTGATTGTTACGGAAACAAACTATGACATAATTATAACAATCAACATAACTTTAGTCAGAAAACGTTTATTTATGACAGATATATAAAAACTGGTCAAGGTTGCAGGAGTGCACTGGATGCGGGCGGCACAGGACCGGGCATTGTGGCAATCGATGGGGGAGGCCTACGTCCAACAGTGGACAAATTTAGGCTGATTATGATGATAATGATGATGATATAAAAACAAACAAAAATCTCAACAACTCTAAACTAAACTGTAGATCAGTGAGCCAACAAAATCATGCCATCCAAAGCGGAAACATAGGAGATGCCCTGAAACATTGTTTAAACCCTTATCATAATTCTTCTAAGGCAACACACAATCCTAAATGTTACTGGTAAAATAAAACGTTGCCATGTCGCCGGAAATAAAGAACCCCAACCCCGAAGTTAACATTTTATTTGGGCAATTTCCTTAAGCCGAAGCAATCCCACCGGAGGCGGTGTAAAAGGCTGACTTTACGATTGCTGCCACCGAATCTGATGGATACGCCTCCACTATGAATACGATAAATACAGGTACATATGAAAACGATTAATATAGATAAAAATATTTCGTCGAGACATTAAAACTCTACTTAGAAAGGAGTTATTTATATTCTTGTTTCAAGCTAGAAAGAATATATTATATGTAATAATCAGTCTATCCATACAAAATGTAGAAAATCAAAATCGAATGTATTTCTACCAAAAGATACATGTGTATTTTTCAATCAGTCAAACATCCCGTTCCCAAAACAATTCATAGGAATTTTACGAGTACTTTCACCGAAACTGTGCGTAATCTCAGTTCCGGTCCTAATATCTATTTTATGTGGTCGTCACAAAGCTATTTTATAAGAAAAATAATCGTAAACCACAGCGAAATACAAAGGGACACATATAGATTATACGAGACGCATGACTTTTTACTTATTGAACGATGACGTAAACAAACACTGAATAGATCTAACTATAATATCTCGTGCATCTATATATATAAAAATCAATTGCTGTTCGTTAGTCTCGCTAAAACTCGAGAGCGGCTGAACGGATTTATCATATCTTGGTCTTGAAATGTTCGTGGACGTCCAGGAAAGGTTTAAAAGGTGAGAAAAAACGAATAATTACCGGGAAAACTCTAAAAACTGGCCTTTTATATTTAAAATATAGACGAATGAACGCTGAAACTTGGCATAGATGTAAAACATAGTCTGGAGGAACACATAGGCTAATAATTATGTTTTTTTTTAAATTACGCGCTAACGGAGTCGCAGGCAAGAGCTAATTAATTAAAATAATCGAATTAAAATAAAAAAGAACCATCTTTAAAAACGTAACGATATTCATTACGTGATAATCGTTAACACCTGCGCAGAGCACCTGAGGTATTTCATCGTAAGACATTCATTTAATAACATTAACTAGGGCAATGTGATTTCCATAACCATGTTTACTGTCCGATGAAGCGTAGAATAAATACAGGGCAGAATAATTTCCCGCATATTGTATGTAATTAATATCCTTTTCTAAATGTATAGTCGAGCCATACTACTTCGTTATATAGATTTTTGAATATCAAGAGAAAAATAGGATAAATTTCAATTACACAACTACATATTTCTATGATGAGTTAACAAGTCATGGCTCCATTTGGCCGTTGGTGATATTTTCCTTGGTATCGTGGCTTTAATTGGATCTAAATCAGCAGCCGCACCACTCAATTGGTGCCAATTATATTCGTAGGCACAAATAGTGAGGACACACTTAACACACACAAAACTACATATTTTTTATGATAGTAGCAAATACGAAACGGACATGCATTTTTTTACGTTATAACAACAGCAAATATCTTTTACATACTTCCATAATTATTTTTTGTGATCTATTTAAAACAAAAGAAGGTTCAATAAATGCGCGCACTTATAAATATCATCGAATGTTTGGATGAATGGATGTTTGTTAGAAGGTATTTTGCGAACGGCTGCATGGATCACGCTGTAATTTGACATTGATGTAGAACATTGCCTGGAAGAATACATATGCTACTAATTAAGTTTTTTTTTAATTCTGCACGGATGGTGTCACGAGCAACAGCTATATATCATTTCTCTCTCTCTACAATACAATTTGCAGTATAAACCACAGAGTAGTGTACCCAAGATGTCAATTACAACGCACAAGAATCTCTCCAGGCGTTTAATTGTTTCATAGAGTTTAACGACTCTGCCTTAGAAATTGTCTGTAATTCCCATACTATTGTACATCCTAATTAACAAGCGGGTCACAGTGTATGTTAATAAAATGACATATAACTATATAAAATATTTTAGTGAATTATTCGTTTTTTTTTTAATATTTTATTTTATATCATAGATGAGACTTTATGTAATTATAGAAATAAGGATGTAAATAAATAAATTTTACTATATAAAAAATAAATGTTGACACATTTGCTTCCGTGAAGATAATTTAGTAAACATTAGATTCTTTACAAAAAGCCTTTACCATGTCATATATTACTAAATGCATTTTGCGTAATATTTTATTACGCAACTAGCTGTTACCCGCGACTCCGTCCGAGTGAAAATAAAAAATTAGTAGCCTATGTGGTCTTCCAGACTATGTTCTACATCTATGCCAAATTTCATCAAGAGCCGTGGAGCCGTCCTGAAGGCACTTTCTAAGAAACATCCATCCACCAATCTCAATTATAACATTAGTAAAATTATTTAGGTTCTTTACAAATCCTTTAACAAATCTTATTTTGTTAAATGCATTTTGCTTAGTATTTTATTTCGTAACTTATTCTGCTACATAAATATATCTGCAAATATCAAAAACTTAATTCAAAGACCCAAACGGAAGGTATACGAGTAAGTACAACATTAAAAACGACCTTTTCTTCATAAAATATCACGGTCTCTGGGGACTTCTTTTAACAAGACAGTCTTAAAGACACTCTATTTACCAACACGAATAAAAGTAGTCCTTAGTTTACGTTAGAAAATACACGATTGGGAACGAGCTATGTGGAATTAAATAGCTTAATTATTAAGTTAATATATTTTAGAATAATTTAATAGATAAATGTTTGGGTTTCAAATAACTAGAGAGATTTGATATTTAGACGATCGCCAATTTTGATTTTGTTTAGACAACTTTGACTACTAAATAATTACCCAAAGAGTATGTTATTCTAGAAGTATCATGACCTTAATATATTAAAGGGGAGAAAGAAACCTTTAGAAAAAAACCAGAAACCATTAGATTTTAAATTGTTCGATCGTATATTAAATAATAAAATAATGCAAAAATATTTACATTTCCTAGATTATGTTCTAGAAATATTTAATCGAACACAGCGTACTAAATTTAAAATGAACTAACATCAATATTTTCTAATATTAGAGCTAATTTCTAAATCATCCTAGTTTAAAACACACTGACTAAATTTGTAACACGGAAATATCGGTCTTGTTCCACAAACTTAAAGGTAATTGTTGTATATCACATGAGTATTAGATGTTACTAGACAACACACTACTAAATTAAGTACGATAGAACGATGATGTCAATTGAAACGATCCATAAATATGGAGCAGTTACCATGAACGCGTGTCTATTTGAACAATATAGAGAATTTATCTAAACGTAAACCAAAGCGACATTATTATAACAGTGTACTAGATCGTGTGATGTTATATCGAAACTAAAACAAAAGGTGCCAGTAATGTTACCTAACGATTATGAATTCGTCAGTTTTTAATCAATCTAGTAATTTTATAAATTTTCAGAATATTGTTTACTAAACTATTGACTGACCGTGAGTTGTTGAGCCCAAAATCTCCGTTTAAAACATGTGATCTGTTTCGTCAAAGATAATGATGGATGACGATATATTTAATACAGAAATTTTGATCTCGGAAACACAAAGTGAATCTACTAAATATAATAAAGAACTTTCATCTCACATATCTAACCACAATTTGACAGTTTATAAATTATTAAATATTTGAAAAATATCAGTTAAGAATTTGCTCATGCACTTCGGAATATATCTAGTCTGAATGTAAAATGACGAAGTTAATATATGACCGGTAACATACATACGCGTCCATTTAAATACGACCTCGACTTATAAAGGTACGTATCCTGCAGAAGAGGACATCCCATTTTCCGGACAGAATAGTTATCATATGTGTGAATGTGCGCAAATGTAAACATTTATATACCCTAGTCATAACAGTTTATTCTATTTCATCCTTCTAACATATATCTAACGACGATGCAGCTTTGTTAAACTAGTAATTGTACTATAGTTCTTACTAATATTATAAACTAGCTATCGCCAGCGACTCCGTCCGCGTGGATATATAATAACTTAATATATAGATAAATTAAATAAAAAGCAGCTCTTCAAGGCATAAATTAAAAAAAAAAGAATAAATAATATCCTATGTCCGTCTCCTGGTTCTGGTACCTCCTCACTAATTTTCAGCCATATCTGTAAAGCCGTTCTTGAGTTATAGATAGTGTAACTAACAACACTTTCTTTTATATATATAGATGTGAATATTTAGATGGATGGATGACTGGATGGAATTTTGTTATATCCAAACAACATGTCTCCAACACAGCTGCAGAGATCTCGCAGAAATTTGGCGTATCTGTTAAGCATATTCTGGAAGAATACATAGACTACTAATAGTTCTTTTTATTAATTGTGTGCGGACGGAACCGCGCGCGACAGCCAGTTGGATATAAAATGCAAATAATTTCGCAATACAGTGTTACATACACGTTTCAAGTCGTCACAATCCGTCACACAAGATCAGTTTGCGTACGACATATGTTTTTCATATCATATATCCAGTCTACTTTACCTTGATTATTAGCACATTAACCTAATTAAAATTTAGATCGCTTGAAATCTATTTGAATCAAAATTAATATTGCATTTAGCTTATAAGAAAAAGCAACATTTCCTATCGTACATTTCATTTTCTAATCAAATTCAACCACATCATCATCAGCTAAGCCTAAGTTAGGGGTATCTAGGCCATTGTTAACCAAGCTGACCCAGTGCGGGTTGACTTCAGATATATTTGAATTTCTTCACATATATGTGCTGATTGAGATTTTCTTTCTTCGTAAGAACGAATAAATGTACATGACATGTCATGTTCCAAAAGTAAAAACATTTGGTACATGACGGGATTGGAACTCAGAACCTGCAGATTATAAATCAAGTGTTTAACCAATGAGCCATCAACGCTCTGATGATACTATAATACATTGTACTAGTATTTAGTAGAATAGAGATTCGCAAACAAATGGTGCCGGAACAATCGATGTTATAGACTAATATCTATAAAACAAGCAAATAAACCATTAACACAGATCTGGTAAGGTCAATGCGCTTCGCTCCGTCGGACTGGTTGCCGGCGCAAATAGCGCAGCTATGACATAATTGTGTGAATATTCACATGGTATTTAAGCCAGCTAAAATTTCCGCTCGTATCAAATCGCTTTTAACGAATCCTTGTTATAATAAGGAAACATTTTAACAGGCAAAGTATATCTTGTTGGTATTTTTAAAACATAATTACGATTGATAACACAAAATAATCAAATAATTTTAGACAGGAGAATAATGTAAAGTAATCTTCGTTCAATTCTATTTTGATAGTATTTTTTTTCAAAGTGACGTACCATTTTGCACAGATTACTCAATCAGAGATATTGAATAGAAATTGCCGGTACTGTCTGAATCGTACTTTAAATACGAAAATGAGTAATTAAAAATTGCATACGTAACGCATCAAATAAATTCCAAAAGCTTTCTAAAACTCACAAAAAAATTTAACCCACGACCAGTTTCGAGAAATCACTTTCTCAATTCCACACCTCCGTATATGGCCAGTCAAATCATTGAGTAATTGTAATATGCAATAACATTAATTTGACCATAGCAAATATTACTTTTTTAATTTTTATTTTAACACAATGTTTTTCCTCTAACTGACTGATAATTTTTTCCCCCAAAGTCACGAAGTACGTATTTTTAACATGTAATTTTTGTCAAAAATTACGTGTTCATAAATTCAAACAAATGTTACTAATATTATAAATGTCAATGTTTAGATGTATGGATGGATGTTTGTTTGAAGATATCTCCAGAACAGCTGAACGGATCTTGATATTTGGCACAGATATGAAATATAGTCTGGAAGAACACATAGGCTACTTATTAAGTTTTTTTTTTATTTGTCATAAAATCTACTTCAATCACGTGCTTACATTAAAAAATAAACATCGATAAATTTAAAAATTAAGACAGCTATCCGGATTCTTCAATCACATTCCAGTACTGTCTTGTCTATTTCTTACTTGCCTCTTAAGCCATACCACATTTCAAGGTCGTATCACTAACACCATAACATTGATACCTTAACCGGCAAAAAAAACTACCATATCAAGCGTTAGAAAGCCGTACAATTATTGCATTCATCCATACTTTCTCTCAATCAAAGCTAAGTGCACCCAGCCGTCTATCCTCGTCTCTCATACCAGATACGTATGTGCGGGAAAGTGACAACATACGCTGAAGAAGTGAAGCGGAAACGTTCTTGTATCAGCAATCGGTTATTTTCGGCCTTGAGTAAAAGTATCGCAAACATAAATACTGAAGCAATACTTATATTTGATGAATATTAAAATGCGAATGCATTTAAAATGCTTATTATTTCAAAGAAAAATATAGTTGTTAGTTAATCGTCTGTTAAAAATATAAGTTGTAAAAGAAATAAGGTAGGCAAGACACATTCATTATTATTTACATTACCGAAAATTTCAAGAATTCCTTTGTACATAAGAAGCAACGCATAAATAGCTGTCCCGCAACTCCGTCCGCGCGAAATTAAAAACACATAATTAGTAGCTTATGTGTTATTCCATGCTATGTTCTACATCTATGCTAAATTTCATCATATATCGTTTTACAGATACCTTCTTACAAACATCTATCAATTTATACATCTAAACATTCACATTTATAATATTAGGAAGATAGTAAAATATATATGTCAGCAATCACAAAAGGTTATTTTTAGTAGATGCAGTGTTAGAATCTAAATACGAAACTAAACTTTTACAATAGTCTTTGTTAACAATCTACAACATTAAAACTCGAGTTCAATGACCTTTGAACAAATCGATTAGACTGCGTTTGAAAAACCATTGTCAATGTAGTATCAATTGCAAGCCTTTTTATATATTTACGGTCCATTTACTTCAAAGCATTACAAATATGCATTACAATAAAACTTAACACTAGATATATAGAACCAGTATTATCATCTTAAAACTGTTAGGAAGCAAATCCTAAAATGTGACAGTGTATTGACTCAACACTAGCCTTACTAAAGTGTCGACGTTTGTGTCCACTCACTATTCATTCTGACACTGGACTTTGTAACGAAAGCACGTCATTCAAGCCAAAGGACTTTAACTAATAATTTGTAAAAAAACTTATACCAATATTTGAACTTGTACCAAAACCTAAAATTTGTACCAATACTTGACATATGCTTTGTCAAATGTTATCTTGTGTCGATAATTTGTGTTTATATTTTATCGAAGTTCCGACTATCGAAAAAATTATTCATCTCTCACATTCTGCTTGCAAAGCGAGAGACAATGTATCTAGATGTTTTGGCAGTGGAAACTCAGTATAAAATACAATTACACGTTTCACCGAAAGAAATGGTTAACTACGTTATTATAACATTAAATAGAAATCGTTTGATGAAAATGTCGGTCGTTTCCCAGTTCCGCTACTGTTATCGCTTTAATCGGGAACAGGAAAATAGGCCGTTGTGTTAATAGAATAAGGGTCAATTTCGTTTTACAGCGTTGGTTGTAACATACTCACGCAACTTGTAATACAACCGGGTCTGTACAAGAAATGTATCATAAATCAGTACACTCACAAACTTTTTAATGTTGCTGCCGAAATATACACGTGTTTTATAACATTGTATATAGTGTGCACTATCAAATAACATGTTGTATAACACGATTTGAGGATAAAGATAAAATATAAGTTTAAATATAAAAAATAAGTAGACGATATGAATATAAAAGTTAGAGTGACGTTCCAACAAAATAGAATGCAAATGATTGTAGCGAGGAAATTCTATTTCGACTGGACTTAGCGAACAATTTACAATTCATTAGCGATTGCGGTTTGTTTGGATGAAGACGATAAATCAGAACAATCTCGACAACCACAAAATGCAAACAAACGAAACAGTTTCTAGAGCGATGTTGATTAATAACAAACGCTGAGTAGTGATGATTCCATGACCAAATAATTACGCTATACACCTATTTTATTGACCTTGCTCGGGGCCATTTACTAATTTTTTGCTCCGTTTACTTGAGAAGGTCAAAACTTTAATACACAATTAACCTAACCGACTTTTATTCGAGAAACAGACTGCGTTTGTAACGAACAGATAAAGTGAACACAAACCGTCTTTGTTGTTTAGAAATAACTTATACAATCCATCCATTTCACATGACATATTGATTACAATCGCAAAGGAATTCGATACCTCCGTATCGAAATATCGACAATTGTAATCCGAAACATGCCATTGAAAACTTCACGCTCACAATTTTCTGCAACAAAACAAGTAAACAATACTTCCGTCCTCTTATCAGAGCACATTGAATGTAACTCGTGAAGGTAACTAAAAGGGAGTTATTTCGAAATTTCACTGAATGTGGGTCACCTTACGACACCATTGGTAAACAAAGAATAAGTAAGAAAAAAACAGAGGGGAATGCCCGCGAACTTATCGAGCAAAAAGGCGCGTCGTGAAGCTGGTCAGAAACAAACACAAAACCTCTTTGGAACCGGTGAGCGTTGTTCCATTCGATGGCACAGTCGAGGTCAACGATTCCATTCTTGCGGCACGTTTCACGTAATCACAATCAAAACACAGGAAAATACATGATCACACGCGGTACGTTCGCTGTTGCGGCGCGGACGTTTCCAAATGTGCTCGCCGGCCGCGATCGGGCGTTCGCGCGCAAACGGCGTGACTGCGACAAACACGCGTACGCGCACAGATTTTCACAAAGCCACTGTTTCTTTCCCATGCGCGCTGCGCCCGCGCCGCAGCCCGCACACCACCGACTGCCGCCAATTAGCCGTCACGGCCTTCGCCGCGGGCAGGGTTGGCAGGCCTCGGTGAAGTGACCACAAATGTACTAGACAAATTTGACACCTTCGGACCTTTGTTTAAATTTTTAGTCTTTTCCTCTTAATTTTAAATAGTATGGAAAACATATGAAGGATGATCATGGTGATTAAACCAAAATATGAACCAAGTTTATCACTATTCATTGGATAGATCTATTTCCAACTTTATTGTTATAGTTGTCACAAATATTGTTTACAAACTTGTGTACTGTCGTTTCTTCTATAGTAACAATTTTAATATACATAGATTTTGAATAGGACAACCCTAACAAAAGCTCTAAACGACAATAATCACGCTTGCGAACAATGAACTGCGAAACATGAATTTACATAACTCAGTCTTCATAACTCAACCGACGTGTCCTTACTTCATTAACAGATATTGTTTTATTTTATGGCAATCTTATTTATATCTTGTTTGCATAAAACATTTTATCACATTATGTAGGAAAAAGACAAATCATTACTAATTTAAGTGCCATTTCCAACCTAACCAACTTTATAACCTTTTTTTTTCTTTTAAATCTTTAACGGACATATGAAAAAGAAAATTCTCAATTTGAAATTTATTGTTCTGGAGAGTACCTAGTCCGATTATAAAGTAACAAAGTTCACAATCGAATGGTAACACATACAGCACAAAATGTCTCTTCGTTCACTCTATATTCATCGCCTCAACTATGTTCTGTTCATCGTTTAGGATAGCAATGATGGTTTGAGATTTCTATCTCTATGGAGCCAAAATATTTTTTTATTAGTTTGAAGTTTGCTGCCAGATCCAGCGCACTCATTGGTCGATGCGTAATTATATCGAGTGGAGACCGGATCGTAATTTTTATGAGCTCAAATTGGCGCGGACGAGGTCGTGACGTCACGGGACATGAGCTCTCGTGCGGACGTTGACAACGGGAGCTATTTGATGGGAGGCCATCGATGTTTGCGTTTTTATCAGCAACTTCTAGAATCTATTTTCAAACTTTAAAACGAGATCATTTTTAATCAGCTAAATTTTATCAGAATCATCATTTGTAGCCTGAACGTTGTAAAAGGATTTCAAGTTTTGTATTCAATTACTCTGTTTCTCCGAACAGCCTTAGTGTTATAAGTTTTTTTTACAATTAATTACGTATGTAAATTAGCATAGCAAATTAGAAGTCCGTTGCCAGAGATCGGCAGAGGTGAAAAAAGGTGCTGGACGAAGCCAAGGCCCACAAAGGGATAAGAGAAGAACAACGTATGTAAATTACCTACTACATATAATGGTGTACGTGATTAGTCTACGAGCTGTGATCTACATTCTCGCCTCTGTCGGGGTTTGCTTAATTATATAATTGCAAATAGCACACCTGCTAAACTGCGGACAAAAGCCATTATGTAATTCTACTTGTATGTTTATACTCACATACCTTATGTATTGTCTTTTCTAATTAGTTTATACATTGACATACAGAACTACATTTACGAAGTAGACAGAGGCAACAAATTCTTATAATATCGGAAAAAACTCTAAAAAAACATAATATTACGTTCCGAAATAGATGTTATAATAGATGATATATTACTTTAATTAAATTTATTAAATATTTTCACGTACAGACAATTAAGTTGGACCAAAGAAACAACAGCGTTATTTTACGTAAATATCTACAAATTCTCCGACTCGATACCAGACATTTTGCGACAGCTATGCAGTAAAGTCTGAATAAATAAAGCATGCAATTTGCTAGAATAGATCGTATCATTTGAATGTTTAACTATGAGAATCTAAGAATAAATAGAAGTATTCACTGGGACGATAATTTGGCTGTCTTCGAGAAAACACATAAAGAAAACAAATAGTGAAATCCATCATTATAATATACATGTATTTTATAAGTTTGATATTTCGTCTTTTGTTACGTTAAGGTGTGATTTCACGGAAGCGTTATCATACAAATAAATACTGCAAAAGAAATCGTCCCTTTACACTCATAGTGAGTTAACAATTCTCTTGAGGCCCGATCGCCAAAAACCAATCAACCGAAACTTATAATTACTTTCATGGTCTGTGTTTCATAATAAAAATCTTAAAATAAACTAAAAGCTATATTGGTAAAAATTTAATGTTAATTTTCAAATCGATTGTAATTAATGCATACTCTTAACCATATACTGCCTCTCTATACAAAATGAGCAAAACAGGTTTTTATATCGACCTTACTTAGCAATTACAGGCCTAAAAATAGAATTTAAAAAAAAATTCAAAAACGCCAATGCCGTTCCAATTTCAAATTAAAAACAATTTACTTTTTAATTACTTAAAGTCGGTCAGTTTAAAATAACAGTTCTTATTTTAAATATGGAATAATATTGAACGAATTTTACGACATTTTTAATAGAATCGGCGATCAAGATTACAAAAGCTAGAATTGGAATTAGTTAGAAAAGGTCTCATTTAGGACTAATTATGCAAAGAAATTAGTACCTATTGAACCTTATCGTCAATCATTCGTTGAACGGAATTCATAAATTAAATTGAAATAATAAATACGTTTATTTGTAAAAAAGACTAAATCATCAAACTCTACCAGCCATAGACAAAGATTACATTCATGTCCCGCAATGTTCAGAACACCGTAATGGTTACAAAAAAATAAGTGACGTCATCAGACGAACAGAGTGGAAACTTAAAAATAGGTCTGTTATGAAGACGCGTTTTTCTCATTCATTCAAAGAGGGAAATGAGCGCAAGAAATGAGTAAAGCGGTCGGAACGGGAAATTACATACAGTTTGCTCTTCCAATGAGGACGCGCCATACGTTTTCTTTTATATTTAAAAACACAATATTATTTCTATCGTTAACATATCAACGTAATTCGAGATAAAATCTTACTAATAATATAAATGCGAATGTTTGCAAGGGTGGATGGAAGCGAATGTTTGATGGAAGGTATTTCCAAATTGGCTGCATGTGCTAAACTCTGCCTGTATAGATCACAGCCTGGGAGAACACATGGGCTACTAATTAAGTTTTTTAATACATTGCAGTCCGAGTCGCGGGCGACAGCTAGTCAATGATTAGCTTACTTTAATTGTCTATCACCTCTATTAAATGGAGAGACCTAGAGAGAGAGAGAAAGAGAGAGAGAGAAAGAGAGAGAGAGAAAGAGAGAGAGAGTTGTCTATGGACAACGCTAAAAGGCTTTCAAACAAATAATTTTCACAAATACCTTAATTTTGTGAAATGAAAAACTTGTTATATTTAATTAATTACTTCAAAAATTAATTAATTCTTAACAAATAAACACTAATTAAGGATTAACCACGAACTAAGTGTAAACCTGTAAATAAGTTAAAAGGGGCTTGTTTATGTTGACAAAGGTAAAACCAAAAACTCGCTAATGAAAATTTGCGTTTAATCAATTTGCATTAGTTCGTCCAATTTAGCATATATTTCTCTAAAACGTTGATAAGCAAATTTGTTACTCAGTGGGATAGTCAGAGTTACAAGGTATCATTTGATAGCGACCTTTTTTTCAAGAGGGGAATGCGTTACGCCTACCGGGTGCCTCAGGGAAAGCTATTCCGGTTATGTGGGACTGTCTCCACATACCCAGCGGAAAACAGACATGGAGCCTACTCACTAAACCCCCTCTGGTTCCCTCAACTCATTGTTTACCGGGATGATTTGATACAGACCTGGGATAGTCAGGGATACAAAATTTAATTGGACACAGTCCTCGGCACATTTATAATTTGCTTCCTTGGCTTCTATTAAACACACAATAAAATTTAGTACATATAAAATTTCCTCTACTGACTATGTCACCCACTTGAATATATTTACATCCTTGTAAAATATTTAAAGACTAGCGGTGGGTTTCCGAGATCAAGATCTCTGTATAAAACATATCGTCATCCCTGTCATTATCTTAAACAAAACAGAGATAGAATATTAAACGATGATTTTGGTCTGAAAAACCCACGGTAGGCATAAACAACAGAATTATTATTATTTCCAGACATAGATTTGGAAAGCTTATTCAGAGGCGTGTTAAATTTAGAAGCTTGCTACGCTGAGGCAATGAAACTATGAATTTGTTATGTAGTTGAGAGATGTGTATGCTGGTGGCAGCAGACCATTACACATTAATTTACTAAGACAACTTTACAATAGAACCTTATTAACAAGATGTAACGATAACACGTAACCAGAAAAATAGTGTTACAAATTGTTTCTATTCTTCGTTGACACTTTTCCAATGTGCAGTGTGTAATTACACAGTTCTTCTAATTAAAAAAAAACACATAAAAATGCCTTGGATAAAGATTAGTCGAACAGACCCGTGTCGGTTCAAAAATGCACAGACAAAGAAAGCATGTATACCGCTGTTCAATTTGCACAACAACATTTGAAATCGACTTCCATAACACCATCAAAGTTAATTAAATCGCCCGTAATTACGACAACGACAAACGCGACCCGAACAAACTTGGCCCACGTTGAGCACCAATGTTTGTACGTTGTTAGAGCGCCCACGAACCATTTGAATTTAAAGTTCGCTTCCGATTTATTTACACAACGCAGTGAATGTCCCAACTTTAACGTTTACCTCAATAAATCTTCCAAGAATTTACTTCCTAAACTATCTAACTTGTATGCAATACCTTTGTTCTGTATAATATACTGTTCATACAATACGTATTACTTACTATACTGTTCATACGACGTATTTATACCATTAGTGACAAAAAATGAAAACCAAACGCTTACTTAAATTACTAAGTAATGTTCAATTACGTATTCCAGTACAGGACAGTAGCGCTCACCTTGCATGGGCTGTCTTGGCTGACTACCACATGTTAGTGTTTATACTATGCCAGTTGTATGCCAGTGCTGATTTTGAGCGCTACTGTCGTACTGTACTTGCATAATGTAAACGAAGCATATCCGACAGCATTAAGGTTAATTAAAGATGCCCTTAATACTAAGTCAACGAATAAACTTGGCACAAGTTGGGCGCCAACATTCCAATATTTGTTTATTGGTCGAAGTTCTCCTGATTGCTTTAAAGTTTGTGTACAACCATTAATTTATGCAGCTAACATGCATAACTTTAAACCTCAAATTATGTTTCAATATGAATAAAAGCTTACATACTACAAAAACTGAACAAACATTTATACTTAACAAAATGTCTGACATGTACAAATGTGTAAAATAGCTATGTGTAAAAAGTGGCCAACAGCTCGAGCGACATTCTGAATATGGTAATAGTCAAGAGCGGTACTCGCAATGCGGCGAGATAAGGTATTTTATAGCGTAAATCTGCAACTGCCTGCCGGTACGGGAATAGGTACTTCCACACGAAACACGATAAGCATACAAATACAATGACAACCGGAATATATTTGGTGGGACCGTTGCTATTATTTCCTTTTTCCTAAACATCTTGTAAACACAGGTATTTCGTTGGCTTACATATAAAATTTTAAACCATGAAAAACATATTAATAACAATAAATAATGATAAGACAGATAAATAAGTAATGTGACAATCAAATAGGTTTGTTCTTAACGTTAGTACCTGGATGACCGAGCTTTGTTCTGTGTTTTTTTTTAAATTGTGTTTTTTGGAAATTATATTTAAATACGAATTACTAATAAAATGATGAAATATGAATAATATTATTCTTACCGATAGAAAAAGTTAAGTTTATGTTTGAGTCGATTATCGATAAAACACGAATAAAATGACATTTTCTAAAAATGATTCCTAGCTAGATCGATTTATCGCCCCCGAAACCCCCAATATACAAAATTTTATGAAAATCGTTGGAGCCGATTCCGAGATTCCAATTATATATACTAGCGATTTTTTATTAGATAGTTATTCTGTTTTCATTCAAATACTATAATTTTGGTTACCATTACCCATTATGATTTTTTTTTATAACAGTAGGGGGCAAACGAGCAGCGGGAACACCTAGGTGTTGGTGAACACCATGGACATCAGCACCAGAGGAACCGCAGATGCGTTGCCGGCCTTTGAGGTGGTGATAAGCTCGCTTCTTGAAGGATCCTAAGTCGTAGCAGTTTGGAAATACCGCCGAGGACAGACCATTCCACAACGCTGCTGTGCGAGGCAGGAAGTTTCGCACAAACCGCACGGTTGTGGATTGCCAGCCATCGAGATGGTGTGGATGGAACCTGGCGGTCTGTCGTGTCGTCCGATGACGGATCTCGGCGGCAGGAATCGTTTCCCTTTTTATTGTACTTTTCATTTAGATAGTACAAAGTATAGAAAACATATTAAATGACTTACCATGAACAGTCAGCTCAGAGTCACGATTAAGTTCATACAGCCGTAACGCTTCATCCAACTCGAGCTGCGTTGATATAGTGCATGGGTCACCTTCTTCGTCGACCCACTTCATCGTAAACACCTGAAGATGATAAATTAAAGTTTTAAATATACTTAAATTTATATTCTGATTAGATTGTTAAGAGTTTTTGAATTCTAATTTTGGTAAAGGTAATTCATAATAATTTTATCTATTTAAGTTCATAGTGTTTAATGTATAAATGTAATTAAGATACAGAAGAGCATATAGCATGGGCTAGAACTATTACAATTATTTAAAACTAGCTGTTGCCCGCTACTCCGTCCGTGCGAATTAAAAAACATATGTGTTCTTCCAGACTATATTGTATGTTTGCTAAATTTCATCCAATTATGTTCAGTCATTCTTGATACCTTCAAACATCCATCCATCTAAAGATTTGTATTTATAAAATTAGTAAGATTGCCTTGTTTCTTACGTTTACTATTAACTACTAATAACTACTGATTACATTCACCTAATTCTTTTCATACTATCAACTAAAAGAAGTGACTTTCAATTGGTTTTTATTTGTGTTTTGTTATACACAAGGTGTAGCAAATGATGTTTGAAGGATTGGAGCTCTACAGGTGGATTACAGCCATCAAATATCACTGTAGGCTTTTAGTTTCATGCAATGAATGCTACAAGTTGATAAATTATCACATATTTATACAAGTCTTATTACTAACCTGATCAGGTAGGAATCTACATATTGCTATCATCTCTTGGGTGAACTCCTCAAGTGTTATATTATGTTTGATGTATGTTATCATCACATCTCCACTGTAAACAGTTTTTACACGCACGTCGTTCGCGTGGTTGTCTTGTACCAGTTGAGTTGGCATCATGTCAGGGGTGTTAACACTCGTTCAAAAGATCAGCACGTTATCACAAAAATTATTCTGAAAATAAACACAAGTCAATCTAAATATCATGTCGATAATTATTACAATTGACGAAACACCCGAATAAGTTCAAGTACACAATTATAACCTACTAAGTCGTCTCGCTCTAGAAATTAAGCACCCATTCATTAATTCATAACCGTCACTAACTAATTTTAATGCCTGCACACCTTTTTGGCGGAAATATTATAGACAAAGGTGCAAAAACATGGTTTACATTCCCATTACATGAATCATGTTCAAAGACACACAAGCCTCAAGCAAACAAGATTAGAAAATAGTAACCTTATCTAAGTATTTAAGTAAGTAAAAAATTTCATTTATCAAATTATAAAGTTAATAATTATACTATACCTATTTATAAAAAAGGATTATCAACAAAATTTTGACACAACAACATTGAGTTGACAAACTGTCAGATACACATTCCGAGATTTTAAAAGCGGCGAAAAAGGAAGGAATGGTAAACCGAAATGAACACAGTTAAATAGTTGGACTCTATCCGACCAACGCCAAAAACAGGTAGTGTAAGTGGGACAAATATACAAAATTTGGTCAAGTGAAAAAACGACAAGTTTTGACGTCAACAGTTAAGTTGACGAAGTTTAGAAACACGTATAAAATCCATTGCTTTTGAAATTCGCAAAAAAATAGGTTAATAATGTTAAAAGTTATTAATGTATGTTTTTTGAAAGTAAAATTTATTTTGAAGTAAAATTTTCGAGTCTCTTTTTGAAAGTTGGATATAAAATGGATATAAATCAATTGGTTTAATAGTTTTTGATACAGTTCATAGTCGTTTTAGAACGCATTAACATGTGTCAAATATAGCTGCCATCCATAGTTGGAAGAAGGGTTTTTAATTTAACAATTAAAGTTTTTCTGTGATTTAAAATAATATCTAATAAATATCTTTTGTTGTCAACTTGTATAAAATTTAAATAAAACATGGTAAAATTACTTTTTCTATTCCGGAGAGGCGATTTATATATAGTTATTTATTATGTTTTTGATGACTAATACTCAATGTTACCGATTAGTTTGATATTAAACTATTCTCATTATATATTTCAGACAGAGCAACAGATGGATTGTGCGTTAGACTTAATGCGCCGGCTGCCACCCCAACAAATCGAGAAAAATCTAACTGATTTAATTGACCTAGTCCCAAGTCTTTGCGAAGACTTGTTGTCGTCTGTAGACCAACCCTTGAAGATTGCTCAAGATCGAAGCAACGGGAAAGATTATCTTCTTTGTGATTACAACCGTGATGGAGACTCGTATCGTTCACCATGGTCAAACACATATGATCCACCTCTTGAAGATGGCTCAATGCCTTCAGAACGATTGAGGAAACTGGAAATTGATGCTAATCACGCATTTGATCAATATCGTGAGATGTATTTTGAGGGCGGAGTTAGCTCTGTTTATTTATGGGACATGGATCATGGTTTTGCAGGTATTGTTGGCTCATTAATTTTTGTGTTGTAAATTAAATTTCTTGCTTGAAATTGGTGTCCATAGACCCCTAATACTACTACAAAGTAATATCTCAACCTGCATGTAATTAATATTGACAGTGAAATGCAGATATATTTATTTAAAATGAAGAATACTAATATAGGAGTCAGAAGCCTTAGTCAACTTTAATACCTTTGCAAATCTTGAAGTTTAACAATTTACATATAAAGTTTTCTGACCCTGCATTTATTGTGAATATTTTTAGGTGTGATACTTATAAAGAAAGCTGGTGACGGCTCCCAAAAAATTAAAGGTTGCTGGGACTCAATTCATGTTGTGGAAGTAGTGGAGAAGAGTTCAGGCAGGAATGCTCATTATAAGCTGACCTCAACGGCTATGTTGTGGCTGCAGACTAATAAGGAAGGCAGCGGTACTATGAACCTAGGAGGAAGCTTGACCAGACAGGTAAAATGGCTCCTATATAAATGGAAAATTTATGACAAATAGGATAAATTAGTAAAACAACTATTAATTGTATAAAATAATGTTTAATTAATCTTTAGAATACAAGCTTTAGTTATTATACAGTATAGTGTTAGGAAGAAAATCCGAAAATGTGGCAGTGTATTGATCCAGCACCAGCCTCACTATTCGTTTTGACACTGGACTTGGTATCGAAAGCACATTCGCGAGATGTGATTCTAGCTCATAATGTCTAAAAATAGGAAATTCATAATCTCTGCCTACCCCTCTGAATTATGGATGCCAGTTCTATTGTACAATCAGTTGTATGTTGCAGGCTGAACAAGACTCTGCAGTGAGTGACGTCACTCCACACATTGCCAACATTGGCCGCATGGTTGAGGACATGGAGAACAAGATCAGGAATACTCTCAACGATATTTATTTTGGTATGTTTTGCAACTTCTATTTGTATCTTTAATCTTACTAATAAATTAAAAGTTTGAATGTATGGATGTTTGTAAAAATGTAGAACATATAGGCTATCAATTTTTTTTAATATAGAGTGGGCAACAGGCGAGCTGTTATTTCATAGTTTCCATAATTTTTAGTTTTGTATAAATATATTTTGTCAATGAGTAGTTAAGTCTCAAATATATGTTTGTACCATTTATTAATGGAACTGGAATACTGCCAAAAGCTGGAATGTTATGTGGATCATTAACAAATAGGCACTCGTAATTCTATAAGCAATCTAACAACCTCTATATTTAGTAGTTTATAAACTAATGAGCTATAACAATCTGAATTGAAATATGTACTTTAGGTAAGACAAAAGACATAGTGAATGGCCTGAGGTCGGTGGTGCCTGCCGATGTTGCTCGTAAGACGGCCGCGCTGCAGCACGACCTTGCTCTCGCGCTTCAGCGGCGCAACGTTGTACGCGCTGACTGAGCACCTCACATTGCACATAGGTAAATACAATACATTCATAAAATAACACAATTTAAACAATATAACTTAAGAATTTAATAATGATAGACGTGTAAGGAATTCGAAACAAGATATCATTGTCATCAGCTCACTATAGGTTACCATTGAAGGGCTCGGAGCCCACCCTAAGTCAGGGGTGACTAGACCATAGTCAATCATGCTGGCCCGGTGACTCAACTCATATCTTGGAACTTTTTATCACAAATGAATACACATACGATCGTCGGATAAATGTCATATGTAAATTAAAGACGAAAATGTCACATTGGTACATGCGAGATTCAAACCCAGGACCTGCAGATTGCACACAATTGAAGCGCTTAAACCCTGTGCCACTGACACTCTTAATGAGTTATACCCAAGCCATAATCGGACGTAAAATCTGTAGCTAATATTGTTATTACCAAGAAGTATTGGTATTAAATAAATGTGATAATTTTCCAGATGAGATGGAGATATTAGATGAGTATTAGCAAGGAAAACAAAAATATTTGGGACGCCAAAGTAGCCTCAATAAAGAATGTGAGAAATTTTTTAAGAATTACTAAAGATAAGAAAAGAAATTTGTTTGATGTTTAATGCATCATATGTGGTGCTTTTAATTAATAGTCTGTTTGATTTGAAAATATTTTTTTTGATTATGTGATGTAAGAAAAATGAATATGAATCTGTATTTCAGTTTATTAACTATAATAAATCACAGTTTTATTTGTCTTTGATATTTTCCATCTCATGTTTTGCAATTGCATTTTATTGCTTAGTATTTTTTTTCTATTTTTAAGAATACTGTATTTTTAATTAAGGTATATCTAATAAGAGATTCAGTATAACGATAATCGCTGAAACTAATTTTTAAAACTATAATTTGCCAGTTTTTATTGTTACTAAATGTTTACTGCTAACAAAAGGAGGAATTGTGTTTACCTCCGTTCACAATAGCATTAAATTGGCCTCTCTAAATAAAAGATTTATTTATCTGATTTTGGGTTTTTATTTCAAAGTAACATGCAAATGCATTGGTTAAAATTTTAAACGTTTCCACTACTTCGATTGGTTTCACTCGCCTTTCCAAAATCTTCTTGACAAAAACATAGCGTTGTATTTTGTTCTTTCGCTAAAATTTGTTAAGATTGTTTACTAAATTCTCAAAAAACTCTTATTACTGTATTAAGTCAAAGCTACCACGACTTAAGTAGACTGCTTACCTATATATGAGTAATTTACCAACGAAAAACGAAGCTTTTAGTCGCCAACACTAGTCCATTTGTTTTTGGTTCAATTCTTTCTCTATGGTTGGAATTGGAGTATGTGGTGTGTCAATGTCAATCAAAATCAAATTTTTGTACCAGTTTGTACAAAATATAGAATCAATTCGATTATGTGCCTTTTGTAACATTATTTATTACTTTTTTATATATAAAAATGAGCAATGGTGAGGTTATTGACTTGGATGATTCACAGGTGAGTTAATTTGGCACTTTGACACAGTTTATTGAACAAAATTATCGAAAATAATGAAACAGATAGCGGTTATCGTATATTCGTTAAGTTAAAGTTCGTTATTTCCTTGTACCAATTTTCTGTTTGATTTATTCTAATCAATGAACACCTAAAAACTATTATAGTTTTAGTTTCAAAATAAAACTTTTCTTTTTATCGCTTTTTTAAAATAGTTGGTCTTACAACTTTAGCTTTTAATTTTAATATAGGTCTTATTTTAGCAAAGTTAAGTTAGATTAAGTAGAAGTTAAATTGTTGTGTATAACTTTATATTACAGTCTGATGAAGTCATATTATTGGATGATGATGAAGAAGAGCAAAAGTTATTTAAAGAAAATGAACTATTATCTGTGTTATATCAAACATGTCTAAATAAAGCAGATACAAATGAAATGATGAGTCTATTTAAAAGACTGATAATCCCTGCATACAAAAACATGGACGAAAGTTATAGTAAATCAATAAAATTTAATAAAGTTTTAAGAAACACTATTCAACTATTTAAAAATGATCCAATACATAGGTATTCTCACATAAAAGGTTTCTATGAAATTTTAAAGTTACATAAATTTAGGAAAAAAGTACCTTTTGAAACATTAGCAACAAATTTAAAAGGTAAATTAACACTTTATTAAATTATTTAACTTTAGAAATTTTTAATAAACATCTTATATTAGTTTTGTTCTAGGAAAAGAAACAGAAGAGAGCTCAAAGAGAAAAACTGACAATGTTCATAATAACAATAAAAAGGCTAAAACAAATATCAATTTAGAAAATTATGAACCACCTGTAGTTATTGTAGACGAAGATGGTGTTTTAAATGATGATGGAGTTAACATTAATGATGCAAATAAGATTGAAACAAGAAGTGTTGATTGTCTACGAACATCAAAACCAATGCTATCTAATTCTACAAACTTAGTGATGTCTGAAAATATAGATGTTATAGAGAATAATGATCCAAATGTATTAAATGTTAATCATGAAAATACTCTTTTAATACCAAATAGAGAAGTATGTTTTAGTTCGGAAGAAGTTGAGGTTCAAAAACTGGAAAGGTTAATGGCAAAGTGTAGAAAAAAGATTGTAGAGTTGGAGAAGAGAGAAGTTTTAAATGATAAGGTTACATCTCCATATATCTTAAGTGAAAAGTAAGTACATTTATTACATCTTACTAATATGTTATATAACTTAATGCATCACTAGAATGGTTTAACAGATCTTGATAAATTCAGACATAGTTTCAGGCATCAGCGAGTAATTTATATAGATAGAAATTAAACATTAACTTCAAACCTACTACTTTATCATCCACTTACTGACAGGGTGTTGGAAACCAATTTAGGCATAAATTACAGGTTATGCCAGTACCTTACCTCATTACCCAGCATTATTTTCAGATATAAAATTACTTTAGTTGATCTATATAAGAGATGGTGTGAATTAATGGGAACAGAGCATATTAAAAGTAAGAAAATAACATTGAAAGTACAAGAAGGGCACCTGCCGGGCCCGGTCAGAAGACTTGAAGCATTTCTAAACAATAATATTGGCAGAGATGGCTGTCCTATGTTCCCAGATTTCAATGATGTTGTTGAATGTGTACTTGTTTCAAATAGAGAGGATGGACTTTCATGGAATAAATCAAGGGTTATGAATGAAGGTGAGCTTTCAAAGTAAATTACACAATAATTTAGTAAAATTACAATTAGCTTTTACAGATAACCCACTTGACCATTCTAACATAAATATAAAATTGTGTCTAATCTATATCAATTCCCAAAGTCTAATATTTTTTTAAAAGCTACAATGGTTGTATTTATTACCCTAAAATAGAAAGTGTTAACTTTTTAATTTCTTGTGACATATTTTCTATTCTTCAGCCACAGCATTGTTTACTCAGTGCGGTCGCGCGCTTCAAAAGCGGCGGCAAAAGCAAGAATGGTACCACCTTATGTCATTAGTGGATCAAGAACAATGTGTCAAAGATCCTGCAGATAATGACCCGGAACTTGAAGCGCGACTGCAGGAAAATAAACGGCAGGCGAATATAAAGGAAACTAAGATTTTAAATAAGTAAGGGGTTGAATTACCTAATTTTAACTCTTTTGTCACAAAATAAATCACTTTCCAATTAAAAAAAAAACGGAAACATCTCTGGGGGAAATAAAACGCAAATTTTTCGGCAGAGCTAACTCAAGTTGGTATTACGAAGCAAAAAGATTGACAGATGTAGTTATTTTGTAAAAATTATTTATTGTTATATTGTGAAATAATTGCAGGAACCTCTTGAACTTAAGCTATAGTGATTTTTTTTCTCAGCTTAAAAGTTAACAGTATACTTTTTAAAATACTTACAAATTTAAATTGTATTTTTAGATTTTCACTGATGCAAGACTTTCCATCTAAAGATAAAAATAATGGAGAATCAAGTGTATTAACTGTAAATAGTAAATCAAATTATTGCATGGATGATGAAAATGCTACAGATGTACCAAAGAACATTGTTAAAGTTGAAGTGAAACAGGAGACTGAAGACATTGCCAAACAACTTGAAGAACTTGGTGATAACTACACAGCTGTAGTACAGGATATTGAAGATCCTTTCCTTGTTGTTGAAATCTCCGATAGTTCAGATGAAGAATAAAGCACATTTGCCCCAACTTGTCAAGCTCACTTGGTTTCACTTTTCTCAGAGGCAGTGCCATATCTCTATGACATTTGCAACAGACTTAAAAAATGGAGAAGATTCTCAACTAATTAAAATTTTTGTTTAGCATTGCAACTTTTTCATTTTAGAATCATTTATTTTTTACTTAGTATTTCAAACATCTGATGGCTTTTCCTATGTCTTTAATGTGAACACTTATGAAATTATTTTTATTATCAAATATAAATGTAATATATTGGGATTTATTAGTTTATGTATATTTTGTGTAAATATGCGTTAAGTTTTATTGTATGGGACAAATATTAAAAAATTATACAAAAGTATTAGTTTCACTTCGTTTTTCATAAAAACATGATTTGTTTGAAAAGATTAAATTGTCGCATACTTAGCCCTGTGGCTGTAACGTACGTGTCGCACGCTGCGATATTTGTTGAAACCAGTAATTTCTCTAGTCCTTTCTCAGATTACGCTCTAAAAATACTTTCGCCTTCTCCAAAGGGTTGTGTTAAATATCAAGGTCAATCACTTTTCATAGACAAAATGCAGGTTTTTCATACTTAAGTTTCCAGAGCCGTGTCCCGTAGTGGTGTACTCCTACAATTAGATAATTTTTTACTCAGAGTGCAACATCTTGTAAGAATAATCACTAAAATATGGGTTGACATTTACCATCAGGTATAAATTGGTTCGATAAATAAAAATTAATAATTAAAAAAATAAACTAAAAGAAATCACAAGTCACGGTGTTGTTTTGTACAGATTTAATTTGACTGTTAAATACTTATTACTGAGTTCCATATTTATTCGGGCATTACTATCAAATTCGGTCAACTTTCGCATGTTTACATTAAAACAACAACCATTAGTCGGGAAAAGTTCTATTGGACTGTAGAAATTTATAAAGATTCCGATCGTTATGAATCCTCGAGTATATACACAACTTTAGTTTACCTTCACACAGATATAAGCCTTGTTTTTCGCCCCCTTAAAAAAATAATTAAAGTCTAAATAATAATTCGCATTTACAATTAAGTCGCCCTCGCTCACATGGTTCGCTTGAAATTTCACAGTTTATATTGTCACATTAAATTTCTATGAATGTTTGTGACCATGTGTGCGACAGAAACATTAACTCGCAATAAATTATAGGTGCAACGATGGCCATTACATCTAAACGGTTTAAGAATATTTCACATTTAATGCATAAGTTCTACATTAGACTGTTTTCAAAGTACCGTCATGACGTCATCGGGAAGGCACACGACAGCGTTAGTAAAAAATAGTTATTACTGACTAAAGTATTTTATTTCACACCTCCCGATGTCTTTACAGATACCTTAGGTTTGTTGTAATTATTTTATAAAATAATTCTGATTACAAGCTGCATGTATAAAAACATTACCAACAATAACGATTATGCAATTATAGACGTACAGACAAAATGAAAGTTTCAATGTTATGAAAAATGGTATTACAACGCGATTAATCACGTAACTTAAAAATAAGACACGTATATTTTTTTCTCGAAGTTTAGGTACAAAGTACTGGCAATATTATAAGAATTACGTGAGGATGTTTGTTGAATTCTCGCGTCACGTAATTTTCGATCGAAACATCGAGCAAAAAGATACAATCCATATTCAAAGTTTAGGAAATAAAGTCGCGTTGTATACCATTTATATGAATTAAATGGTGAAGATTTAAAAAACTAAAAAAAAAATGGGTTACCTGTTTTTCTACAAAACAGCCTAGGAATATTAAGTCTACTCGCGATGAAAGAATTTCAACTGCATAAAAAAATATCTCTCCTATAGGGCCTTACCTTACATTCTTACATTAATTTCGTATATCATATCGTCTTTGACAATCTGATGTTGATAAAATTGATGAGTCCACATGTCCAAGAGGAACCAGTCAAAGTACCCTACGTCACCAGCGCTACGGCAGCCCAGAGCCGATGTGTAACATATTACATTTGTTCAAACTAAACAAAAAGAGAGCAAGGAAAGGCCAAAGTAAGCGCTGCACGGTTACTAATTTCAAACAAATACTATTTCATCTAAAAATGCAAATTTCAGTCTTTGCTGAAGCGATTGATTCCAAATGGTCAGTTCATTGTCAGTCTTTATCAGAGTTGGTGGTGAAAAATTTCTTAAACATTGCAAATTGGACTATTGGACCGATCATTTCATTTGAACAGATGGCAAGTGTTACACATTTAGGGATAATATATAAGTAAAAGACAACCGAGTGATCGAAATCACGATGCCAAGTAGAGGACTAATCAATCACACAACACATTCAATAATTTCCTTTATTTCTATTTTTTTTTTCAACTTTTGCTTTTTTGATGTGGGCTGTATATGTAATCAATTTAGCATTTATAATATCGGTAAGAACTTCAAGTTTGCGTCCATCTTTTCGTTATGTTAATAACACCATTATAAAACAATATTTTACCGACCACACAGAATTTAACCTTTCGCTCTCTCCCTCTCGCACACCGACCTCTCGGTCTACAAACTGTAGGCATTTCGGCGCAACTGAACGTTATGTAGACGTAAGCGAAAAGAGAACAAACAAAACAAGACAAACATGAAGTTTAGTGCGGCGGCGCGGCCTCAGCTACCCGTCTGCCCGACATATGTAACCTTAGGAAACTACTGCACACACTACAGACTCTAAAATCAGTGCAGTATTAATATACTCAACGGGTTAAGTAAGGCAACAGGGCGTTAGGTTGACAAATTCGAGCGGCGACCTCGGCGCACCACATAATCGACGTTTCTGGAAGGCTCCATACACAGATGTACACTATCGGGTACATTCGACATTAAATTCAAGAAAGCTTAGCCTCGAGCCGCGCCTGACCGCGTTCTTTTATGTTAAATTACATATAATATTATGTTTTACATTTATGTAAGAGCTGTTTGATTGTAAAAAAATTATATTTGTAGTACGATTGTTAAAACCCTATAAATGCTGAGTTTGTTTATTTGTCGAGAGCTGTGTTTGCCTTGACTGCGATGACGCACTCCTCGCCGCAAGACTTGAGCACGGTGCACTGGAAACAGACAAAAGATAAATTAAATATAATTGCATATATCACATTAGACCAAGGGAAAAAAAACATGAGAAAGTTGTTTTGGGGCAATTTTAAAATTGGAAGCACATCTAAAACTTAAATTTAAAAAACTATTTGTTCTCAAAACTATATGATCCGTATAGCTGACGATAAACATTAGCTCAGGTTTTAGTTAGAAATATTATTTCCGAGTAAATTTAGCACCAGCAAGCTATGAAAACCTGTCAGAGACTCTATACTCGATACTCATTAGGTAAAGGCAACAATGCCTCATGAATTATTCTATTGATATAAGCAATTGTAAAAGTAACATATAATTTAGTACAAAATTGTTGGGACAAATAAATTTTAAATCAACCAAACAAATTATCAGCCTTTGTCTGCCCATAGCTAGACACGGTCCCTTCCACATTAATCTATTAGAATTAACTACAATTTTGAAGTCAGAGTATGTTCGATACATTGGCTTAACAATCAATGCATAAACTTCACTTATCAATATGAAACTGTGTCTACAACACAAAGTCAAATATCAAGATAGTCAAACCAATATCTTAGAAGCTGTTTTTTTTAAAATAAATAATTGTCTAAATATAGAAATCTTCCAACAAAGAGCATAAATTATTCTTATAAAATTTAAGACACAATTCAAAAGCATAAGCCAAGTTCCGACTAGATCTAAACAGCTAGAAACTGATCAATTATTACAAAGTAAAGGTTACTTTGTGAATCATGCCTGAATCAAAGCGAGCGCGTCTAATACATTTTTAATTCTAGTTTTAGAATCGATAAAGGTGGCATCGGCCTCTTACGGTGTAGGATTCAAAATCCGTTGTTAGTAACAAATAGTGGTTAAATCTAACATAAATATTACGAAATTTAGTTATATATCTTTCCCTGTCTTACTAGTTTTGGAAGGTTTCAGTGTTTAAATTGATAATTATAGCATTTAAAATGTTACATTTAGATAGGTTTTCTTTGACTATTTATAGTAAACATACCAGCAGTTCTTTGCCGCTGTCGAAGTCTGAGCGCAGCTGGGTGCCGAGGTCGCCGTCGGGGATCTTGAGGTCCTCGCGCAGGTCGCCGTTGTCCGCCATCAGGGTGAGGTAGCCATCGTCAGAGATGTCAGTCAGCTGGTAGTCCTCACGCTTCACGTGCGGCACGTCCATGTTGTGAGTGGAGGGGCAGATATCTTCATATCTGTTGACAAGGAAAAGACATTTAAAAAAATTGTTTGACATTAAAATCGGTAAAACGTAACGAACTTGATTTTTAGTTAATAAAGGGGAGACCAGATATTCTTACATATAGATAACTGTGCTATTAATTTGCCTAATAAAAAGCATACAATCTTCTTTTAAGGAAACAACATTAATAAATGAGAAGAACATCTTGCTCTAGTAAGCTTTGCTTAGTAGTAATTATACTAATAGTCTCCACTAAATATATCCTTTAATAACTATAGTAAAAACATAAAAAAATATGTAAATTATTTAACTATATTAATTCAGACTTAGAAAAACTTAATCCTTTTAAATAATTAAATTTATCAAGCATTCTTAAGATATGACACACCTCTCAGTTTAAGGGAATTAATTACAAATTTGATAATTTTAATGATAAGATTAGCTATAGGAAGTGTAAATGTTAACTCTGACATATTTTTATTAACTATATTGACTGTTTTTAGAGATTCTCATTATGGTAATATAAAGGTCATTCTTAAGTATTATTTGATTTGTATTCCTGGACGGTGATCCCAATGGACAACAGTGCCATGAGACGCATAGTCGGAACTGAAATATAATTTTCGAGTACCCTCAGCACAAGAGCAATATTTAATTGCACTCGCGACTCTATGGGCTCGTAATTAATGTATTCAATGACCATATCAATTGTCAAGTACAATTTTAAAAAATTGTACATACTGGCACGGAACCACCACAATATAAAAATAATGACATGGTCAAAACTCACTTCTTCCCGTTGAAAATATCAATTCCGACCAAGTGAACCTTAGCGTGGCCGTGCTTTCCAGTCTTGGATGTGGACATCTCAACAATTTTGCAGGGGCGCCCCTTCAGCATGACAAAACCGTTCTTGCGCAGAGCAGAGCACTGCATAGGAAAGGTGGCGGAGGCTCCGGAGTCACCGGTCTCAAAGTGTGTATCTTCAATATCACCCATTGTGCTGTGTTATGGAGCTTTAACTACTGTTGAAATGATCTGTAAAAAATAAAATTATTATTTCAATACAAATTTTATATAGAATATAGTCATACTAATAAATATTAACTACATAAAAAAGGTTATATCTTGTCTAGGAGTCTAAATGGGTTATCGGATCCTAGTCTTCACATGACCATTGAGTGAATTTGGACTGTACTCCTGAACGGTGATCTCAGAATACTCAAGTATAATGAGACGCATAGTCGGACCTGGTGTTCTATTTTCGAGTACCCTCAGCACAACAGCAGTACAGTAAACTACAATCGCGACTCTATGGGCTCGCCAACAAAAGATATATGCAAAGATATATTATTATGAATATACCATATTCTTCAAAGTATGAAATATAGCATAATTTCAACCTTTTAATTAAAAACCTTTCTTTATCAAATTTTTCAATCTTATAAGTGTAGCCTAACAATATTGTGATGTAATTTACAAAACCAATCATTTAAGCTAGCTTTCTAATAGAGAAAGTATTCATTTCTTCTTAACCAGAGACAATTTTTTTAGTACCATAAAGTTATTGATAATCTGAATAAGAATCATATTTAAAGCATTGACATTGTAAAGGCCATATGAATTCAAATATAGACCCTCTAACTAAAGCAACCTTGAAATATATAACTGTAGGCAATGAGTCAGTGTGAAGAAAAATTAGTGCATAAGTCATTGACCTAAGTGTCAATGAACTTGAACAAAAGGCTTTAACATGTGTGGGCCAAATCATATGACATATTTAGTAGAAAATACAAACTCTAAGTGCTTTTGATAGTCCTAACACATGAAGCACAACTTATTTGCTTGGCTAAATCACTTCCAGTAAAAATCATAGTGGCATTGAATGTGTTATAGCAAAATACAAATGAAAATTGCCTAAATCTCTTTGAAAAAAATTGTTACAGAGTAATAAACTTAACATTTCATCAAAACAATAATTATAATGTTTCAATTCTATAAGACGTGTAGAAAGACTATGTAATAAAAAAAATCCAAAAGTATGAAAAGGGTAACATATATAACAATAACTCATGGTATCAATTTAATATAATTCTAGTTATAATAAATATATAAGAATTTTAACTACGATTTGGTACAAAAGAATCTCAGTTTTTTTTACCTATACAGAAAACTATCGAAAAGAAGCTTCTTAAAATATGATGTCAACAGATTGAATGATTTTTTTTAATTGTTATAAACATTGATTTAAACCTCAATAAGATGAAAACTTTTACAGCAATAATCCACAAAAAATAATGTGAAATTTGATTATAGGTAAGGTTAGAAATTTAATGACTTTCACATAAAAAAAAGTAGATTTGTCAAGCAACCATATGCTCCATATGGATGAAGAATAGTTGTTCTTACTGATTATCTAATTAATTTAAGCATATTAAGTAAAATAAATATAATGTAAAAGCTTTCTTTGTTTTATTGAGAATACCAATAAATTAATATTTCAGACACATTTATAAAAATAGTAAATTCGTCATATATTAGCAATGTCTTTAAATATGGAAGCTTTATAATAAATCGCTGTAAAAATAGAATATTTTTTGCTAACGTGACGCGACAAATCTATTACTTTAGGCCATTGCAGATGGAATGATTTGCTTGTGATTTTAAATGATTCATGATTAACATTATAAGTGTTACTTTTATGCCAAAAACTGGATAAATAGGCAAAATCTAGTATATTATATGTAGTATATTTGATTATCTTTAATCTAAATATAAAGGGCTTTAGTGTGAAAAATTGTATGACCTAACCCCACCTACCGTTTTACTAGGAGCCTTTGTATAAGAAATTTGGTTAAACATAAAAGTTTATAAAGATACACCTTCTAGCCAGTATAAAAATGATTTTAAAAATAAATTCAAGCCTGAATGTGATGTGGTGGAGAATGCAAGACAGGCGTGTAGTATCCGAACATGTGGTTCCATAGATATAACTAAGCCAAACCTTTTTGATGGCTAAAGCACACTTCAATTACCCACATTACTCAAATAATCATACGAAATTAAGCGTGCCACGTTAAATAATAAAAAGAAAGACATGGATATCAACTTAATTTTCAATGAAAGAGATAACGCATGAAAAAATAGCAGTTTGACAAACGTGCCGGCGCCGCGACATAACTTTTTCGAAAATAACACAAAATCCACACTTATTTGGAATCCCGATTTCACAAAAATATATTCACCACAAGAAATACTTACAAAAACTATCTTTAATACTATTTAAAACGTATTCGCGTTAAAACAAAGATATTTATCGACACTCACATGTGACCGACGGGTTCTTCAACCGAAAGGTCAATTTGCGCCTGCGTAGCACCTTCATCACTCACTTCCTGTAGCGGGGTTCACAAATTGGTCAAAACTTTGCTGTCTTAAGGCGGGAATTACAAATGACATTGGTTGAAAAGCGTAGTTTTAACGTGAGTGTAGTTTTAAGTAAAAAACAATAATAGTATAAAATTTAAATTATAATTTTTCATGTAAAATTAAAATACAGAAATGTTTTAATTTGAAAATGTCTAAAAAGGAAACGGTCTGTTTTATCGACCTTTGAGCATTCTAATACGTCAACTAGATGGCAGCACTAGCGAATTATTTGACGCGTACCTTGATAGCATGACGTTGGAATTTATTTTTAGACCATAGACAATAACTTGAAGTTACGTGATAAAACACTTTTGATATTTTTTTTACGAAATCTATAACAAGTCTATAAGTTAATACTAAAATACGCCAATTTATTTTAAATCTAATAAAAAAGCAGAGAATCAGAAAACAGTCCAGTCGTCATCAACAACATACATAATAAATTAGATATTTACCTTAGCAAGATGTCTTTTTCCCTCATTTTTAATGTTAATTTTTTATTTCAATCTCCTTTGATGTACTATGTTGAAAAAATATAATTGTAACAATTCTTTTCTTTATTAAATTCTTTTGTGGATTTTTAGAGCTTGTAACATGTAAAAATTTTGGAATACATATTTTTGGATGTCGGCCGACAGATGGCGATAGAGTATGCGTTTATTTAAAATCCGTAGTGAAAATGCATAGATTGAACATTTAATTTTTCGCTAAGAAACCAAATTGATGATTTTTATATAATGTAATATGCAAAAATATAAGTTTTATAAAAATACGTAATGGAAACGATTGCTTTAAATATTTTATCTATACAATGTTTAGAAAACGATTTAATGTTCGTCGCTGCAAATAAAATGTCGAATAGGTAAAAATTAACATCTGAGTTTCTGAAATTTCAGACAGTTAGTTTTTGTATCCATTAGTTTCATTTTAAACCTTTCAACATAAAATAGTATAATAAAAGAAGTAAATCGAACAAATCCTCCAAGAATATAAAGTAAAATTTATAAGCTTATGGATGAATCAAGTTTAAGTTAAAAAAAATATTTTGTGAAACACATAAATTACGATTCAGAAAACAATATCAAAAAGTATACTAAGGAAGGAATGACTTCAGAACATTGAATTAATAGCGCAAATCCGGGCATAACCAGTAATGACCTAACGCATAATACAAGACACAAATCTCCAACAATGGCCGGAGACCGCAAGGGTTTAAAAGCTTTCTTCAATAAATCACTCGCGGGGAGGCAACCCTTCGGCATTAGAGGGTAGAACTCCTCTCCACTCTTCTCACAACAGATATACAATTACCGATCCATTGATGTAGTTATTACGGAACGATTAAGCGTTTTCGCAAGTCATTGTGTCCGTGAGCTCTTTGTACTTGTCATAGACAAATTGTTTTTTTTAATCAATTGAATGTCTTTTAATAAATGATGTGAAGTGGCAACATTTTATTTATTTTCATAATTTATTTTATGGTTTTAGTGTAATCATGTTTTTCGAAATCCATTTATTGTTACTTTTAATTATCTTTAATGCTATACGACTAAACATATGTACATACACATGTATCTAAGATTTAAGTAGGACAGAAATAAATCTAACTTAAAATTGATAGATTATTTGGAAATTAAAATGAATCTGTGTAATTCCTTTGCTTACTTAAGATAATATCACCAAGCAATTAACAATTAAAGCTAAGTGCTTGTCTTACGTTGTTACAGAAGGGTTTCAGCGATAGATTATCCGCGTAACAAATAATTTTCATCAGAGCTGTTCGAATAATTTTAGCCGCATTCTTAATCTTCAAACATTTTATTAATAATCAGCACATTAATGAAATAACGAAATGATACAAGCTAAAAAATGCTTATAATTTATTAATACTTCGTGTGTTATTCCTTTTACTTCAACTTTTTTTTTCAGAGATGGCGGCCAAAGAAATCAGCCTGACCAACCTTATTTTCTTAGTACAATGACAACATTAGATTTTAAATTAATTTTCCTGTAAAATATATATGTAGTATCTATTATGCAATATTAAAATGGCATAAAGTTTGAATAAAAGTGAAAAAACAACCTTAATAAGACAGAAACTTGGCCGACGCTATAAAACCGGACGCCACAAACATCATAGAATATGTATTGAGAGTCTTAAATGACTGAAACTCGAGTGGTAATAAAAGAGCGCGAAAATAAATTCAGCGCGTAAATGAATGGTGCTCGAACAATGGTCCGGGGACTCCCCGCGCCATTAACTTCCCGACGATTACCCGAAAAGCAATTCAAATGAAATCATTTTACCATATTATTATCATCGTTCCCCGGCCGATCCTCGTTGCCCGTCGCCCGCTCATCCCGTACGCGTTTCGACCAATTTTTTAAGTGTGCCCGCTTAAAATAAATTATGTAGCAAATGGGGAAGGCGCGCGGCGGACAAACAAGAAATAAAACGGATGAGCGCGACTAGCAGCTCGCCGGAGCGAGACGGCCGTATCCGGCTCCTCCTTCACCTCGCCCCCCGCGTCTACCCCGCAACCCCCCGTCGGCACAGCACTGTTCCACTTGAAGACGGCGCCGAGAGCTAAGCTCTCCTTTTATTGTCACTTACACCTCTTCCAAGATTTGTTAACCGCTACAAACAACTCACTTCAGAAACTACTACCTTTATTACTTAAGCAATAAGTATCAAAATTGTTCAATATAACAGTTTTGCAGTGGCATAACATTGGCAGTTGTAAGAAAATATATTTTGAATCTGTTCTCTTATTAAAGAATCAGACGTTGAAGCGATTGCTTATCAAGTATTAAGGAGTTTATTTGGATTGTCTGTGTATATTTTGTTAATAATGCCGATTCATTTTCCTCAGTTGGAAATTCGAGGATTATTGTTTTGTTTTATTATTATTTCAAACAATTATATTTAATATATCTGTTTATTCATACATAGAAATAGTGAAACAACTTTACTACAACTTAAAAGTTTAAAATCTTTATGGTCATTAGTCAATTAAAAAACAAACCTCGTGGTTTTATATCTATAAAATATATTTTAAGGGTAATATTTGTAGCGGTCCTATAATAAATTAAAACAAATTAGTATTACAATTCTAATGAAAGTCGAAGTAACAATACGTCAGAGTAAGACGAATCTACAAATTACTCGTAAGTACGTAACTCAAAAAATTACCCTTGTATCATTCGGGAAAGAAACATCTAGTACCTAGTTGGATGCAGAAAGGATAGTTACTTGAGCAGATTTTTCTATTTAATTTATTTCTATTTCTTTAAGCATTCCAAAAAATCTTAAAGCTTCACGAATCGTGAATTTAACCGTAATTTATCAACGAAATAACTTCTAAATCACAGCATGCGAACTATTCAAAAGATTTGAATAGAAGTATACCGTACTATAAGTAAATTAGTACTAAAAAGACAAAACGCAAATCACTACTATCTTAGAAATATTACGCTCATATCTTTGTAAAGATTATCGAATTTAAAATAGACTAGCTGTCGCACGCGACACCGTCTGCGTGGAATGAAAAAAACTTAATTAGTTTCCGAAAATTAATCGAATTTTTCTTACCTTTTAAACCTTCCCTAGACTTCCACGAATATTTCAAAACCAAGATAAGATAAATCCGTTCACCCGTTCTCGAGTTTTAGCGAGACTAATGAATATCAATTGATTTTTATATATATACTAGCGGACCCGACAGACGTTGTCCTGTCTACACGTATTTAATTTGAAAATTTGACACTGCGATGGTAGCGCCGTCTGTCAAATCCAATGTAAAACATTCCAAAATCAACAACTACTAATAAATTAAAAATTAATTAAAAAAACATTGTCCAGCTGACAAAATTGTGAATCTAAACCATTTCCAGATCCCCATGAACACACACAAAAAATTTCATCAAAATCGGTCCAGTCGTTTGAGAGAAGTTCAGTGACATACACACTCACAGAAGAATTATATATATAAAGATAGAAGACTAGCTGTCGCTTGCGAGTCCATCCGCGCGGAATTAAAAAACTTAATTAGTAGCATATGTGTTCTTTCAGACTATGTTCTACATCTATGCTAAATGAAAGCGTGATCCGTTCAGCCGTGTTTGTTTGAAGGTATCTCCAGACCTTCAAAGAAACATCCATCCATCTAAATATTCGCATTTATAATACGATTAAGATAAGAAGTAATATGTATTTAAAACATTTTATTGAGTAAACTAAGAGTTTAGTAAAGAGGTCACGGTTGGAAGTTAGTTGATTGTGTACCGGATAATACGATGATAGGTAATTGGATAGGTCTGCTGAGGGAGTTCGGGAGCGGCGAGGTGTGAGAACTTACGCTAACGTAGATTTGATTATTTTGTTAATTTACTTCGACTAACACAACAATTAACGAAAATATATATAGAATTTTATGTTCAGGTTTAGGTTGTTTTAAAGAGTAAATTTTTATTTATTCTGAGTTATAAATAGATGATTAAAGAGCCTCGATGTATGTGTTTTCATTAGAATTACAAATTAGTATTCGTTATATTTCCAAATAATTTATATGTTAGATTACATTGTGCAAGATAAACCTTCACTATACAAGCGAATATCATTCTCAGTTCAACAACATTTGCTTTCCATAAAATCATAAAATATGTTATTAAGTGAAGAGGGAAATCCAATTTAATTATGTCACCGGTGTGGTAATCTGACCGGCCAGTCTCTTAATTCCACTCATCCCCGTCACTCGGCAATCTTTCTCTACCGAGTGTGCCGTTAAAATATTTCCAAACGTATAAATAATTTACGAATCGAGGACATAAAGTTTGCGTAGCGACCCCCGCATGCAAATCGAGTTGAAGGAAAGAAGTGTCCGCGGCCGCGACTCCATCTCTTTCAGTCGTCGGTGTTCCTAACGCACGCTGAAACGTTGAAGGGAGACGACAGCATGATGTTTGTGTAGGTGCAAGCGAGATGGGCAATGAAGTTGTGTTCGGCATAACTGAATCAGTGCCCGCGTTTGATATTAAATCAAGGCTCGAGGGAGGGGAAGGCGCGTGCCAAAATGCTCTTTATGCTACGTCTATGTTGGCATTTTGACCAAGACAAAAGTTAAACAACATTGTTTTTTTAAATCTTTAACTATCATTATAATTGTAGACTGTAGTAAAGTCTAAATGTAACCTAAAATGACTAATAAATATATATATTTCGCTATCTTTAAATTAATTAAAAAATAGTTTTTTACATAAATATCTAATAAGGTTTTCTTTAAAAATATAGTACGGATGTTGAAAGTAATTTGTTTCTGTTAAAACAGTAACTAAGTGTAAATTGGCACTAGACACGTTGGCTATTGGTGTAGCGTGTTGGGTTGGTCGTTGGGCCAACGCTTGAGATGCGCGGGTGGGGTTTTGTTTGGCGAGGGCGGTTTCACAGTTTCACTGGCAGTCCGTCTGCCGAGCGAGGGAGCAGTCGTCGCTCCGCGGCCCGCGACTCAGCACGCGAGTGACGATGTCCGCGCGGTGACCGCGCCATCTTTGACACGCATTTCGGCGGGAAATATTCCCGCCAATACAACGCGGCAAAATATTTTCAGACGCAAATAAGGTAAATATTTTTAATGTGTTAATTAATTTACCCACATATTGTTGTAAAGTGTAAAAAGTTTAGTGAAGTTTGAAATTCTACCAAAAAAATCTTATATGTGTGAAATTTTTTTTTTATAATCTATGATAATAGTGCTTTGTAAATGATCGAGTGACGTAAATTTTAGGTTTAAAAATTTAAAACAACAACCTCTATGTAGTATTTTTTTCAATTAATGAAATGAACGAGAAATAATTAACTTACGGTTTAGTTTTTATCTTTAATTAATTAGCAATTTATTTTTAACACGTTCAAAATTATATTGAAAATGATAACACACAATTAAGTTGTTGAAAACATTGTTTTTATGACAATTATTTCTTTGGATATCTTATTAACTAAGGAGATAATAACGTAATATGAAAATTAATTAATATACAATTTTTATTATTCATTAACTAACAGACTATAACCGTGCGATTCCACTAATCAAATTACGAAAACGTATCTTTGCATAATAAATTTGTTTTTGTAGTGTTGTATAATAAAAAAACAACAGCAGGGCATCAAAAGCAAATTGCAAATTGTCATAAAACTATTATATATTTACATAAATATTACAACAAGACAGGACAACTATAGTCGTAGAATTTTTTGACATGACGATGATGATCGTGTCCTCTATGAATGCAAACCTTGTTATCTTCAAGAGTGCGAGCGGCGGAGTCTGGCAAATCTAACCTTAGTTTTGAAAGATTCAGAAAAAGGCGGCGCACAGTACAATTAACCTGAAGAATAGTAAATTCCAGTGAAGAAATGTCGAGATTTTCTAATTTGAAGTTTTACGTCTCGGTCTTATAGTGTATTTTGAAAAGGGTAACAATCGAATTAACTAAGTCGCGACATAGATAAACTATTGCAATTTATTTTCACATATACCTGGTCTAGATAAAGTCGGTCTAAAATATTCTTCCATACATTTCTATCACCGGGAACATTTGAGATGTAAATCTGAAACAAACATATTGTTATTAATTCGTCAATTTATGGAAATTGCACGATGGCGTCGAAGCAATTGTTTTATCAACGTCACACTGCACAAGATATCAATCGGCGGCCAGTAATAGAATAAAGGCCAATAAGACGTCGCGGGCTCACGAGCAATGGGCTCAATTAGGCTCAAATACAACGAGTTATTGTATTGATATGCAATCGGAGCCGGCGCCGCGGACAATTGCCCTCGCCGGCGCTATGCCACCGATACATTTTACATTACCTACATGATATTATATTTATATTGTCAATACTTAACTATTTTACTTGGTCATAAAATAAAGACCAACATAAAGCAAACTAAACGAACGAATTATATAAACAAACTAACCTACATATTTGTACTTGAATCACGAATTACCAAGTTAATATAAAAAATATAGTGAATAAAATTAAGCCATTCTGGCTACACCAGATTACAATCAAACGAATGAATATAACCAAAACTATCAAAAATATCATAAACAAATATAACCGAAACATGAAAACATAAAGCAAGTAAATGTCTTTTCATTCCGTCGCATTCTCTCCAGATATAAACCCGGTAAGCGTCCCGGTGTCCCGACGACAAGTTTCAACCAAAACTAATTAAACGAGAACTTGCAGCTTTCATTATTACTGGTTCCCAAAAAGCATAGCTGTAAGAAATATGAATCTGCATTATCTAAATAAATATAATGATAGAGTTATTTAATCTATTTCGTTATTATTGGCTACGAAGTCTACAAAGCTCTACGAAGTTGCTACGCCAGGTGTATCTATAAAGATGGATTGTGTTAAAAAGTTAACGTTTGTTTTATTATTAAGTCATATTAATCTTTCGGGCTAAGAAAACATAATTTTTAGGTTTAATTATTGTTCTTTCACTCCAAAAAACTTAACAGTTTATTTAACAAGACAAGTTATTAACTTTATTAATGTATCAAAGTCCCAATCGTTTAATGTTTAAACAAAACTCTATGTTACTCTTATTTTTAGATAAAGTTTTGAATGAGAACAAAATATATACGAATATATACAAATTAGAATTGCATTTTGATGCGAACTATAGTAATTATTGTACCTTGGAGTGATATCACTGGTTTTGCGTAGACAGAGTGTCCCGTAATAATATTTCACAGGTAGGAAATTGCGTGCGATTGCGCATGGTGTCACAGGGTAGTTTATTATTAACGAGGGTTGCGAGACAGGGTGTGATCCGGACCCGTGTGATACAGCCTTTGTTGTTAATCTGGGATTGTAAGTGTTACTATATTTGCGGTGTTACCACTTTACTACCGAACTCACATATTAATGTAGTAATTACATCATAATAGTTCCGATGTTTGTTATTTATCTATTAATTAATAATTATTAAAAAAAAATCTGTGCCGTAAAGGGTAAAGGGCTTAAGTTGTGCTTAATAACTTGTTTCTTATATACAATAGTCTATATTTAACACATTGTTTGAGACTTTTTGAACTATATATAAACAAATTTGAACGCATGCATAAATTATTTTACCGTTCTCAAAGAATTTAGGATGCTAATAAAAAAATATAATATTTATTAGAAGTTGTATTTTTTATATCATAAGGTGGCAAACGTGCGAGCGGCCACCTGAAATCGCTGAAATAGGAAGTGACCGTTGCCCATAGACATACGCAAATTGCATATGCGTTGCCTACCTTTGATCGACGAAGGAGAGGATGCGCAGAGAGAAAATATTTTCCCTTTCCATGCATCATCTCATCCGGAAAGTCCACTTCCACTTCCCATCCTTTTCATATAAGAAGAAGGGTGGGAAAGGAAAGTGGACTAAAGTAGGCCTCCGGGACGCACACGCATCAGACGAAACGCGGAATAGCTTCCACTTCACGTCTGTCTTCTGTGTGGTCGTGGTATTTCACCGGGCGAGCCGGGCCAATTCGTGCGAAGATGTTAAAGCGGGCTCTACCACTGTTGACAACATTCACTCACTTTGTTCACTTGACTTGACACTACATTTTTTATTAATGTCTTACAAAGCAATATTACATTTTAAACCATAGAGATGAAAACAGTTCACATAACACTAAAGCATTATTCAGCAAATCTATGAAAACCGAGTTAATAGTTCAACTTTGTAATATTTCATTTAGCGTACGATTAAGTGCAATATTGGAAGGCTTTCGCAATTTAACCCTAACTCGATCCAACTAAACCTGGCGCGAGTATGTTCGAGAATTATATGCACGCTTTGAAACTACTAGGGTAGGGGGGGAGTGGGTATTATTTGGCGGGCTTTTGTGAATAGTAAAGTAGTTGGGTAAATTGAGTTGTTTGCTTATTGCTATAGTTAATGCCGGAATGCCTCGGTCTGGGGGTGGCGGGGGGAGGAGATACGCATATTGCATTATTTACTAGGTTATGTTACAGATTGGTTACGTAGTTGTTCTTTATTATATATTGCTGTTGCCTGCGATTCGTAACAAAATTAAAATAAAAACACTTAATAACTAGCCTATTTTTTCTTACAGTCTATGTTCTATATTAATTTTAAATTTCAAGGGGATCCGTTCAGCCGTTTTAAAGATACGTCCTAAAAACATCTATCCATATAACCAATCATTCGCCTTTATACTATTAGCAAGATATTTCTAATGAAAGTATGGATAGATTGTTTATAAGAGGATATAAGAACTGGAAAAATTCAGATATGATGGCTGATAGAGATTAATTGAAGAGTACTGTGCCGACCCTTCGTAGGGAAAAGGGTAGCGATGATAATAATTTCTTAGTGGCGCCTGCACATATTTAACGAGAGGAATTAACATCGGCAACACATAGTATATTTGATAAAGTAAGAATAATTGCGTCGCGACAATACGTTCGCAACGTAATTGATCGTAATTGTGCTCTGTTCAAAGATTCGCTCAACATGTGCAAGTTGAAACAAAATAATATCTAAATTGTATTAACTCACGTAACTACATTACGTAACTAGCGATCGCCTTCGACTTCGTCAACGCGTAATTAAAAAGAGTAGCGTATAATGTTCCCCTGAAACTCCGGTGCAAATCAGCCCGATAACAAACGTGGACTTTACGGACAGACCGACAGATAGACGGAAACAAAAAAAAATGGTTTTTCGTTGGAATCAAAGTCAAATCAGTATGGTTTTTTTCTCATCTTATGCAATTAAATTTCTTTTGTATTGTAAAATGCGAACAAAACATATGTGTACACCCGTGAATTAGACGATTTTTTCAGTCCCATATATTCGTTATTATTACAATTCATTTAAAACAAAATGGTATTGTTACTAGACAATGGAAAGGAGATATGAATTGAAATAAAAGAAGCATATCATGCTTTAAACTGATTAAAGTCCAGGGAGACCAGTTTACGCAAATTATGATTGACGGCGTACACCTAGGGTTGCCCTTATAAAAAATACAAAATGCATTTTAACGTAAGACGTTACAAAATGTTTTTATATTCAAGTTCCTAACAAAGTAATAATTAATTGAGAAATTTAAATTTCTAGCCAGTCTATTTAAAGCTCTAGCCAGTAAAGATATTTCAAAAGGCTTCACAGACGCGGGCAACATTCCTGCAGTTTCTCTATTATTAAGGAAATCAATGGCTGTTCACGAGCAAATAAAAAGTTCAATGTTTATAAAAATATAAGTTTCGTTCTAAAGGAACTAGATGGCGCTGCGCTATTTAAAAGCACGCTAGCATTTTATTTTACTGTTTTGTTGTGATTGCGCTTAACGCTAATTAAACGACTCATCCACCCGACCTTTTTTGTATCATTTATTATCAAGGGTCCCGGGGCTTTTTGGGTTCTTGTACAATGGCCGTCGGTAATAATTATGAAACATTGATAAATTATCCCCAAATATAATAATTATTAAAGTTATTTATACTTTAGTTATAAAGGCGTATAACTCATGATCAAGTTTGCAAAGTTCAATGACCTCTGTGACAATATTTACGTTCGATCCAATGCGCATGTCTTGATATCCCTTAGGAAATAGAATATATTTCAAAAAGCATTGGTATTGCGTATAGATATATTATATAAAGTATCGGTATGCAAAAATATATAAAATAATTGTTAAATACAAATGAATACTCTAGTAATTTATTTTTTGGGCTGAAAAGGCTTTTTGTTATATGTGTTTGACAATCTTACTAAACTTACTTCTTACTAATCTTACTAATATTATAAATGCGAATGTTTAAATGGATGGATGTTTGAATGCATCTCCAGAACGGCTGCATGGATCGCGCTGAAATTTGGCATAGATGTAGAACATAATCTGGAAGAACACATAGATTAATTAAGTTTTTTTAATACCGCACAGACGGCGTCACGAGCAACAGCTAGTGTTTCATATTTTGATTGCTGCTGAAACGTTAGGATAATAATCAATTGACGTATAACAAATTACGCAAAACATATTTATATTTGTTCCAAATTAAATAACTGGTTTACGTAGTATATATGTGTTTTTAATACATTATTATACTCGTAGTTAAAACGTGTATGTCTGTAAAATTTTTATCTCGATCGATCGGATTGTCGCACCCCGATTGAACCATTGTCCTTTATTAATAGTTAATTTTAAACTGTTCAATTGATCTCCATTACAGTTTGTAAAAGTTCGATATCAAATGAGCGCGCACTCACTGTCATTAAATATTATTGATTGTTTCGTCTCACTGTTGCACGAATTGTACAATAATTCCACTCAATTGGATTTAATCAGTTTATTTGATATCACTTCGCTTTGATTTTCGTTTTATGAGGCCACTGTACCGGCCTTTTTGATTGAACACTAGCTAGCTGTCGACCGCGACTCCATGCGCGCGGTATTTAAAAAATACTAAATTAGTAACCTATGTCTTCTTTCAGACTATGTTCTATGTCTATGCCAAAATCCATTGAGCTGTTCCAGAAATAACTTCAAACAAACATTATAATTAAATTAAATTAGTAAGCTACATATTTAATTTAAACGTTAGCTGTAATTCAAGGGCATAGAAGCTATGATTACGAGCGTCGATATAATACAATTTTGCATGACGGAATCGAATTGCCGAGTCCTCCGGGGCATCGCGCCACGTGAATTAAACATAATTCAATAACATCAACTCCGACTGACACCAATCCTATACATTATTATGTATTTACGTTACATTTAAATCATATAATATTAAATAAGAATGTTTAGATGGATGGATGTTTGTTTAAAGGTATCTTCAGAATAGCTCAACGGATCTCGATGAACTATTGCAGGGATGTAAATATTCTAGAAGAGCACACAAGCTACTAATTAAGCTTTTTTTTAATCCGCGCGGACGGAGTCGCGGTCGACAGCTAGTAGTACATAAATATAATAATCAGATATAGAAATTCGTCAGTTTATAATCTATCTAAAATTTATATAGGTATTTTTATTTATATTCTTATAACATGTTTTAATATTCAATAATAATTTGCATCGACATATAACAAGTCATTTGAAATAAAAGTAAAATTTAAATATCGTAAAAAGTATACGTTAATAAATCCAAATGAGAAAATAATATTCTCCAGCGCATTCGTAATTCAAACATCGGTACGAATCTCAATAACGAAGGCAAACACAATTTGCTACGAAAATTATATCTGTATCGCTTAATTTCGATCCAACTTCCAGCTTCCAATTGGATTAATTCGAGTCAAATGGGTTAATTAACTCGGCGTTGCTTTCATGTTTTATTTGTACAAACGAATGTCTACAGATACTGAATGATAATTTCCAATTAACCAATGCCGCGAAATGTTTTGCGATGTAGACAGATGATTATAAAATATTAATTTTGATTTGATTTTAATTAATTAATTTGATATATTATCAAATGTCCAATGTAATAATTGTATAAAATAAATAGCTTTTGCCTGCGACTCCGTCCGCGCGAAATTAAAAAAAAATAACGTTATGAGTAGCCTATGTGTTCTTCCACACTATGATCTACACCTATGCTAAATTTCATTAACCATTAGTAGCCTGATTTACATACGAAAGTGATTTATTAAAATAAAACAATAACGATTTTTTTTTAATTTCGTTGGAAAGAATATTATACAACAGTAAAATAGGTACAGCCAACCTATAAAAAAACTAATAGTAATGTGAACATTCGGTTTAAAAGATTGGTATCAAAATTGAAACTCTAGGGCTAATAAGGGTTAAGATCCGTTTAGTTGTTCCGGAGATACCTTCAAACAATCATCCATCCGTCTAAAGTTTCGTATTTATAATATTTGTAAGATATAGGAATGATTTCACTATGAATTTATTTTACTTTAATTAAGGTGGTTACAACACTATTTGACTATTAACACACGTGCGTGAATTGGAACGATATATATGAATGCTTATAAATATTTCACAGATTAAAAATCAGTTCTCATACTAAACATGTCATCGGACAAAAGAGTTCTTTATTTGAATTGGTGACAAGAATCTCGCCTTGGAAGATGGTTGGTGTCTACAAAAAAGGTTTAATGAATTTTTCTCGTTTATATTCAATTCAAGAACAATCCCGGTGGGTTTTGTGACGTGCTATACTCTAATGAAATAAGTGGCTGAATACTGATTTTAATCTACATTCAAAAGAGGAAAAAAATGCGTATATGCATTCAAAACACTTTTTATCTTTTGTCATTTATTTTGTTTTAACGGAAATTTAGTTAATTCGAACGTTTATAAAAATACATATGAATATTAATGAAATGTATTGTAGTTAAAGGCTATTTAAGTAAAAATTGACACATTTAATGAACTGAAGAAAATTCTCAAAATAAAATTATTTACGTATTTTGGCTTTGTGTTAACAATATTAAATTATCCGTGCCATTGGGACGTAAGATACGCTCGGTTGCTTCACGTATGATGCACGGGTGCGACGCGGATACGACACGGATGCGTCGCGGTGGGTGTTGTAATGCGACAACGACACTGTAAACAGGATTAGCAGGAACACGACCCCACGCGCGCAGACAGGACGAGCCAATACAATCAGAGATACAATGAATGTAGAAATAGAGTTTTAGTTATCTTTATATATATGAGATTGTCTATTAAACTTTTTTTACTTTGTTTAAATTATGATTATAAAATTAAATACAAAATGCGGCCATTTTATAACATGTTTTGTTTAATTAAAAAAAAAGTCTAAATCAGAAGTTTTTATTACTATTGCAATCGAACGTATCCTTCCACTTTCGTAATATAACAAAATGATCCCTTGTCTTGTTAGTATTTTTATGCGATTCTGCTCGCTTTACAGTCTTGTAAGTTTATAACGATTAAAAAAATGTCGATAAGTTTTAGATATCGAAATCCTACAGCCTCATATTATATTATTCGTATCTTTAAAAGAAGCAAGTATCCCTCGTTCTAGTGTCTATGCGCTGACGTCACCCGCGGCAGTGAATGCGCCCGCGCATCGTTTAACCGATTCATAGGACCATTAATGTCATTTATACTGACGACTGGCGAGGATGCGCACGTGGGTCACCGCCGCTCCTAATGCCTGCAATTGAATTTCATTGCCATTTTCCTCCCGCAAATAAAGTTATGTCACTATGACTATAATAATACCGAGATAATACGTTGCAACAATAACTAGTTGATTTATTTATAAATTTAAACGGTTAAATTTATAGCATTAAGCGTTGCATTATAATGATAGTGAAATTTCTATAACTCGACACTTATTAAGTCGCAAAAGAATGTTGTTACCTTTCTCAAAACCCTCAAATACTTGATATTGCAAGTAAGACTTTGTGACTCGAACAAAATGCTATTTTCTTGTATTATAAAAACACGATCTAAGATGAATTTCTTGAAAAGTACTTAATATCTTGTACATCTTGATAAGTCGAAGACTAAATAGACTACGAGTTTTGTTTGCATTTCTTTTTACATTTATCTCAAACTTGCTGTCGCCCGCGACTCCGTCCACGTGAATATATATATAGATATATATATAATCTTAATTAGTGTAGCCTATGTGTTCTTTCAGACTATGTTCTATCATCATATCATCATCATACTCAGCCTAAACTTGTCCACTGCTGGACGTAGGCCTATACGTATGCCAAATTTAATCGAGATCCGTTCAGCCGTTTAAGAGATATCTTCAAACACCCATCCATTCATCCACATCACATCCATCTAAACATTCGCATTTATACATAACATTAGTAAGTATTTAATTCTAGAAATATAATAATGAAAAGACAATAAATATGAAATAGATTTGTATCCTCTACGTCGGTATCAGATTGCAAAGGACGTGTCTCGCATAAATCAATTATATTCGATGAGTAAATTGCTATATTGCATCGCGAGCGGGAGGACCCACACATTGTATTCATACATACGAGTATACAATCTGAACATTTGCTGCATCAATATGACGCAACTGCATTACTACGTATCATATTCATTTGTAGGTTCTATAAACTAGTCTCTAGTTGATAAGATTGAATATACTACAAAGGTTACAAAGGTAGAGGAAGAGCTAAGAAAGTATGGATGGACTAGCTGTTGCACGCCACTCCGTCCGAATTATAAAAAAAAAACTTAGTACCCTACAAGTGATACCTTCTAATAAACATCCATCCACCAATCCACCCATTTATCCATAGATCCAAACATTTGCATTTATAATATTAGTAAGATTGTGCGAAAGCGGATGTGCGTAAGAAAGAGAAGAATTCAGATCTGATAGAGATGTTTGGATAAAAAGAATACGTAGACTCTTCGTAGAGATAAGTACAAGATGATAATGTAATATATTTAATACTGTGAGATGAAGAAGTAAAGAATTAGTGCTGAAATATTGAGTTCATTGATTTAGCATTCAATCTGCGCTGCGAATCAATGCGTGATTACGATATATCAACACGGCCTAGGCGCTACAATTACAGCGCTTAAAGCGTGTTTATAGCACCGCGCGATATTTAGTACATATCTAGATGCAAAGCGCTATCCGCGCTTGTGGGACCGACCTGTTATTAACGCGGCGTCGTTTCTATGCTAATGCGATGTATTAGATCGCTCTTTGTTATTTGTAATACTCATTCATCAAAGGCTATACGATTGTCACGATTTCAATCGTAATTATCACAACTCTATATAACGGCATGAAAAGGAAGCATTCTGAATCTTGCCGAATCGAGTGGGATACTTAATTCTAGTCCCCTTCCTTTTCCCATCCAGATAAAACAAGGGAAGGAGGACTAAATGGTAGAATCATCATCAGCTCACTATACGTCCCCACTGAGGACATAATGACTTCCACATAATCAACCACGCTGGCACAGTGCGGGTCGGTTGACTTTACATATATCTTTGAATTTCTGTGCAGGTGGAATGGCAGAAGAAATGGATAGAATCGTGTCTGTTTAAAAAGATATTCGGAAGACATTGTCATTGTTTACTTTAAAACATTTGAAGATCCATATACTTATGTAGTATGTAAATTTCAGCTGGCGAACGGCAGCGGCGGCGGCCGTGGCCTGTTCTGCTACCACTGCCCGCCGAGCCTGCCGCCACACCAGCACCGCCTGCCCACGCTAGAGTATCCATTCTCCGCTTCACACCCTTGTAAGTATACTTTATAATTTTAAACAGGATTATCACCTCGTGATAGGTGTAGCTTTAAATATAAAGGCAATCAGTGACCGAGCTCATAAAACTAATATTGTAAAGTAAACTGGGTAAGTAAAGGAATGATTAATTTTTACTTCACAAAGTTGAATGAATCATAATAACGCTTATTTAGTTTACTTCTGTATGCGTAGAGGATTTTATACAGGCTAGTTAAATGTTGTGCATCGAATGAACTAAAGATAATGAATGTTAAAACTTTACGGCTGTTAAATATTTTGTGACTGATATTTTGATGTTTTATTTGATTATAAAATTGTGCATTATTAGTTCTCTAGCTTTCTAGAGTTTTCTGTAAGAAGTTCTGGCAAACGAGCGAACGGCCATCTGAAATCGCTGAAATAGCGAAGTGACCGTTGCCCATAGACATACGCAACTGCTAATGCGTTTGCCTACCTTTAATCGACGGAGGAGAGGATGTACAGAAATAAAATATTTTCCCTTTCCATGCATCCTCTCATCCGGAAAGTCTACTTCCACTTCCCATCGTTTCCTTATAAGAAAAACGTTGGGAAGAGAAAGAGGACTAAATTAGGCCTCCGGGACGTAGACTCATAAGACGAAACGCGGAATTGCTTCCACTTCATGCCTGCCTTCTGTGTGGTCGTGGTATTTCACCTGGCGAGCCGGGCCAATTCGTGCGAAGATGTTAAAGCGGGCTCTACCACTGTTACAAACACTGTTTACGTTATTTAAAAAAAAAAGAGATAAGTGTTTTTTATTTAATTTAATTTACAAATTGTATTAAATGTCTAAATGGTGTTACGTAACTGCATTTGCAAGAACCTCGATTAGCTCAGTTATCGGTCGCGAAACTTCACTAAGCAAGTTTGTTGTAGCCGCAGCCCGGCTAATGGAGTTAAGCCAGTTAAGAAACCCCCCAAACCTCCTCGTCTCGATTCTGTCTTGAAATTCGATACTATTTGATTTTGAAATTGTATTACGAATGGAATTAATTACATTCAATCTTTTTTATTTGATCTAGGCATGGCTATTAGTTAATTAAAATTATCAAAAACATATTAATTTAAAATGAGAACTCTATTTTCGTTTTCAACTTTCCCAACAGTTTTCCAATAATAGGTGTCTCTACCATAAGGAAAATCCGTTGAAAGTTAAACAGTATGTCGTTAATTAAACAGTATATTGAATTATTGAAAACATTACATAATCACATTTATTCTTTATTCAAATTGAATTATTTATAGATTCTATTTTTTTTATAATGCGGAAAATATAATAATTTTACCAAAATATAATAGAAGTGGTTTGTGGTTATGTTATAGTTTAGCATTAACTAATTCAATCAACGAAAACCAATCAATTCAAGTAAACCAAGTTAAAGATTTAACTACCTTATAAAAATCATTTTGCGTTACCCCGTCCGGTGTAGGTGTCCATAGGGGTGGTGTCGGGGGGTGGGGGATGATAATGTGGTAATGAATAGAGAAGGCAGGTCGGGGTGTGTGCTGTGCGGGGCGCGGGGTGAGTCGCGGGGGAGGGGGAAGGCGCCGCTGGGCGGGGCTCCCCGGTCCCCCGGGATTGGTCGCCGGCGCCATTTATTATTCATAAAATAGTTTTTGAGCAGCACCGCCGTCGCGTAACTCGGTTACTCGCAAACTAATTCAATAAGGATCATGTCACTTTGGATTAGTCCCGACGCTCGCCGCGTTTTTTACTTTAATGCGACGCTATCAAAGGCCCTCGTAACGGCGTTAGCGAGCGCCCTTATTTCATTAGGGCCGTCCAAAATGACAGCCCGCCCGCCGGTAATTGCGTAAGCTTGTTAATTTTTAAAATCTATTAACGAATTGCGAACCGGTGCGAAACGAAGTTTTTAAAAGCCCGACGCTACGGCGCTGCGGCTAGTGGATGAATAAAAAAGAGGTTTAAACGAATCTATTAAATATGTACGCGGCAATTTCCCGACCGCGCCGCTGCTGCCCCCTCGCGGCCTCATTAGGACAATCGTATTGCTAGTTCCCTGATCGTCATTTGATAAAAATATTAACTATATCACTACTACAGAAGAATTGAATTGAAAACTGAAGAAAGAAGCAGTAGGAATAATTATACTTAGCAATATGTTTCACTAATTAATACTATGTATATCTAATTAAAGTTGTATAACTCCGATATCTATGATAACTTTCGTGACATTTGCTGTCATATTTTTTTAAGTTTAATGTTATAAAATCGATTTTAGTTTTAAATTAAATACCTTATATATAATTAACTAAATTGTAAACTACTGAATCTTTTTTTATGTAGTAAAACTTTTCTTTCTAACTATAACAATTGTTTTCACATTAAAATTAAAAAGGAGCTTATTTCCTACATTTTAAGCTAAGCTGTGTTGCCACTATTTATAAATCGGGGTTGCATTTACGAGGCGCGCTCAAACTTTTTCCCGCTGCACTTAAGCCTCCGCCGACTTCCGGTTTGCGGAGCAATTTTTAATTTCCGCTGGCCGGGGATTTTTCTCCAGCTTGTAATGAAGGCTCAATATTTAATATTCAATTAATGAAAATATTTTAATCTGCACCTTAAAATGCTTTAGTCTTCTTATAAATAAACATTAAAATAAAAAAAAATGTTTCACATTTAAACCGTTATTTATTATATTTCTTATAATGTTAATACATAAGGATAAGAAAATACTTAAGAATCAATTAGAAATAGTGGTTTTTAATCTCTTCACTCTTAAACAAGTACATACAAGTAAGTACATACATTTATAATATAAGTAAGATCTGTATGAGGTAATTTTGCGAAAAGATTTTCACTTTAATATATTTTTATAACAATTATTAGGAAGCATCAAACTGAATACCTCACTAGACATTGGTAGTAAAGTAAAACATAATAGAAATAGATAATAAAGAGTAATAAACGTCATTTAGGGCGAGGACAGCTGTAATCCCTAACGCGAGGGCAATCTCCGACTTGTGCCGGAATGACATTATCAGAAGGAATAATAGAAAAGTTCGATATAGGGGAGAATAACCATTCCTCATTGAATCTGTCGTCATCTAGTCTCATGTAGAGTAACCATGATATTCCTTTATTAAGAGACAATAATTAATTTGATCAATTTTATTTTAAAAAATTATAATGATGTCCAAAACTAGTAGGGCCAATGTTATGCAATTATTTAATTTTTAAGGTTTCACAGTTTTCATTAAATTAGTTTTTTTTTTTTTAAACGAACTTGTTTCTGTAAAAGGATTAGTTATAATAGTGTTAGGAAGAAAATCCGAAAATATTGCAGTGTATTGACTCAACACTAGCTTTACTAAAATGTCGTCGTTTGTGTCCCCTCACTATTCATTCTGACACTGGACTTTGTAACGAAAGCACGTCATTCGCGCCAAATGATTCTAAATAATAATGTCTAAAACTAGATACTTTAAGTTTGTTGTATTCAATAATGCCTCTATTGTCTATAATGATTTAATTAAAAAAATACCAAACACAGAAATACAACAAAGAAACAGTAAAACATTACTAATATTTTAAATGTGAATGTTTAGGTGGATGAATGTTTGTTTGAAGGTACCTCCAGAACTGCTCACCGTATCTCGATAAAAGGCATACTTATATGAAATAGTCTGAAAGAACACATTGGCTACTGATTATGTTTTTTTTAATTCCGCGCAGACGGAGTCGCGGGCGATCACTATAGAAAATAAAGACGCGAAGATGGAATATCTACGAAATCAATAAAAACACTTAAGACTTATCATAAATGTCATAAATTCATATTGACTCTAGTATAATAGAGTGTGTCCACATCATCAATAGTTGGGGACGTGCAGATACTATAGAGATAGCAGTGTCCGTTGGGCGCGATCGCTGCGCGTCTAATGGTCCGGCATTTCCGGACTACTCTAATTTTATGGCTACTCTACCTCCTATAATGATACCATTTAATTCTTTATTTATTTTACTGAATAGAAGAAAAATTGTTTCTTGTTTCCTCACTTGAGTTCGAGTTGAAGTGACTTTATTGCTACCCAGGTTATTTAGTACGTACATTCAGTTTTAAGTATTGAATTAGTTGTTAAATAATCACTAATGGACTTTCTGGGTTTTTTAATATAGATAAGTAAAAAAATCTACGTCGAAAGACTGTTTTAGTTACCATTAGACTCTGTATTATTATTAGACTCTGTATTACTCAAAAATTATAAATGAGTTAAACCTTTTGACTGCCGCAGATTGATATTTTGGACATCAACGTGAAGCCATGGCAACATCGAATATCAACGTACGATAAAAGGGTTGAGATTTGTTTAAGCTAAAATTAATTTGAAACACCCTATATTAACGAAATGTAGGTAACATTTAACACTGTTGTTTTCTTACAGACACAAGCTATTCGTACCACCCAGCAATCCACGATGATACGTTCGTACGGCGTAAGCAACGCAGGAATAGGACAACATTCACATTACAACAGGTAATCTTATTACTTACTGAAAGTTTGGATAGATGGATGGATGTTTGTGGCCACGTAAAATACCGATTTATACTTTCCCAACGTATTTAAAAAAGACTTACTTTTAATTCTATCCAAATTAAGGATCGCTTATTAGGTTAAAGGTATGAGCCCATTGGCTCGCATCGCATGCACGGCCCGCAACGCAGCGCTTCAAGACAAAGCAAATCCGTTTAATCCGTGCGTGCGCTGTATCTAGCGCGGAACAATAGACGCGTATCTTTATAAGTGTTGTTTGTGGGTAGTCGGAATATATTTAAAAATCGTTTTATTTCAGCTGGAAGAGTTGGAGACAGCATTCGCGCAGACACATTACCCTGACGTCTTCACTCGGGAGGATCTGGCACTCAAGATTAATCTTACTGAAGCACGTGTACAAGTAAGTAACAAATTATAAAATAAAATACGAAACATAGATATCTACATAGATGTTAAATCTAGATATGGCAATCAAATGTAGTACTCGGTGGTACTTCTTAATATAGATTTAATATAAAAGTGTACACTAAAGAACATCTCTGAGAAATCTACTCTGCGGCATTAAGTGAGATTTTAATGTTGAAGAAACTATCAAATCTTGAATTGTATTGTCTACATACAAAGCAACTCTTTTAAAAGAAAGTTTGCTTTTTAAAGTATTCGCGATTTATATGGTCTAGTCTCTCATTCTCTCATATATTCAGCGCGTCGCATCTAATATAAATATCGTCGTGAAAACTATGACGTCGTAAACTTATGAATGGTTTACGAGGCGCGTGGCGACGCCGCCATCTAGCGGATATTATTGGAGTCGACGGCCGGAGTTTATGTCCGTCCCGAGCTTGTAAATTCATGATTTAACTGTCGCTCATGTCTCGGTAATATGCTTTGACGTATCACTATTTTGAGGGTTAAAAAATTGTTTTTGGGTTTGCTTTATCAACATCTAAATAAATAAAAAAAGTCCGTCTGTCTGTCTGCATCTCCGTCTTTCTATCTTGTTCTGGATAATTTCCAAAACAAAACGACACGTATTTCAATCGAACTTTTAGTGGAAAATTGCTTATCTGTGGTCACTTAGGCTATTTTTTATCCCACGCTGACAAAGTCGCGGGCAACAGCTAGTGATTAAATAAACTTAATTCTAGATATATTTACTACATTCACGAATAGATATGTAAGAAGCAATTGAGTTTTATTTATATGATCCGCGGGAAGCCGGCGCGAGCGATATCTCGAGAGCTTTTACCGCGCGGGGTGAGCTTTTTAAACTGAAATTCATTTTAGATTTTATTTTCACATTCGCATGTAGATAGAGCGGCACGCTAACATACGTTAAGTGGAAACGAGTCACGTTTAAACGTATTCCTTCAAAGCATCAAATATAAACTTCGTCTTATAAAATTTCAACTGCAGAATATATAATATTATTGAATAGAGTTGCTAAAAAAGTGTATGAAGGTTCTACATTTCAGAAAAGGTAAAAATTTTCAGTCCTAAAGTACTAATAAGTGTCTAGAAATAGATGATATTATTGCTAAAGGCAATTTTTCATATTTACTTGTCAGTTAATTTGTTTCATCATCATCAGCTCACTATACGTCCCCACCGAGGGGCTCGGACCCTAAGTTAAGGGTGGTTAGGCCATAGTCAACCACGCTGGCCAAGTGCGGGTTGGTTGACTTCACACATATCTTTGAATTTCTTCTCAGATATGTGCAGGTTGCATCACGATGTTTTCCTTCGCCGTAAGAACGTCGGATAAATGTACATATGTAAATCGTTTATGTATTACAATTTGTTTATTATCTTTTAATCATATTGTAGTCGGTATTAATAAAAGCAAATGTTATTTTTAAACATCAAATTATTATTATAAATATCCTTGTACAGGGTTAAGAGAGGATGGAGCGTAGCACGTAACACGCGGTTTTAGGCAAATTGCTCGGCACAACCGCGCGTCTTTTATTTATGTACAAATAAAAATTGCCCAATTCACGAACCGAGTACTACAGGACTCGGTTTTAGTGGCGACGTGGCTTAGCTTTTATGGTCGTTTAATATATGCTTGGAAATCTCTCGGATTGTTTTGAGTTGTCAAAAATTTAACCTTTACTTAGTAATTGTAGTTTTTTCTGCTAAGTTTTAAATACAATATTTTTAAAAGTAAAGTTTGAAGAATACAGTTACACATTTTTGTGGTTACTTTACATAACTTTCTTTCTACTGAACTAAGCGATATGAATAACAGAATCTATTTTGAAACTAAATTGACATGAGACTTGTTTTTGTTCATCTTATTAACAAACATCTCTTGTATGAGAAATAAAAAACAAAACACAAAGCGCTTTACCGATTCGGAAGTCAATTTTAACGAGTGCTTTGTTGATGTCGACTCGACACACAACATAGTACACGTGTAAGTCGATATCCAATTTGTTCAGCCCGTCGATCCCGACCTAACCACTTCCATTAGTTAACTACCGTCCATTGTCAAAATCCACTCTAGTTCGTTGCCGAAACCACCAAAACAGTTGAGAATTGAACCGCCACCACCGATATTTGACCTTTGTAGATAGGAGCGATCGTTTCGATATCAGGTTAACTCTGTGTATAGTTCGGGGCGGGGGAGATCATGTTATAATGGTGGCATGTAACGTGTTTAAGTCGCTCATCTCGAAATGGTATTACGGTGTAACCCCTCGCGCGGGATTAGCCCCTCTCACACCTTGCACACGTGCTTCTGGGATTCAGGGCTGACTCTGTTCATTGACTTTGTTAAAACATATATTGAATCTCGTGAATTAAATACTGCATTTACTCAACAGAAGATCAAATCCATTTAAGTTACACGAAAGCGAAGCAAAAGACGGTAATTAAATTGCTGTTATTGATTCTTGAGAAGGAAAATTAGGGTTGACACAATGAACATGCGTATTCACTTTTTGGTCATTCGAAGAGTTTTAATATCTATTCGAGCTTAAATTCATCGCAAAATTTGTTTAATTTTGTATTAACGTATTCTTCGTAAGCATTTTGTTCAACCCTATAACATGGCAGTAATATAATTGAGTCGGCTTTCAATTTGATTCACATCCTCGTCCGGTCGCGGAGTGTCGGTGATAATTCGCCCGAAAAATATAAAAAGAAAGCACCGACCGTCCGACATATTGGATTACGACGGGGGCCAAACGCGAGGAACATACCTTCGCGCTAAATGCTACGACTCGCCTCAAATTCACTCAAAATATGACAGATAAGCTAACGTATTGGATTTAATATAGTAATACCTTTTTTTCTTTTTCATATTTTTGTTTTCTGATAGAAATTGAATTGAATTCACTTTCGATATGTTTTAGTCATTGAAATGTATACAGTTTTTTACACTATTTATGTAACATGTACTACAGTCGAACCCGGATAAGCAAGAAACCTTTATAAGCAATGATTGGACTCTCGCTCAACCAGGTTCGACTTTATTTATTACATGAAAATCAATGTTTTGTATTCGAAGCTTGTCAAAATTGTTGATCTAACTTAAATGAAATTTTAGAAACTCATCTTCTGTTACCTTAGAAAAGTAACTTTTAATCTCGCAGAACTTTATAAAACTACTAGCTGTCGCCCGCGACTCCGTCCGCGCGAAATAAAAAACACACTTAATTAGTAGATTGATCAGGTATCGACCGGAGATGAAAAATGATTAAATTACTAAAATGGCTATTTTAAAATAAGGGTTGATCGTAGAAGGGTGAAAATTTGGGATTGTATGTATATTTGTATGTTGTATCATAAAAAAAAAAAAATTAGGGGTGGACTACCCTTAACATTTAGGGGGATGAAAAATAGATATTGGCCGATTCTCAGACCTACTCAATATGCTCACAAAATTTCATGAGAATCGGTCAAGCCTTTTCGGAGGAGTATGGGAATGAAAATTGTGACACGAGAATTTTATATATAAGATAGTCTACAAAAAAATAAAAAAAAAGATTAATACAATTAAAAAATAAACGCAGTCGCGAGTCGAGAATATTTGTCATGCTCTCAATCCAATCCAGATGAGATTGTCGCTGCTCTAGGGTCGCGGACTAAAACAATAGCATGCACAAGTGTGCAAACATAAGAACAATAAGACAATGTCCTGGACAATAGCACTGCAGGCGGCGCCGGGGGACGCGATATACCTCGCGAGGCTACCGATTGTAACATACTTATTGTTTACCTTAATTGCAGCGGCTACAAGTGCTACGCAAACTGCACGCTACGAAATTTGTTAATTATCTTGCTGTTATGTAGACACAATTCTTTTAAATATTTTTTTTATCTTATCTTATGCAGAATCGTCACAATAAGTTAATATTTAAATTTAATTGTCTTTTGAAGAATAAGTGAAAATTTTTATTTTAATTTTATTGGACACATTTTTTTCTTTAAAATAATCTTACGTAGTTAATATCAGAACAGTTTATCTAACTTTATTTGCAAATTTGAATTATTAATTGAATAAAAAAATCAAAATCGGACCACCAGAAGTTACGCAGTATTACACTCAAAAAAAATACTGACGAATTGATTACCACCTTCTTTTTGTAGTCAGCTAAAAAAATAGAATTGGTTAGTAATAAAATTTATTTCTTCTTCCCCCATGAAATATATCTTAATAATTGTAAAGTAACAACAGTGCAATGATTATTATGTTATGTTATGTCTGTAATTAATGTAACTGATACTAGCTCTCTGGAGACATACTCTGCACACACGACAGGCAACCCTATCCGCGTGCGACAATCGCTAACGACGCGACGTGTGATATCGTAATTTTTATTATATGATAACGTACGGGATGAAATTATGACACATAAAATCTATATCCAATAAACAAAATTGGTATATTTGCATGTAGTATCGAAAAACGTGTCCATGGGCGTCGGATCAAATAATATTAGGCGATTCGTTGCTCGTTTTCCACACTTCTCCTATAAAAACATCACATTTCGCAAAAATGATATATTTGCGTTACTTATCATGAGAAAGTAATTTTTGCAATAATATCACAATCGATTTTAATACTAAAATCAAATGTTGTATTAAGATTTTTATTTAATTAAAACATAAGCCAATTATTATTTATTTCGTAAATTTTAAATTAAATTAGTAGCAGAAAATAAATTTAAGTGTATCAAATTTTCCTGATGAAAAACAATTAAATACACATAAATTTAATTTCCAACATAAATACAGAAAGTTATCGTATAAAAATTAAACATTATATGTAACATTTTTCATATATTTCAAAGTGTGAAATACGTTATTTTTTTTAATCATTATTTAATAATTATAATAAATATCCGTATGTTCTGTAGTACATTCTACTTGGCAGCACTCCGTCGCTCCGCTCTCACTCGCCTCTTTATCAATCACTCCTTCACAATCAAATCGAGGGTGAAAATGAAATATGTCATTTTGTTTTACTTTCGCCGACGGTGATTTAGTTAAGAATTTAAGGGCTCTTTCTTTGTTCCTTCTTAATTTAAATAGCAATTAATTTTGACTCTGGATTTTTTTCTCTAAAATCATTGAATACATTTTTATATTAGATTTAATAATTATTCTTCGGAAAGTTATCTAACAATTAATTAAAGAATATTATACTCAAATAAGTGCTAAACATTCGAGAATGAAGTCTGTTTTTATATATCAGAAGGTGGCAAACGAGCGAGCCGCCACCTGAAATCGCTGAAATAGCGAAGTGACCGTTGCCCATAGACATACGCAATTGCATATGCGTTGCCTACCTTTGATCGACGGAGGAGAAGATGCACAGAAAGAAAATATCTTCCCTTTCTATGCATCCTCTCAGCTTGAAAGTCCAATTCCACTTCCCATCCTTTCCTTATAAGAAAAAGGGTGGGAAAGGAAAGAGGACTAAATTAGGCCTCCGGGACGCACACTCATCAGACGAAACGCGGAATTGTTTCCACTTGACGCCTGTCTTCTGTGTGGTCGTGGTATTTCACCGGGCGAGCCGGGCCAATTCGTGCGAAGATGTTAAAGCGGGCTCTACCACTGTTAACATGTTTCATGGCTTCATTCATCTTCATCATAAATATGTATATGAGAATCTGGATGAAGTACTTTCGTTAATAAAGCCATAGTGTACAAACGAGTCAATAACGTTCAATTAAAATATAGACCTCTAATTCGACTAACTACTTCAAGCGTTAATTGAACATAAAAAATGGAACTCTTAATTTAAAGAGCAAACTGAGGTAATGGATAAAAATAAAACAACATAAAAAAACAGTAGTTAGGAAGAAAATCTGGCACTGTGCCGGTGTATCCGCGCAACACTAGCCTTATTAAAATATCAATGTTTATGTCACCCCACTAATCGATATGACACTTGATTTGATAACAAAAGCTCGCTCGCTCTAAATGATTGTAACTAATAATGTCTAAAACTATTAACTTCAATGTTTAACATTTAATGCAAAAACCAAATGTGTTTTAAAAAAAAAGGAAATGGAAACTTTAAAAATGGCCTAATTTGTTACTTAATATTACAATAATAATCCTACACGAATTAAATTTAAAACATATAACTTACTCAACACTATTTAATTAATAACTTACGTACGTTAATACAGTATTTAATCTCCTCCATTATTAATTTAATCGTTCTAATAAGTTAAATGCTTGAGCTACGCCGTAGCGGGTAACCTCGTGAGATGTAGAACGCTACGAAAGATAATTCCCCGGTAAACAAGTTAACGGAGGATACGTCTACGTTTTACGGGAGTTACACTCCACGTAGAATCTAATTAGTATGGTGTGGATGCATGAAACGTGTACGGGTTCAGAGTTAGAGGTAGAATTAGTCTTCATTAAGCAATAAGCCTTGTTTATTACGATAATTTATATAGAATTAGGGCTTTGTTACGTTATAGGTTAACAGGGATGGATCTCGAAAAATTATGTTTAACGGAAAGATTTCACGTATCTTCTTTGTATTTTTATGCCACACTGACTTTTACCCAATGAATCGTTTCCTTCAAAAATATTTCACGAGTTACTGCCTTATCCCGGATTGTCACAAAAACTAGTGTATATTATATGATTTTACAGTAACGAAATATGTTTTTAGGCATTATTATTCATATTTAAAATTCTATAATACGAATTATATAATGCAAATATGTCGTATCCATATTCCTTCTTACGTCGTAACTAAGAAAGCTTTTCGGATGTTGGTTAGGATCACGGAAGATTTAGCAGTCTCAGTGTGATGGGGGTTAGGGGGAGGGGGCGGGAGTAATTTGCCCCTAATCATGTGATGAAAAACTTAACGCAACTTCTCTTTTATCCGGATAACGTACGAGCTTTAATAATATAAAGTCAATCTTTAGTAACTTCGTTAATATTTTTTTAACTTAATTTTTATTCAAAACCAAAAATCTAAATAATATGGTTGAGTTATAATTTTAACCGCACTTCAAAAGCGCAAAAACGTCCCACATCATCACTTAAAAGTTACGCCCGCTCGTGTAATTGCGTCAAACGGGTCGTAATATTTTAAAACATTTCATACGTGAAGTTAAGAAGTTAAATGTCGATGAAAATATGTTAAGAAAGCGGGAGGAGAAAATGTAGGAATAAGTGACGAGATGACGTCATATGACGGCGGAGTTAATGTATCGTAATTGCATGTTTGACGGATTAACGACGATGATTGACGTTGAAACTTTGACATAAATAAGGGTATAGTTAAACAAAGATATCTGAACCGTTTGGAAAGGCGTTGCTACCTTTGATGGTTGTGTCAGTACATTCTTAAAGTCCGACATGACACAGTACAAAGAGGAACTGTGTCATTTTTGACGTTGAGAGAGGGACGCTAGTAAGCTGTCATAATTTTGTTTGACTTTCCCACCGGTTCAAGTAGTGTTGTCGGTCTATAAGCATCACTTACTGTAGGTTTGTAAGACCAAAATCTCTGTATAAAATATATCTTCATCCTTGCCCTTCATCTTTGACAAAACGGAGATAATAATGATAATAATATAAGGATATTGGTATTAGAAACCCACAGAATGTTAGTTAATAACTACATCTAACTTATAGTAGAATCCTTTCTTACAATTAAATGAAACTCGCATTGAGATTGAATGTGGATGGCTGCAAGGGTAGAGGAAGACCAAAAAAAGTATGGAATGACTGTGTGAAAGAGGATATGCGTAGGAAGGGGATAGACTCGGATATGACGGCTTATAGAGATGTATGGAGGAGTAATACATACTGTGCCGACCCTCGATAGGGATAAGGGCAGGTTGATGATGATGATGATGATGATGATATGAAACTCGCATTTGACTTTATTCGAGAAATGTATTTTTTCTCTGATATTTATCTATTAAATAAACTATCTCCGATATTTTAAAAACGTGTAACATATTTAGTAACAAAACTAAACACTTGAGGACAAAAGATAAAAGATACAAAAGCTTATTATTCGCATATCTTTTGTTAGCTTTTAACATAAGCAATTAACGGACCACCCGCTAAAAGTGTGATTACACTTGGCACCAGCAAACAATATATTTGTTATTATTTAAGTCGAGCACACTCGGCGCAGTATAACGAAGGCAAACAATAAACATTTAACCGAACAGTAGGTAATTACCATGCCCCCACTGTTCTCGACACCCCTTATAATACAACCGATTTATGTTGACCCACCGCTATTCATTAAACACCTCTACACAGTATCACAATTTTAATAGATTAGGGGACATTGGAGGTCGCGAATCGGTGGTCTTTACTGTTATACTGTGACAAAGTCGTATGTTGCAAGCTGTGTGAAGGAGGTTAAAACCTTGTCGGAATAAGGATCGAATGTGTTGTCGATGGATTGTTATAGAAAGTATTTTCAGGATGTGAAGATATTTTTTAATAGATATATCAAAATCAGCATTATATTTTAATATTAGTCCATTTTATAAAGGATTGATAGATTTTGAGAAATGAGGTATTATTTAATTTATTTTCCTTACCTAAGTGAACTGGCATAACAGTGGATATTTACTATCTGAACATATTGTTATTGATCGTAATTGGAAAAACGGAGTATAGGTTAACCAAGAATATAAAAACTATGGGTTGGGGGCGCTGCAATCGCCTTCCTAATTTTCACTCTCTTATCTGCTTCATCGTGTATTTCCTAGAATGTAACAATGATTTTTATATTCCTGGTCAAAGTAAAATAAAAAAGTTTCTCCACCAATTCAGGTAGAGTTTTTTGAAATTAGTTGGCAAGTAATCAGTAATGTAATAGCTGTTGGTTCGCGGAAAATATACGCATCCCTTCAACAAAAAAATGAAGACGTCAGGGGTACGTTGGGGTGGCGGTCTCTCAACGCGTTTAAATATTAATACTACTGTAGTAAGAGATAAAAACTATTAGGGCGGCCGTCGGATTATGGTCGGATTATTATTTTAACCGAATTAGCTTACGATCGTTAAGGGTGTACTTTGATGCTTGACGCGCCACAGATTAAATATAACAGAGGTATCAGGTATTCATTTTAATGTTTTTAACCTATCACTATTATGGTTATGGAGAATTTTATATACTTACATAATAACATAAATAAAGTGTTACGAAATTAACACTGAAAATATTTGTCTAGATTTAATTTTGAAAACCAGAAAATGCAAGGAGAAGAAAGAAAAAATGTCTAATATTTTAACAGTTCTAGAAAGTATTCGATAGTTATTATTTCTTTCTCATTGGTATGTATTTTAACAAAACCTATGATAAAACTGCAATTTGTCAATGCAAAATGCAAGTTACAAAAAATTATAAACACACTGTATTAGTCATGATATTTTACCTATTAACTCGTCTGCGTTACATCATCACAATGAGATTTCATAGCATCAGAGAGCTTATTAAAAGTAAATTGCGAAAATTGCAGTGCAAATGTGGCCCGACTCTGTCGTGTACGGCTAACCAGCTTATACTGCCCAATCACATGAGGCCTATTACGCACTGTATTTAACACAGTTGTGTAGGTCTACTTTTATTGGATATCGTAGCAATCACCAATATAAATAGGTCCATCGTAGCATATATTGTCAAAGGTGATAGAGGTCTCACATACTGGATAATTTCCCCCACGCAGAAGCGATGTGTAAATCTTTCAGATATAATAAGCAACAAAATGGGGTGGTAATGATGCAGTATTAAGGATTTGTAGTGTTGACAGGTGGGGTACACAGGATTAGGTGGCTTAGGGAAATGGTTGCTTGTTTAGTTATATTTTACTGCCATGAATTATGATGATTGGAAACAAATATGACTACAGATTTAATACTTCAAGTGATTGTTTCTTTTATAGGTATGGTTTCAAAACCGAAGAGCGAAATGGCGGAAAGCGGAACGTTTGAAAGAGGAACAAAGAAAGAGGGAAGGTGCTGAGGTGATGCCAAAACGAGATCCCGCTGATGATAAGGTATTTGTTCTAACAATTATCATATTACATACATCTTTCAATGCATCTTCTATGACCGTAGTGAATTATTATAGCATTGTTAGTGATTTGAGTATTTGTCCAGGGTTCATCGGAGTGCATGTCGCGTGGCTCTGGCGAGGCATCCCCGATGTCAGGCGCCGCCTCACCCCGTGCTTCACCTCCCGTCACGCCAGGCTCGCCGCGACGTTCGCCGCTCCGCTCTCCACACTCGCCGCGTCGTTCACCTAACAGGTCGCCTAGGCTTGACAGGTACAGGAAACTATTGTATAATCTTAATTATTACCCTGTTATACCAATTAGCGATATTAAACGTAGTAACAATACACCAGGTCGGAGGCGGGATGCTCTCCAGCGCCGTCGGTTGGCAGCGCAGGCTCGCGTGACGCAGCACCAGATCCGCGACCTCAGCATCACATATTCTCACCATTTGAACAGTAAGTGTAAACAAATAATCCACGTAATACTATTATAATAATAGAACTCGCTAATTCATAAACAGTTATAGCGGTAAATTAAGCTATCGTTTGAAGAGCAAATTGAAAAAATCATTATTAAATTAAATGGACAGAGATTCAGTCAGTAAAAGAAATGTTTAGTCGAAGACTGAACGTTGTAAAAAAACACTAAGAAGGCTATGAAGCTTCTTACTCGTATGTTATATCCAAAACTTTTTACAAACTAAAACAAAGCGGTACTGTTTAACAGATTTAAAGAGTTGAAAGTTGAATCATCGTCGATTCTTAAAGCATGTCGTCATGTCGGGCTTCATGAAGATGAGTGTAGTTGGCAATTAGTTAATTAAGGCCTCTCCGGGCCGAGTTAGTCTAATGAAGTGTAATTATATTGCGCGCAGGCGCAGTGTACACACCGACCAAGCTGCCGTATGGCGGATAAACACGCGCGTCGGAGAATTAACTGGAATCCTGTTTGGGCTGACTTGGCTAATTGAAAAGTCTGTCTATTACTCAGCGTAATGAAATGTTCATATGAAATATATTAATGTTTTCTAGAACTTTAATATGTTTTTATATATAAGATAATGTTAGTACATATATTATTTTCCGATACTTTACCTTACTAATATTATAAATACCAATGTTTGGATGTATGCATGGCTGGATGTTTGTAAGAAGGTATCTCCAGAACGGTTCACAGGATTTCACTGAAATTCGGCATAGATGTAAAACATAGTCTGGAAGAAAATATAGGCAACTTTGATTATAATTTATTTAATTCTGCGTGGATGGAGTCGCGGGTGACAGCTAGTAAGGATAACATTTATTTTAATTTTATGTCAAATTAAAATTTTATTGAACACAATTGTCAAGTGCGAACATTTATGTTGCTCATAATAAAATTTCATAGAAACCAAATAAATCTATAGACAGAACAAATTCTTTGTCTAAGCAGTAACATAAATATAGTTGTAAATCATATAAATGTTAGTGATTGTTCATGATTAGACTATTACTAGTAAATGAAGCGAGAATGTAGGACATTGGAGTCCTGATTGTTGGCGAGACCGACGTCAAAGTGACGGGAGAGCAGTAATTGGCCAGGTCGTTAGAATTGATCACAACAATTACTAGGCCTAGCTTTGACTATAAAGATTTTATGTTACACTTTGTAACTATTGTACGTACTTATTAAGATTATTGAACAGTTTGCTAAACATCGTGTTTTGCCATAAATTCGAATAATAACACATTTGAAGATGATTTTACTCTTTGGAAACACGTAACAAACTTATCTTTGTTTGTATAATTCATTCCTTAAGGGACGTAATTTTTTATATTTCATCCATTTGAATTTGCCGATATAACGAAGCGACCTATGCACATGGACATCTAAAATCGCAGATGCGTTGCCTACTTTTTATCAACGGAGACGAGGACGGAGAAAGAGGATAATTTCCCTTCCTATGCGTCTCTTCCTCCGCTAAATTCACTTCCCCGTCCCATCATTACATTTTACTTTGTACATATTACTTGACAGTGAAATCTTACGGTTAGAATTTATAAATTTGGTACAATACAATAATGTAATAAGTGTGCAACTCAATGGAGTCGGTATCGAGTTTCCAGTCTGAAGGAAGATTGATCTTAATCGAATTACGAGGAAGTTTAATTAACCAATAATAATAAGCGGGGTTAAGTTTGTTCCATTTAAACAAACAACTTAAACAACTTGACTACGCTTTAACTTGGAAGTCAAGTCTTAAATGATTTTATCAAGTTTTATTTACAGTAATATTTAGTTTTCAAATACATACATCATCAGCTCACTATACGTCCCCACCGAGGGGCTCGGAGCCTACCCTAAGTTAATGGTGATTAGGCCATAGTCAACCACGCTGACCAAGTACGGGTTGGTTGACTTCACACATATCTTTGAATTTCTTCACAGATATGTGCAGGTTGCATCACGATGTTTTCCTTCACCGTAAGAACGTCGGATAAATGTATATATGTAAATCGGAAATGGAAAAACACATTGGTACATGGCGGGATTCGAACCCAGGACCTACAGATTGCAAGTCAAGTGATTGACCCCTGAGCCACCGACGCTCTTAAGTTTTCAAATACGTATTTTAATTGTGAGTTTGATTCAGAAAATTTATCACAAAAATCAACGCCCATAGATTTGCCATGGAAACCAAAAAAAAATACATATAAAAAAGTTAATTTTTATTTTATAGTAATAATTACATTTCAAGAGATTTCGCAATGAAATAACACTACTAAATATATAAGAAGGCAGTTATGCGGGCATCAGACGAGTTAAGCAAGATGGCGGCACATCCGGTCTGACCGGAAGTGGCTCTAATGCGATCTACAGAGCTTATAGCGCCTCGGTGTTATCGCACATACACTGCCGCTCTCTTACCAACTTATATAAACAGAATATGTTTGTTGCCAACTTTACAAATATAATTAATTTTACAGTTTATACGAATGATTATTTCTTTATTATTATCTCCCAGTAGATTTTATTTACACCTTTTTTATGCATTTTAATTAGCTGTCTGGATTATCTCCCTTTTTACATATATCCTCTTTCAAATAACCTATCCATACTTCCGTCTTTTGTAGTTATCAAAATTTCAAATTATTTTCATCGAAATCACTTAAATATATTTTACCTTTCATTTAGCTGAAAAAACTACTATCTAATTTTTAAACATAGATGTTTCGTCCCTGTTTTTGTTCGATCTACTACAATTATACTTACTTGAATATTACATTATTTTTAACATTGCAACTTATAGCACTATTTGACGAAATTAACAAACGATTAATAATGTTTTTAAAATTGAAGACTATTATCCAGTAATTCACACAAACCAGTAATGCGACAATTAAAAGCTTCAATTAAAATAACATTTGTCGTCACCAACGCGTCGCTGTCGGGTAACGAACCCGCGACGTTTCGGCAACCCTTGCCGAGCCCGCATCTCTCTAATTGCCCACATTAATATGACAAATAGATTTACATCGGACTGTTACACTCGCGTTACCATAATGATGGAATTCGCGGTACGGTCATTTGTTTCAACACTTTGTTGTGTATTAAAAATAAATAATCAAACTTGTCAATAGCAAAACCATTTACCTACTAATCATTTCTTTCTGAATATATTCTCATCTCTTTCATTTTTTTTGAAACAAACAAATCTAATAATATGTTTTAATACACGGGTTTTGACGTCGGAATTACCTCGTCAACGAGAACTCTCTTGAAGTTTTGTAGAAATTTGTGTTTCAATATCATTTACCATTTCATATTAAGTTATTTTTAAGATGTTCCCAATTCATGATACTTTAAAAATTGATATGAAAGAAATGAAAGATTATTTTGTTACATTACGTATTAATTGTAACGTCGTTAACTGGCGTACACCCGCGTACCGATTGTCGTCGAGCTAAATTCATTACGCGACCATTTGTCGGCACAACGCGCACGCTAACTCAACCCCAACACTTAATCCTGTATGATCCACATTAAATGACCTTGTAATGGAGTAAACTATTTTTTTTACAAATATATTTCGATATAAGCACTTTAACATTGTGGGCTTCGACTGCAGTGACAGTTGTATTGACACATATTGTCATCTCTAACGTTCTCTTTGATAAAAAAGAGACAACAATATATCTTATTGTGTTCAGTAGATTTCTGAGCTAAGGTTCAAATCTTTATAAGTTTTCTTTTTAATTTTTATTCCGACAGTAACCCACAAGTAAAGTTGTGTATATCACGTGTCATATGTAGACCGTCGTTAAATTAATTGCTTGTCTGTTTAAGTCAATTTAGCTCTCGTTAATTCCTTTAATTAAATGGTGCGTTTTATAAAGACTTTAATGAGAACTCAGTATTTTCATGACATTATTTTGTCAATATTTTCAGACATTATTTAGAACGCTTTGGCGCGAATAACGCGCTTTCGTTACCAAGTCAAGTGTCCGATTGATTAGTAATGACATAAACATCGACTTTTTAGTAACGCTACTGTTGCGCCAGTACACCGGCACATTATCGGATTTTCTTTCTAACAGTATTCAGTTTAATTTAAACCAGATCTAAAACTGATACTTCATGGTATACGCAAGACCTGTCTTTAGCAAGATTTGTAACTTTTTGGTGATGCAAACGAGTTATATATGTGATGTTTGGTTTTAAATGTCCAATATTTCGGTAGTATGAATGTAAGAAAGAAGGGGAGAACGTTACTTACTACACACAGAAAAAAACACATAAGACACAAACACTAGTGCAAGTAAGTCATAAAGTTAACGAGGTAACAAGGTTTTTGTTGATAATCATTAATCGATCTATTCGTCGCCAATGATCTTGTAGTATTTCCTGAGAGATTCGTGGTCTTCATTCTGTTTGTAGCGTCAATTTCTTTTAATTAACTTAATCATATTTTATTTTATAATATCAATGGTATATCGTGTATAAATATATGTGTGTAGTACAGTTATATCGGCCGCGTTGTAGTGGGATGCTTGATCCAATTGTCGTCCGCTAAATTGATACTCTATTTGGCTCAATTAAACATTAATTAGTACCGCTAATGAACACCGCGCGCGCGCTCTATTGTTCTGTGTTATGACAGTTCTATTGTCTCTATACTCGCCATTCATTTGCACTACAAGGATCTTTACGGAATAAAATGTTGGTTCTTACGTTTTTTATTCTGTAGAGTGTATTATTAATATAGCTTGATAAGTTATGCACAAAACGCATTATCAGTGGTAAAGGTTTATCATAAGAGTGAAAAACTTGAAGCCGTTACAATTGGTAGACAAAAGACGAATTCTTAATTTGAATTTTTTTTTTTAAATATTCCTGACACTGACAGTTGTCAATGTCACTATTTAACCTCTTTTATTGTTTGTTTACATTTCCAACATAGCTATCTCTATTGTGTCAAAGATAATGACAGGGACAGGGATGAAGATAAATTTTATATTAGAGATTTTAGTCTTAGAAACCAAAGGTCATGTTTTGTGTTTGATAGAATACTAATTTTGCAATAAATAGTAACTCATGTTCCATATAACTCTTATGTAATAATTCATCAAATTTATCGTAAAATAAATATATTCCAATCGATACATTCGTTACACTAGTAAATAAACTATTAAATCACTAAAACCCTTGACAATAAACACAAAACATTAAAATCAAAAGTCACCAGAACAGATTCCAATCAAGCGACCACAGTTCGGACAAAAGGGCTCGTCCACACGAACCGTGAATAATCGGACGACCCGTCGCGCGCTTAAAAAAGCGGAAAGCTGATGGTCATTAAGCCGCAGGGGTGTGTCACCCCACAATCTCGATCGCTTAACGCTGAATTGATTCGAATCTGCTGGATAAACAAAGCGACAATCGACACGCGCCATCGTCGCACGCTTCGAGAACGCCATTGGTGACAAATGTACCGTGATAGGAACTTACGTTTCCTCCTCATGAATGCAAATGACGAGTCATTTCAAGGCAATCTGCGGGGAATTTTTACATTAATAGACAAGGGTGCATTCAAGATGGGGATATAACAAACATTATAATTTATATTTAATTCTTAACAACTCAATTACTGTTAATTAATATAACAAGAACAAAAAATATCAACTCCATATTTGTTAAACAGTTTAAATTACTAATATAATCATTCATTTATGGATGTCTATGTATGGATATCTCTCCTTAATGAATATCTCTAATTCTAGTTTAGTTATCTCGAGTCCACAATAATTGTGATGTATTTTTATAGCAGTAGTATTCATGTTCAAGTACCCGACACCGGCGGCGCCCCGCTGCGTGTTGTCGCCGCGGGCTCTCAATATTGTGCGAAAACACGCGCCGCACGCGTGCCGGGAACGCTTGCGTTCATGTGGAAACACCTTTATGTTTACGTACAAAAATGTTTGTTAGTATGTATCAAAACAACAAAAAACCTTTACACTAACAATTAGATAGATTAACGAAATGTTGTTTGTAATCTTTATATATATAATTCTTCTGTGAGTGTGTATGTCACTGAACTTCTCTCAAACGACTGGACCGATTTTGATGAAATTTTTTGTGTGTGTTCAAGGGGGTCTGGGAATGGTTTAGATTCACAATTTTGTCCGCTGGACAATGTTTTTTTAATTAATTTTTAATATATTAGTAGTTGTTGATTTTGGAATGTTTTACATTGGATCCGACAGACGGCGCTACCATCGCAGTGTCAAATTTTCAAATTAAAGACGTTTAGATAGGACAACGTCTGTCGGGTCCGCTAGTATTATATAAAATTAAGTGTCCATTTCTGTAATTGTCTTTACGTTAAAAGTGATTCTTGTTTATAATTTCTATATATGCATAAGATAAAAATATCTCACGTTTTAATCATCAAAAGCCAACGTTTCAGTAGATGTTACCCACATTAGCAACGCCTGCATACAGCCAGCACTAAAGTGCTCATAAAAAATAAATCAGATTCTCTAATCATTGACGTGGAAGGATTGCGCGACCTTTTCATATCAACCCTTCACTGACCGCGCCCTCATGCGGGCCCGTGCTAAAACTAAACGCAACTGGTTAAATGCCTTAATTATTTTAAAGGCGTACCATTGTTAAGTTTTATTATGATGACGCAATGGGGAGCTAATCTATGACTCGTGTCGGTCGTATCAATTTTCAATAACTATTTTAAACAATTTAGAGGCGAAATACAATTTACATTGACTTCTTGTATAATTCGACTTTTAAATTTATATTTATAATAAATACAAGCTGTCGTCCGCGACTCTGGCCGTATGGGATTAAAAAACAAACTTGAATAGAAGCCTGTGTGTTTTTAAACTATATTCTCTATCTTATCCAAATATCAGCGAGATTCATGCAGTTGTTTAGGAGATACCTTCTAACAAACATCCATCCATACATTTAAACATTCGCATTTACTATATTAGTAAGGTTATCATAGCATTTGTTAACAGTTTTGTAAAGAACTCACAGAAATTAAAGAAAAAGTAACATAGAGCAGTTAAAAACGCACCTCCACTACCAAAACTACAGCTTTCATTCGATTCTGCGTCTCGTTAACATAACGAACTAACGCGGAATGAACTAAAGTCCTTTGTACACAACTCGACAAGCTATCGAATAATATACACTGAATTAACACATTACTGTAGCTCTAGTAGTAAAATACAGTAAAAATTATATAAAATTCTTTTATTTATTTGTTAACGTTTTGAATAAAATAGCTGTTTACTTGTGATATCGAAATGCTAGTTAGGATATAAGAAGAGTGGTAGTATAGCTTAGTGTATGCACAGGCTTTAAAGACTACGAGAGTAACAACATTACACGTGTTCGTTTGTTACCTACGAAGTCGACTCGTCAGCGGATAAACTGAACACTTCTGTGTTGAAGTTTTTACTTCACACTTCTCCTTACACAAAATAAGGAAAATATCTGTTACTTTATTATTGTGACTAGAAAAATGGTTATGTTAAAGATGGAAAGGTACAAAGTAATAAGATTTTGGTTGGTGGAATCGACACTCATTAGACGAAACGTGGAATTCCATTTTTCGCCTGTCGTGCAGTCATGGTATTGCACCGGTTGAGTGGACCAATCGGTAGAGTTCGCAATGAACACTGCTACATTGTTAAAAGATTATGAATTCCTAGTTGCTTAAAATCCATTATTAAAGTAACGAAAAACGAATAAAAAAAATATATTTTACATTTCACAGTCAATCAACAATATTTCATATTCGATTTATATTCGCGAATCGAATAACTCTGATAGATAGAGTGGCGATGAAATGAAACTGCAACGAGAAGCCTAATTGCGTCTGATCCAAATAACGAATTAAAGTACCACCCGGTAATTTGTGCGGGAGTTGCTTTATAGCTCCCTACAATTTGCATGGCAATGCTACAGACTAGGATGACCATGATTCGAATAATTTCAATGATAGCCCAACATTGTACACCGCACATCGTTTAATGGTTACTTAAACAGTTAAGTTTTGATTTCTCTTAGAGACAATACATAACTCTAATTGAAGTGTAAAGATCAATCAAATAGATAATTTGAAAACTGTTACTCTATGATGGACAAAGACTAAATCCGATAGAGTTTATTTTAGTCTTGTCTAGTAGTCCGTAGTCTGTGCGTTTGTAAACGAATCCTTCATTGAAATCTTCATAAATCAATTGCATTTACACAACTATAATAATATGCCTCTAATTCAAGAATGGAGCGAGATCGGAAGACAATTCTTTTTTCCGAGTACTTTCTTGACCTGCAGTGTAATTTGGTCACCCTATAAAGTTGGGTGGTTCGCTCGCCACTTTTCCGAACTTGCCGCGTTGCTACAACATGCCCCCCGTCCCCCACAGCCCCCTGCATCCCCGCGAGCCTCGGGAATGATTTACCTAATAAAAATTATGCTGATTTATTTACAACTTTTATCATTTCCCGCGCATATAATTTGTTCCGCGCATCCGCCTCTTGATTACTTAAGGAATTGAATTTTGTTCGTTTCCAAGTTGTTTGTTGTTGGTGAATATTGTTAGCGGACAATTATATTCGTTGTATTAATGTAATAAGTCACGTTGATTCGTAAAAAGAGTTTTCATAAGACAGAGAATAATCCCATTTTATAATGGTTTAGTTACCATAGAAAAAACTCTACATATAAACTAGCTGTTGCCCGCAACTCCGTCCGCGTTGTCTAAATAAAAAAAATTTGGTGTGGACTACCTTAACATTTAGGGGGATGAAAAATATATGTTGGCTGATTCTCAGACCTACTCAATATACTCACAAAATTTCATGAAAATCGGTCAAGCCGTTTCGTAGGAGTATGGGCACAAAAATTGTGACACGAGAATTTTATATGTAAG